>NC_057810.1:106646194-107018359 GCF_018294505.1 Triticum aestivum
GTAACATGGTCGAGCCATGAACCGTGCATAGGCTGGTCTCCCCAAAATGGCATGATATGCACTTTGAAAATCCACGACCTCAAACGTCAACTTTTCTTTGCGAAAATGCTTCGAATCACCAAACACTACGTCCAAAGCTATCTGGCCGAGTGACTCGGCCTTCTTCCCTGGTATAACTCCATGGAAGCTCATGTTACTAGTGCTCAGTCGGGACATCGGAATGCCCATACCTTTCAATGTGTCTGCATACAATAAGTTCAGCCCACTTCCACCATCCATCAGCACCTTTGTCAGTCGAGTGCCTTCGACAACTGGATCGACCACCAAAGCTTGCCTCCCGGGGGTGGCAATATGAGTCGGGTGATCAGATTGGTCGAATGTGATGGGTGTTTGAGACCACTTCAGATAATTTGCCTTTGCTGGGGCAACCATGTTCACCTCTCGGTTAATCACTTTCAGTCGACTTCTGCTTTCCACATCTGCAAAGATCATCAGAGTGGAGTTGATATGCGGATATCCTCCCTCACTGTCCTCTTTGTCTTCGGCCTTGTCCGACTCCTTCTCCTTGTCCTTAGACTGTTTTCCCTGAAACTGCTGGATCAGGAGTCGACATTGGCGAGTGGTGTGCTTTGGGTAAATGATATTCCCCTCTTCATCTTTCTTCGTGTGAATGTGACACGGCATATCCATCACGTCGTTCCCTTCTTTATCCTTTACCTTCTTGGGGTTCCAGGATCCTTTTGGTTTCCCCTTAAACTTTCCTTGAGTCACGGCCAGAGCCTCTCCAGGAGCTGCCGGTTCAGCCTTCCGCTTCTGTTTCCGACTGGTGTTTCCTTTTTCCGACTGACTCGGCTTGTGCTTGCCGCTTCGGAGTCGGTCTTCTTCTTCGCCGTTGGCGTACTTGGTAGCAATCTCCATCATCCGACTCAAGGTCATGTCACCGGTTCGACCAAATTTCAAACTCAGTTCTCTGTTCTTGACGCCGTCTTTGAAGGCGCATACTGCCTGATGATCAGAGACATTTTCCACAGTGTGGTGCAAAGTGATCCACCTCTGAATATACTCTCTGAGAGTCTCATTAGTTTTCTGCACGCAGACTTGCAACTCTGTCAATCCCGCTGGTCGCTTGCAAGTCCCTTCAAACGTTCTGACGAACACTCGGGACAGATCTTCCCAAGTGTAAATGCTGCTAGGAGGTAATTGAGTCAACCATGCCCTGGCAGAACCTTCCAACATGAGGGGCAAATGCTTCATGGCCACCTCGTCGTTCCCACCACCGATCTGAACTGCCACTCGGTAGTCTTCAAGCCAAGTTTCAGGCTTAGACTCACCAGTGAACTTGCTGACTCCTGTTGCCAACCTGAAATTGGGGGGGATAACTGCGGCTCTGATAGCTCTGCTGAAACATTCAGGACCAGAAACATGTACTCGACTGCTCGTGGGTACATCTCTGTCGAGTGCGCCTCGATGGGCTCTGTTCCGGTCGACCAACCCTTGCACGATAATGGATCGCGCGTCGAAGCCTGGCTCTCTGGGGTCAACTGGAACCCTACGCCCTGTACTGTACTGACGCCTATCATCTGGCTGCCGAGGAGCGTAAGACCCACCCCTCGGAGGGGAATAGGGCACTCGACGCCTATCATCTCGGTCGAGTCTGTCGCCATATTGATCTCGCCGATTCTCACGCCCTTCGCGCCGCGGAGGCGATCTGGGGCTGTGAGCCGACTGAACCGTATTCACAGTGACAGATCGACTGTGAATTCTGTTGCGCGACTGAGACACGGCTGAATTCTGATCTCCTGCTGCCCGGAGCAGATCCCTGATCTGCAGCAAACCTCTGCCAGCTTCCGACTGCGAAGGCTGAATGGACTCTGCTATACGGGTCGCAGCTGCTAAATTCTGAATTGGGGTTCGATATACCTGAGTCGGCGGGAAGAGTTGACGTCGACTGGTGTCGGGAACTCGTTGCCGCGCGCGCGCTCGTCGAGTGCTCGCTGAAGGTTCTCCAGTCGAGTGCGCTCGGCCAAATTGGCCAGACGCGCCTCCTCCAAGGCACGAGCCTCGGGGGTTTCTCCTGCGATGGGAATACGCAGGGATCCTCGTTCCTGCGGCGAAGCTCTTCTCTTTGCAGAGAGTCGAGTGGCTCGGGCTGGTACTCTTCGTAGTCTCGTGCAGGGTCGCCGCCGTCACCTGCTCCACCACCACGGGCGAAGCCAGGAGGGCTGTGGGGCCCGTCGACCATCAAGATTTCCGCCGCTGGATCACTGCTTCCGCACTCGGATGCAGTCTCTCCGGAGCCAGTCGACTGATCGAACAAGCCGTAGAGAGATTCGTTGGGCTCGATTGCCGCAACTTGTGTAGTGGCCGATTGGCGAGCCACCGCGTGACTCACCCATCGCTGAAGCCTCGACCGGCCTGAGCGCTTGCGCTGGCGGGAGACCGGGAGGGTGGACGATGGAGGAGCCGACCGATACTGGGTCGACGGTTGCCGCAGCAGAACGCCGCGGACACATGCGCGAAAATGCGTCGCACCGCGGACGGGGAGCGCGTCTACGTCGAGTGGAGCCTCCTGGAGCCATGCGGAGTCGTCGGCGATGAAGGTGAGAGTGCCGAGACGGATCTCTTGACCCTTGACCAAAACTCCAGCAGACACCATGATGAGAGTACTCGGAAGAATCGCAACTTCTCCACAAAATCGCTAAAACACCTGCCCCAAGGTGGGCGCCAACTGTCGTGGTTCTAAGCCTGACAGTAGAGTGGGGGGTAGGTATGGAGAGGCAAGGTCCTAGCTATGGAGAGGTTGTAAGCACAAAGGATGTACGAGTTCAGGCCCTTCTCGGAAGAAGTAACAGCCCTACGTCTCGGAGCCCGGAGGCGGTCGAGTGGATTATGAATGTATGAATTACAAGGTGCCGAACCCCTCTGCCTGTGGAGGAGGGTGGCTTATATAGAGTGCGCCAGGACCCTAGCCAGCCCACGCAGGAGAGGGTTTAAGGTGAGTTAAGTCTGGGGCGTTACTGGTAACGCCCCACATAAAGTACCTTTACTATCATAAAGTCTACTTGATTACAGGCCGTTGCAGTGCAGAGTGCCTCTTGACCTCCTGGTGGTCGAGTGAGTCTTCGTGGTCGAGTCCTTCAGGCTAGTCGAGTGAATCCTCGTTGGTCGACTGGAAGGCGACCTCTTCTAAGGATGTCCTGGGGTAAGTTACTTGGATCAGGTCCATGACCCTACCCTAGGTACATAACCCCATCACCCTGCGCAACTCCTCCGCCGAGATTGGGCTGTGTGGCCGCGCGCACTGGGAAGAGACGTGCCCCGACAGCCCGCATCGGATGCAAAGTGGCTCCTTTGTGCAGTCTTGACGGCGATGTCCTTCACCGAAACAGCGGAAACAGAGACCATACAGATCTGGCGGAATCTGACGGCGCTCCGAGGAAGAAGACGATCCCGGACGCTCAATCTCCCTCTGGCGGCGCAGCGCCTTCCGGCGGCGCCACATCGCCTTGCGGGACGGCCCTTTCCTCCTCCAGGGGCCAGCCGCCGCCGGCGAAGCGACCTCCACACCAGCGCCTGCGGCCGACGAAGAGCGGGCGGACCCCGGCGAGCCAGAAAGCCCTAGGCCAGAGACAACCGGGCGCTCGCCATGGAAAGGTGCAGAGACCGAAGGCGGGCTCCGCGAGCCAGACGCCATGGGGTGGCCGCCGCGTCCGGGTGGAGCGTGGCGGGAGGAAGGTGGACGCCAGGGCCGGAGTGGCCGCCGGCGGGCTAGAGCGGGGAGCGGGGAGCGGGGGAGCGGGGGAGCGGGGAGCGGGGGAGCGGTTGGGTTGGGTTGGGTTGGGTTGGGGAGCCGACGAGCGAGGGCCTGATCCCCCGGCTGCGGAAAATGAGAGCCCCCTTTCGAATTTCCAAAACAATACCTCCTACCCTAGCGTCTCAAGCTGAGGAACCTAGAATGATGGCCTGAGGGACCTTCCCGAGCTGGAACTCAAAGACGACGAAAGTGACACACCGTGAGTTGGAGTAACCTGCTGATTGATATTCAAGTCCTTGCCAGTGAAGTTTTAGCTGACGGATACGCCGACGCGGGCTTTCCTAGATCTTTATCGCCCGCGGAATCTTTAGCCCTAGACAATCTTTGATATTTTATTCAGCACATTAACCTAAATGGGGAACAAGATGCTATCAGCTGGGACCTGCAGCCCTCCGGCAAATTCTCTGCAAAATCTCCATACGCCAAGCTAGTCTGTGGGCCCAAAGTTCGGTACGCCAAGGCCTTGTGGGCCACTCGTGTACTACTCAAAGTCTGCCCTCTTCTATTAACCTTCAAAAACCGCACGGTCTGGGCAACGAGTTTTAAGTTTTATGTGGAGCTCCGGAAAACGCCAACCATATCATGTTCTAATGTGTCCCTGCAAAATTCTTGTTGAGTGTGTTCGGGACTGTTTTAGCCAAAATTGGAACCCAAATTCGATGATTGAGATTCTTGCGTTGTTAAACAACAACCGCGGCGTCGCTTGCCTTCGTGAACGTTTAGTGCTTTATCTTGGCGCTTTGGACCACTCCTAACAAACTTGTCATTGAGGGATCCATTCCGTCCCACCCAAATAACTATATATCTAAATTCTCTCTATTTTTTCAGCAATGGCGTCCAATAGGAAAGAGGAAGAACTGTGAGGTGGTGGCGTACATCCTTCTCAAGATCAAAGATCTTCACGCTATCCATAGGAGCCCTTGAGTGGGATATGTCGAGCCTTAAGTTTTCTTTTGCGCTCGTTTTTAGTCATGATTTATACTATGTTTTATCCTTATGCTGGGTTTGTAAGGACTTAACGTTTAATTTAGATCGGGGTACCCCTTGTGCCTGTTTTCTAAAAAGAATCCACCTCCCTACTCCCCACCCGATTGAACATTTTTTATAAATAGATATATACTCACTTTGTAACAAAATATAGGACATTTTTGTTTCACATACAATTGTTAAAAGCAATTTACGAGGCAGAAAGAATTCTAGCGAGCTTTTATTTGCGTCAGATCATCACAAAATGCATCGAAATTTTCCCTATTTCTCTGGGATATACTTTGAGGAAGTTTCCAGGTGGAAGGAAGTACGTCAAGGGCCACTTCTTCCAGTGACTACATCTCTTTTTTTTCATGCAAGCATATGAAGATGTCAGCAACTTACACTGGAAGACACTACAAGACAATGCAACCTTCCCTATGTGCTCTTCGGTCAAGGAAGACCGCATGCACCTGTTTTTCTCCTGCGCAGCTGCTACCAATGTTTGGGCTGCCATTGGCTTCACGCCCTTGAGCTCACCCTTCACGAACATATAGTTCCAGACACCGCCGGCTGGTCTGCCACCCTCCCTCACAATGTTGGTTGTGCTAATCGTCCTCCGGAGATTTACGAAAAAGGGTTTTCTCCCGCTTTATATTATAAAGCAACGAACCAAGTATCCAACATAGCAGTACAGAGTACAATCAAGTCATAAAGTCACGCTGGAGGCACAACAAGGCAAGCCCCAAATAAAGCTAAAACAGAAGCTAATCCGGCTCGGGAGGTGGAGGTGGTGGTGGCGGAGGAGGAGCAAATGCCGACGCCGAAGAACGAAGACCAGCTATGATGTTGTCAATGGCGTCCCGGTCTCGCCGCTTGCTAAGCGGTCTCCAAAGCTATAAGAAGTCACACATTTTATAGATCGCATCAGTCACACAGCATGGAATCACGCGCTCTATGACTAGTTTATTACAGTTACACCAAAGGGTCCATGCTAGTGTGCCCACGGCCACCCAGGTGGGGGGCGGCTAGAACCGGGGAGCCTAAGAACCTCCCCAAATAAGTCCGGAAGGTTGTCGTGGCACCAGCTGCCACCAACCACCTCCCAGAAGCAGCTCCATAGGAATTGCGCCACAGGGCATCGGAAGAAGATGTGATTGCAGTCTTCCGGTATCAAACAGATTGGGCAGAGGCCATCCCCAGGGCCGTTACGTTTGCGGACCTCCGTACCCGAAGGTAGGCGGTCGCGGACCCATTGCCAGAGGAATATGCGGATTTTCAAGGGGAGTTTGATCTCCCAAAGGACCGCTAGTTCCACCGGGCCAGGAGTGGGAACAATCGCCCGGTAGAGGGATCTAGTCGAGAATCTGCCACTTGGCTCGAGGTGCCAAGATATCGAATCGGGCTCCAGGGAGGAGGGGTGGAGGGCAATACACTCGAGCAATTCATCCCATTGCTCGAGTTCCACCGCCCTGAAGGTACGGCGGAAGGCAATAGCGCCCAAGTCAGCTAAGGCCACGACCACAGATAGTTGTGGGCGGACGCAGATCGCGAAGAGCGCGTTAAAGCGGACCGCAAAGGGATGGGTCCCTACCCATTGATCTAGCCAGAACAGAGTGCCAGATCCGGTACCTAATTTAATGGAGGTCCCAATGCGCAGGACCGGCATCGGATGGATCACCGATTGCCAAATTTGGGACCCACCGGATCTAGGGGTGAAAGCCAGTGGTTGCCCGCGAAGGTACTTCGCGCGGATAACCTCAAGCCACATGCCGCCCTCATCAGTCTGAATGCGCCAAAGCCACTTGGAGAGGAGGGCAATATTCATCCGCTTGGAAGAAATAACCCCAAGGCCTCCTTGGTCTTTAGGCTTACAGATCTCAGACCACTTTACCATGTGATATTTCTGTTTATTGTTCTCTCCAGCCCAGAAGAATCTGGAGAGAAGTTTGGTGACCTTCTGATGAAGGGATTCATGAAGACTATAGAATCCCATGATATATATACATCAAAAGGCTAATAAGGGAGGAGTTCATCAGAATCACTCGAGCGGCTTTAGACAGCCATCTCCCCTGCCAGGGCTCCATCCTAGGCTGGAGCTTGGCGATTATTGGACGAAAGTCCTTCTCTAGTAGACGTGTGACACTAAGTGGCATGCCAAGGTAAGTGGTCAGAAATGTTTCCAAACGGCAATTCAGGCAGTTGGCAATGCGCTGAGCTTCCATCTGGGAGTATCCCAGGACCATCACCTCACTTTTGGCGAAGTTAATTGTGAGGCCCGACATTTTCTGGAAGCAAAGGAGGAGGAACTTGAGGTTTTGAATATCCTCATCCGAGGTTTTGAATGTCCTCCAGGAGATATGGGACGATCCTAGCAAAAGTTTTCAGACATCTCAAAACTCCTGCTTCCAAAGTCATCAAAAATATCTATGACGACTTAACCCTTAGGTCTCACCGATTGCGGTCGACCGAGCTCAAACCCAGTGCCATATTATAGCGAGGCTGTCTTACCTCTCTCTGAGAGTGTGCTTTCTGAATCTCATGTACTATGAACTATGCTTGTTAAAAAAATGACCCCCCCCCCCCCCCCCCCCCCCCCCCCCGGCGCCCAAAAAAAGGATTTTGACTACTACTCTCAGCACTTTCCAAGCGCCAGTTGCAAGGTCACAAAAGCTTCCATATTAATCGAGCTAGCAACCGTTCTGATCAGTCTATTGTATCGTGCATGTCACGCAGATGAAATATCTTGAAAAAAGAATCTTCCTGTAGTCTCATTATTGTATATATGTTGAAGGCTGATTTGGTGAGAACCATTGTGCATACACAGGACATGAATGCAAACCTGGAGAGTGCTCCGCTTTGATTGGTAACCTCAAAATTGTAATTTGTGCATATGGTAAACTATCTCCAACTTGGGAAGAAATGTCTTGGAATCAGACATTATTTTCTTAAAACAAAAAAAAAACAGTACGAAACAAGCCCATAGTATTTTGCAGACTGTCTCCCACGTAAACTATCAACTGTCTCGCATGCTTGGGCAGGTCAACAAGAAGTGATCGTTTCAAAGTACCTCGAAGTACTAATTTTTTCCATGCACAATGCTCAGGGAATAAGGTGTAGCAACCAAACAAGCGTGTAGTATTTTGCAGATCTGCTTTTGTCAAGTTGGTGGGAAAGCGTATTTCATGCGATAGGTACCGGGTCTCTGGAAACATCAAACCACCAAGTCTATGTGCATGCTCCGAATTCGCATGCCTAGGCCTACTGGCTTGCCCTGAATTCTTGATGCATCTCAGTCCAAATCGGAAAACCAAAATGAAAATATCACCACGTATTTGTACATACGAGGCAAACATGAGAGAACCAGAAGATATGCATCAAGTTAGCTTGGGTGTTAGCATGTGGTTGCCATTACTCTACCGATATGAGTTATGTAACCACTAGATCGATCGAGCTCCTTATGTGCGTGGTATTTTTCTGTTTATTTATATAGAACCTAATTGAAGCAACCTAGTTCTCAACCTCTCAAGCCCATATATGTGCACAATAAAGTGCATCAAGCTAATTCATACGTAGTAATCGTCATATTTTCAAAATAAAAATAGCACTACCTCTCAAGCAAATTAAATGCATGACTGTATATATGTTCCAGTCCACCTACTAGCAGAAAAAAGAATTTTGCTCTTTAGATAAAAAGCTATACGTCCAGCTTCACTTAAAGGCCAATAAATAACACAAGCCATGTCTTCCGCAGGCAACATATCTGGAATACCATAGTCATGCGTTGGGCAACTATCAAGGTGATGTCAAGGACAAAGAGAGGAGGGAACTCAACTTTTGTTTCTTGAATAGAGGGGCCTGGCTATCTTTCATATGACCTCCATTCAAAATGATGTGGCTCCGAAAGCCATCTTAAACAATTAGCGCTACTTTAAAGATTTACAGAATCAAATGATATTATTAAGCATGTGGTCATGCACGTTTAAATATTGTAGGTGCAAATGTATGAATGTTTGCAAATCTCTTAGCATGGTGCATGAACTCTCAAGGCCTACTTGTGCCACCACATGTTTTTTTCTTGTGATCAAAGAGTGCTTGCATAATTAAAAAAATCGCAACTTAAAAAAATAATTATTTTACACTTGAAAAAAATAATTATTTCCAAAATATGCACGTCACATTTAAAACAAATGTGGATAAAATGTAAAAAAGTGTATGTGGCATTCAAAGAAAGGTTACAATGCAAAAACATGTTCGCGTAGTTTAAAAAAATGTTCAACGTGTAGTTGAAAAGGTTTTAACCTATGTTCCAAAAAATGTTCAAGGCCGGTATTTGAATAAAAATGTACATGGTGTATTTAGAAAATGTTTAACATGTATAAAAAAGCATGCATACTAGAAAAGTATAAATATGTATTTAAAAAATTAGACATGTGGTGAAAATTTTAGAAAAATAAAAAAACAGAAGAAAACAGGTGAGGAAACACAGAAAACCAAAAACCCAACAAAAGCCGGTGAAGATGAAGAAAACAAAAATACTGGTAAAAATACAGAGAGAAAAAAAAACTCAAGCCAGGGCGCTACAGTACTGGGCCGGCCTACTCCGTCGCGCTAATTTCCGGCGCCTTGACGAGGAGCTCTAAATTCCTTGGGTTTGCAAGCCCAGGCGGAACGGGTTGGGCCCTGCTTACTACTATTTCGGCTTCTGCTCTGTGTGAGTGTGGGTCGGGTATCCTCCTCGCCAACTGCAGAGGAAAGAGGAGAGACGGAGAGACGGAGTACGCGGCGGCGAAGACGATGGCGACGGGAGGGAAGGGGCTGAACGCGACGGGCGAGTTTTTCCGGCGCCGTGACGGATGGAGGAAGCACCCTATGGTGGGGAACCAGCTGCGCCACGCCACTCCGGGGCTCGGCATCGCCATCGTCGCCTTTGGGATCTACCTCGTCGGGGAGGCCGCCTACAACCGCCTCTACCACCCCGCCGTGACCGGCGACAACCGCCACTAGATCGCCCCCAGAGGTAACCGGCCCGTGTGGTCTTCACTTTTTTCCGAGTCAAACAATAATGTGTGAATTTGGGTTGATTTCAATCAGGCTGTAAGGGTTGCTGGGGGCGTTTCGCCTAGATCTGTCCATTGGGGACTGACTGTGTGGTACTGTCTTCTTTGGAACGGATTATGGAATTTACATGTTGGAAATAAACTGCAGCTCTGATTCGACCAAGTTGTTTGTGATTATTATGTGCTTGTGGCATAGTTGATGTTATAATTTGCAAAAGAATGGACCGAAATGCATCGCCTGCACGCATAACGATTCATTAATTGATTATAGTTAGTTTCTGCCCAGCATATGGTGATTCTGATCACCAGTCTGAGTTGCATGTATGGCAACCGCACATCAATAGCTACTATAGCCATGCCGTGCTTCGCTTGTAGGCAGCTCAGTGTATGTATGAATTTGTTTTACCTGCTTTTGTTGTTTCTTTGATTTATTTTTTTGTCTTTTTTATATTCGAAGGAGTTCTGTAAATTTAAGATATGCAGAGTGCAGCTATTTCTGTGATGATTGCTTCAGTAGTTTCATTCTGCTTCCTGCTTGTGATATTCCACCCAATTTGTGTGGGATGGTCCTTGTGCTGTACCGAGGTGTACGATTAAGAATTGGCCGATCTAATGTCATGGTAAGTATGAACCCTGGGTCACAGTGGTACATTTGAAATAATACTATTCCGCTGAGGAAATCGGCCTCGGTTAATTTACCTGCCACTGCACCAATCATTGCTAGATTTTGTGGCATGCCCAACTATCCAGCATCAGATGCTTAACTTGTACATTACACAATAAGATCAATTATTAGTGTTGCTCTTATGCATTTAGTAAGACAAATTTGTATATAGAGAAGGATATGTAATATGTTGATGGCATTTCATGCTACTAATTAAAATGGAAGTATCTATTTAGTATATAGAGAGCATATATGTTATTATTCGACCTGTCCACAAGTGGGAAGGGATACTTCAGTTTGGATAGCATGGCAAATTCAGTATAACACTAATAAAGCATAAGCTTGAGTGCATCTAAATTAAGAGAGTGAAAAAGTAAACGTTCCATTAAAACACTCTAGTAAAGAATGACTGAACAGCGCGGCAAATGAAATCTGTACGAATTATTCAGAGAAATTTGCAGGCAAACACATTAAGATAGTTTGTTAAATGTCGTCCTTGTTGGCTGACCTTGTTTGTTCTGCTAAGATATCTAAAGGTGAATAGCAAAATGCAGGGGTGTTCGATAAAAACTGGTAAATAGAAAATGAAAAACAACACATAGGCATGTTAATTATAGGCTGAAATATGGATTGTTTTGACATAGTTAGCAATATAAGGGGGCTTTCTACAAAGACTGTTTATTTAGGCATCTTCCCAAGCTCGGAAATGGACAGAGATTTGGAGCTTTTCTGTTCTTGAGAGAGTTCTAGGGTAGGGAGAGAAGTGGTGTCACTTCATCTACAGATCCATTCATGTTTGAGTGCTAAAGTTGGTGTCACCTTGTACTTGATTCATTTCTATATTATACTAGATCTAGGAGTACAGAGAACTATCTTATATAATAGATATTTCTGCTTGCATTCATCAATGAGTGTTACTAGCTACGATTATGTAGAGCTGGAGCACACTAGTAGGTGACAGTAAAACGCAAGACTCTTCTATCTTATAACATATGCATTCCTAGCTCATGTACATGTTGAGTGTATCTCCTCTCATGTTCATGGATTAGGCTTGGGAGACAAAGGGAATTCAGGGTGTGCGTGGGTAGTGGAGCTTGCTTGCAAAATCAAACGCCATTATGACTTCATTGGCACTCTGCTCCCCTGGAAAGAGAACGCTTGAACGCTAATATGCTCCCTTGGAAAGAGGACGCTAGTGTGTTCAAGTCAATCTGTCGATGGGTCCTCGCGGAACACGCTTTCCAACACAGAGAAGTAAGCAACGTCGTATATCACGCAGAAGAGAGTACGACCACGAAGAATAGAGCACTGAGTTCGCAACACAGAGACATCAACAACTTTGTGTAGATTTGTCTGAACTCTAAACTCAAAAACCGCAACGGTGCTTCCTTGCTTAATGCATTTGGCCGAATCAAAAGGTGTCACAAATTAAAAAAATGTGTAAAAGGACAGCTAATCCACACAATCAGTCGTGTCATGTACTGCATAGATTTAGGCCCTGCTTTGATGTCATTACTCCTTGCATCAGGTCCTGGTTGTTGATTTGCCAGAGTACTCCCCTGTTTTCTTTAAAAAACATACAAATAATACTTAATTTGATATGGTAATGTGCTTTCCGACTGAGTGATGTACTTCTGCTGCAAACAGTAGGTCGGTATGCTTTCACGCTATATACATGATCCCACAAGGTAGCACAAGGAGCCATATGAGCTCTATGGGTAGCTAAAGCATGAGCCACCCAATTGCAAACACGCTTACATTGTAGGATCTTAAAATAAATCTAAACGAACCGGAGGAAGAATTTCTCCTTCATGACATGACATCTCATGTTTGTTGGACTGGAGAGCAGCCATGAATACAGATGCATCCGTTTCCATAATGATGCGATCCGTTCCAACTTCAGCTGCAAACTCAAGTTCCTTTAGGTACACAATCATCTCCGCATGGAGAGCATCGACTAAACGATGAAGAATATGAGAGCCCGAGCGATGGACCATGCCAATGCAGTCACACACACAGAAGCCCTCGCAGCCCATGTACTTGTCTCATGGAGGAGATCTTTAGATGGAATGCTCCATAGATCAGTACATGAAAACAGTTTGCGTGCTCCTACAAAGATGACTATATGCGCACTTGCAGCAAAGAATCAACATTTTGCAAAGCACTATTTTAGACGAAAATCCATCGGGCCGTGCTTTAAAGGAAGCAAAGGTTTAAACCGGGGAAACCAGAGATTACATAGTGTCGAAGTCTTACAGACAAACCCCATCCGAAGACAATCAAAAGCAAAGACACATATAGTGTTCACACGCTGAACAAAGACTTACAAAACATACTGGCCATATTACCGCACGATCAGGACTGTTTCCTCTTGTGTTGTGTGCAAAGTTGGAAAAGAGTCAAATCTGGCTGCGCATGAAACTGCCACTTCAGTTAATCCAAAGGGACTTATTTTTATTTGGCAATGTGCCAATTACGGGTAAGTTACTTTTTCCGCTGTGCGCGAGGGAGTGAAGAGTGTATGCTCTAAGAGGCCGAGCCATGGGCGAGTGGGAGTCGTAGATAGCCGGCGGGAGTGAGTCTGAAACTTGACGGTACGGGTCGGGATTGGGGGGGGGGGGGGGGGCTTAGAGGGATGGTCACGGCGTTCGTCAGCACATTAGTGTAGGGAGGTTAAGGGGTGGGCTGGGTGATGAGGGGGCACACAGTACCACCCACTGACCACTCCTGGAGGTGGCCGACTGTTACGGCTGGGTCGAAGGGCGGCGCATGGTGGAAAAAGATGAACAGCGGTGATAGTAAAACGCAAGACTCTTCTCTCTTCTCACGTGTGCATTCCTAGCTCATGTAGATGTTGAGTGTATCTCCTCTCATGTTCATGGATTAGGTTGGGAGACAAAGGGAATTCAGGGTGTGCGTGGGTAGTGGAGCCTGCTTGCAAAATCAAACGCCGTTATGCCTTCATTGACACTCTGCTCCCCTCGAAAGAGAACGCTTGAACGCTAATATGCTCCCCTGGAAAGAGGACGCTAGTGTGTTCAAGTCAATCTGTCGATGGGTCCTCGCGAAACACGCTTTCCAACACATAGAAGTAGGCAACGTCGTAGATCACGCAAAAGAGAGCACTGAGTTCGCAACACAAAGACATCAACAACCTTGTGTAGATTTGTCTGAACTCTAAACTCAAAAACCGCAACAGTGTTTACTTGCTTAATGCATTAGGCCGAATCAAAAGGTGTCACAAATATATATAAAATAATGTTTCAAACGGCAACTAATCCACACAATCAGTCATGTCATGTACTACACAGATTTACACCCTGCTTTGATGTCATTACTCCTTGCATCGGGTCTTGATTGTTGATTTGCCAAAGTACAGTGTTTTCTTAAAAAAAAGATACAGATAATACTGAATTTGATACGCTAATATGCTTCCCGACTGAGTGATCTATTTTTGCTGCAAACATGTATGGCGATATGCTTTCCAAAACTATTATACATGATCCTACAAGGTAGCACAAGGAACCATATGAGCTCCATAGGTAGCTAAAGCATGACCCACCCAATTGCGGACATGCTTACATTGTAGGATCTTAAAATCAATAAAGCTAATGAACATGAAGAATTTCACCTCCATGGCACGACACGTCATGTTCATTGGATTGGAGAGTAACCATGAGTACCAGGGCCGTCGGTGGGCCTAGCAGCTGGAGCTGTGGCTGCCCGGACCTAGAAGGCGTCAGGGGCGCGGCGATCGCCGGGGCTGGGCACTGTGGCCAGTGGGGGGCGACGGCGGGCGGCGGCTGACCGGGCCAGTGGTAGTGTAGAGGCCTGATCGACGTGGTGGTGGTCGCGTACCAGGGCAGCGCAGCCGGACCGGTCATGGCGGCCGCCCGTAAGGCCCGGCGAGGTAGAGGTGGATACCCTGGACGGCGGTCACGAGGCCATTAAGGACTCATGTGATCTCCGTCGGGGGGTAGACGGCGGCCTGCGGTGCGGGGAGGGGCGGCGACTCGCCGGTGGAGGCCCCTGAGGTGGGTTTGACCGGCGCGGTGGAGAGCAGAAGCTGCGCGGTGAAGAGCGGCGCGGTGGCGAGGGTGGCGGCGGTGGACAGCGGCGCAGTGGCGAGCGGCGGGGTGGGAGGTGGAGCAGACATGATCGGACCCAAGCCGCCTGATACCAAATTGGTAGGAGGTAGGACCCTATCGGGTTTAGGGCGTAGGTTGTACGGGAAGGAGGAGGGTTGGCGGAGGTGTGAGCACGGCTGTCGACGGCGGGGCGCCGTGACGCGTTGGAGAAGAGGCGGCGGCGGCGCAAGGGCGCGGCTAGGGTTTAGGGCCCGGCTCCCCTGGGAGCCGGGCAATAGGATTTGTCTTATTGCTTGATTATCATAAAGTCTTACAACTAGTATATATAACCATGATGAAAAATAAAATAGATAACTTGCGGGCTAAGCCCCTAACTAAACCTGCCCAATGGGCCTCCTAGGGGCATAAGTCTGCCCGGTCATAACAGTAACCCTTTTTGTTGCTTACTTGGCAATACTTATTTCGAAAGAAAGCTGAAGAAATATGAGTAAACATCCACTAAATGAATAAGGAAACATGTGACTCATGACATATAGTATAACATAAACAGGTTCAGCAAATACTACTGGTTAAAAGTCCATTAGGAAACACGTGCAACAAAGAAATACAGAAACGCAAGTCATCTCACAGAGAACTCAACCACGGAAAATTTCCAATCTTAAGTACTTGCGCAGTCAGATACAGAATAATGGAATCTCAGTTTAGCTACCTACGTATAAATCCGTAGATATGGGAGGAAACTTTTCTACAAAGTAATCTTGTGAAATAAGCTCCAGAAGCTGCCTAAACTCCATCATGACTTGGATGGTTCTCCGAATCCAGAATTAATGGCTTCTAATGCATCTGACATGGTAGATACAGCTGAATTAGTTCACTCTTGCTCACGTCATTAACACATATTGGAAAGGAAGACTGCAAAATCTAAACGAGAATGGAGAAACTAATTACCAACAGGGAAAAAGAAGAAATATTCCATGGATAGGCAAAATCTCTGTCGATCATACATGTATGACAAACAGAAGTAACAGCTACATGTTGCTGGTTGAATCCACCCTCAGCGTAAATAAAGATACACAAGACATGCAGAATAGTTTCAATGCTATGTTTGTCATGAGGTTTCTAACTACGATTGACAAACATAAACAGAGGATGAGCACCAATGAATTTTTCCTGAGTTGCGTAGAAAACTGGCCTTTAAAGATAATAATGGAGAGAGTATCATTACATAACTGATTTATATTCCAGTTTTTCCTCTCCAACTAGGCAGCTTGGCCATAAACTGCGGAAATAACAAAATAAATGAAAAGATATATTTTATATAGTTATGGAACCAGAACCTAACGAAATGACCAATTCACCGAGCTAGGGTGTTTACGGGAGCAAGTACATTATTGAAAAAATTAGTTCATCTCTAATCTCTAGAATATAGTACTTTCAGCTTCACTAACATGTTATAATAAACTATAAGAGCAATGCCTAGGAAGAGAATACTAAACACAGGAGCATAAAAAATGACCAGGTATGCAATACTACCAGATCCTTCACATATATATATACTTCTACTGGAACCTGGTTTCAATCATGCAGTTTGTTGTTTATCGCATTGACTATGAACATCGAGGCAACACTTGCACATTGATCAATCACAGTATGATGCATACCCTACTCCCGATATCTCTCCGCCGCTCTTTCCTTGTTAATGTTCATATTTGGTGTGTGTTTAGCACGACATCTCGCTACCCCTCTCATACAAATGAGCAAAGAATGCAAGAACAGGGCATGCACACGTGACAATTCACGAGCAAATTCGCCATAAATCGTCCGGAAAACCAGATCGAAGCAGGTACGGTTTGACGTTAGGGTTGGACCGAGCCTCACCTGCTTGAGCGACGAACACGACGGCGGCCAGCTCCGGCGTCCTGCTGAAGGACGGGGAGCTCGAGACGCGGGGCACCAAGCACGGATGCCCGAACCCTAGTTCCCGGCGACGGCGGCGGCGACGAGAGAGCCGTCGCGAGCGCGCGCTACGCCGTCACGGCACCAGAGCTCGGGCACGGCTGGGGGGATACGGTTTCGGGGGAGGCGCCGACTCCAGTGAGGGGATGAGCAGAGTCAGTGGACTCTGAGACTGGAGGGAGCATAGGAGTGGCCGGCGGCGCCAACCCCGGTTGCGGGCGCGGCGGCGAGTGGGAAGCCGAAGGCATCGTCGGGGCTCGGGAAGAGAGGAGGCAACGCACAGGGACACGCTACTAAATGGGCCGGCCCATTTGCGGGACGAGAAATCCACCGGGCGAATAATAGTACCATACCGGTAGTTTAATCAGGATGTGATCAGTTTATTAGACCGAATTCCGTCTACTGCATCGCCAACACGGGGATCATGCACGGCTGTCAGCAGCCAAAGATGCCAAAGTGCACAAATAAAAGAGGTCGCTGAGCCCAACCAGTGACCCAGCACTAGGAAGTGCACACGACGAAAAGATGGCCTCCGAGCCCAGCCGTGACCCTGCACCGATAAGTAGATCCCCTATGAGGGCACGGTCGTAAGAAAAAAATAGCGCAATTGCATCCCCCGGGTTGGCAAGCACTGGGCTTTTTGTTCAAATCCCTTCATTTTTTAAGGGCGATATAGAGAGAATGACATTTTGGAGGCCGAGTTACATGGAGCCCTTCATTTTTGAAAAATTCAAATTCAAACTTTTATGTTTTTGTAAAAATTCATAATGAAATACCTTGAGTTGTGACCTGTACAAAAAGACAAATTCATGGTCTGTGAGGATGAACAGTATCATGTGTTAAACAACGTCAGATTTTTTTTTTGGCACAACCCTCATTCCAATGTATTTTGCCCTGAAAATTTACACACATGTGTGTTATGTCTTCATGTATATCTTTGTTTATTTCAAGAATTTTTTGAAACGTGAAAAATATGAATTTTGAAGAAATTTGACTTTTGAATTTGGAGGCCTCATTGGAGCTCGCTCATCAAACGGGATATTCCGCGATATAGATATGTTGAATGTACTTGATTCCCAAGCTTTTGCTCATGCCCCCCACAACAAAAAGTGAAAAAAAATAGGCTCCACTGGCTTATCGGCTTTAGCAGTGGCGGAGCTTCACGGGGGCCAACCTGGGCGGTGCCCCCCCCCCCCCCCCCCCCCCTCCCCAACACACATGAAAATGTACGTATATATCTTAGTTTTAGGCCTATTTTTTTCATCAAAAATCAGCCTATAGTGATTTTGTTTGCCCCCCAGCCATTGCCCCCCCCCCCCCCCCCCCCCCCATGATTTTTGCCCAAGCTCCGCCACTGGGCTTTAGCACGATCATGTCTGATTAATGTTTTGATGTCTAAGTAACATGCATGCATGGCTAGCAAACGTCGGCGCCACATTCTATATATCTTTCTTGGTGATCAACTGCTCCTAGCTACTTTGGTGTACTAGCAAGTTAATTAATTCTGTTGATGGTGATATATAACCAGATCGAAGAGTAGAGACAGCTTGGAATTCCGAAAATGTTGTACGGAACCATGGTTCAGCCGAACCTACGCTCGACATCATTGATTTCTAGACACTATTCATGAGGATCCATGCATGGTTGATTAAAAAATGCAGTTGACATGCATGTCTATTCATGAGGATCCATGCATGGTTGATTAAAAAATGCAGTTGGCATGCATGTCACACATCCACATGTGGTAGGTTGATAAATCGTACGGCATAGACCATAGGTTCGGCTGAACCATGGTCCTAAATCACGTCTCTCCTTGAATTCAAATCGGAAAACCACATGTCATCAACATCTTACATTCATCAACCGAGTCAAGTGTTACTGTCTACGTATAGAGGTGGAGCAGACGCAGACTGTGTACTTGAGACATGCAAGGCTAGCTCTGTTCTCTTTTCATGCGTGAACACTGAACAGGACTTGGGCTTGCATGTTAAGGTGTGCATACATGTTCAATCTTTCTTGCAAAAAATGAAACTCCATGGGCACTAGCACCCACGGTTTTATTGATATAGAAGAAGCATCCCTCATGAGAATTCCAGAAATTCGTCCCCGACGTGGATCGAACTCTGGTCGTTGGGTTTACAATCATGCGCCCCCAACCACTGGGCTATGCCCACGTCCTCGTTCAATCTTTCTTGCAAAATCAAACGCCCGTATGACACGTATGTCTTTATTGACACTCTGCTTCGTGGGAAAAAAATATCTGAAGTATGCTCGGCCTTCTCTGATGCATTGGAATCTGGCAGTTGAGATCTTCTGCTCATCATTTTTCCTTTTATAGAGATATCGGTTTTTTTTTACGGATTGCTAATCAGTTTGATTCCCGAGCTTCTGCTCAAAACTGTAACAAGTGAAAAAATGGTTTTAGGCCTCTTCTGAACTTTGGCATGGGCAAGTCTTATTTGATTTTCGATGCTTAACTTACACACACGAAAAGTTAGCAGAGGACGCTTCATTCTATCACATGGCTCGGTTACTCCCACTTACTATAGTACTAGCAGGTTATAATTTCGTTGATGGTGATATCTGCACACACACAAGATCGAGAAGTAGAGAGGACTTGGAATCCGCATCAAACAACCTTATGTCATAGATTCATAGATGGTTCTACTTAAATTCATCAATCGAGTCGAGTGTTACTCGCTACGACTATATAGAGGTGGAGCACACTAGTACGTGACAGTAACACGCAAGACTCTTCTCTTTTCTCACGCATGGAGTCCTAGCTCATGCACATGTTGAGTGTATATCTCTTTTCATGTTCATCGGTTCGGCTTGGGAGGCAGAGGGAATTCAAGGTGTGCATGCGAAGTGTGTCACGCTCCAAAAATGAAAAGCCATTCTGTCTTTATTGACACCCTATTTCCCCAGAAAAGGAACTCAAGTATGCTTAACCTTTCTTCATGTTCCACATGAGCATTTGCATGTCGATTGGTCCAGATGAAACATGTTTAACAACTACATGAAGCTGCGGTAATGGAGATTCCCACATGGATACGCCATGAGCTTGCATCACAAGATACATTAATTGCTGCACGTAGATGTCTGAATTCCAAACTCAAAAAACGAAATAGCATTGTATTGCTTAAAGGTGTCGTGAATATTGAAACATTTCAAAGTGAAACTAAAGATGCCCATAATGGGAGTATCATAGCTACTATCAAGTGTGTCAACTAAGCAATTTTGATGAAGTGGCATAGAACTAAATAAAGAAAGAGAGGGTTGAGTATCACAATAAATATTGTACTACTATATGTCATGCATGGCAATAAATATCTACTAATCTATGATACTCTGCATTACATAGGTATTATTATACACTAGTATCATATGCATGATACTAACTTATGATACTACCCACTACGGATAGCCTAATCCATACAATCGGTCATGTGAATATATGACATCTACTCCATAGATTACCCGCTGATTTGTTCTCGTTAATCCTTGCATTATGTCTATTATTATCAATTTGCCAAAGTGCTCTGATGTTTTCTATAATAAAAAAGAGATACAAATAATGTTGAATTTGAAACTAATGCCTACTAAGTGATGTATTTCTGCTTCAAACTTGAACGGGTGACATCTTTCCGAAGTGATATGCGGGAAATCACTACTCGTACTAATCACCTTTTTTAAGAAAGGAGGATTACCCCCGGCCTCTGCAAGTCATAATTATCACATGAAATGCAAGATCAGATAACCCATCAACAGTTTAGCGATACTCACGTTCGCATGGACCACCACATGCCTCACTCATGTCTTGGATAAAAATAGATGTTCGGAAATACTTGTCGGAAAAATGGATAAAAATAGATGTATCTAGAACTAAATTACGTCTAGATACATTCATTTCTGCGACAAGTATTTTTGAACGGAGGGAGTAGTATATAGTACTACTAACAATAATCTCATTGATGGTGATATCTACATATATGTACTAGATCAAGCAGTAGAGAGAGCTTTGAAATCTGCATTAGACAACTTTGTCTATATTAGCGTGGAACACTGAGTCGAGTGTTACAAGCTATGTCTATATAGAGGTGGAGCACACTAGTACCTGACAGCAACACACAAGACTCTTCTCTCTTCTCAAGCATGGAGTCCTACCTCGTGCACATGTTGAGTGTATACCCCTTTTCATATTCATGGGTTCGGCTTGGGAGGCAGAGGGAATTCAGGTTGTCTGTCCGAACTGGATCGGGCTCCAAAAATCAAAAGCCACTGTGTCTTTATGGACACCCTGTTTCGTTGGAAATGGAACTCAAGTATGCTTAACCTTTGTTCATGTTCCATATCTTTATCAGAAGCAGCGTAATTGAGATTCCCACATAGATAGGCCCTATCGGACTCGTGCCGGCCACGGCGAGAAAGGCCATGGCTTCGCTTACCATGCTTGTGTCATGGACCTTGTGGAATGAGAGAAACTCAAGGGTTCTCCGCAACAAGAGCGCGCCGCCCCCGGTGAAAATTCAAAAAAAAAACATCATGACCAAGGCGAATCTCTGGATCACTGCCGGAGCGAAGAAGTTAGGGTCAATTGTCTCGCAAGAATAATAATTCATGTGGTGTAATGGGTGCTTGTAAACAAACTATCTTTTTTATCCTTAATTAATGGATGAGACAAATCTTTTACCTCCGTTTCGAAAAAAATACTAACATAGATAGGCCCTGAGCTTGCATCACAAAATACATTAACTGCCGCTTGTAGATGTCTTCATTCCAAACTCAAAAACCGAAATAGTGTTTTATTGCTTAAATCATTAGGTTGAATTGAAAGGTGTCACAAATATCAAAACGTTTCAAAGGGAAACTAATCCACACAGTCAGCCATGTCAATATGACATGTACTCGGTAGATTTACGCGCTGCTTTGTTGTCATTAATCCTTGGATTGGTCCATGATTATTAATTTCCCAAAGTATTCTATGTTTTCTATAATAAAAAAGAGATATGAATAATGCTGAATTCGACACTAATGCCTACTAAGTGGTGTATTTCACTATTTCTTCTTTAAACTTGAAACGGGGCATGCTTTCCTAAACTACTATTCCATCCGTTCCAAATTAATTGATACGGGTCTAGTACAAAGTTGTAGCAGCTCTAGTACAAAGTTATACTAGAGCTGCCTCAATTAATTTAGATCGGTGGGGGTATCAGTTTTATCAGATGGCAGACAATCACTACTTATCAGGTCATATGCAGGATCAGATAACCCATCAACAGTTTAGCGCTACTCACGTTTGCATGGACCACCACATGCCTCACTCATGTCTTGGCCGTAGGATATTCATTCTCCTTTTACAGGAACCAGTGTGCTTTATTAACATATTGATGTCGGTGCCACCTGTTGAGTAACGTAATTGTATTAAAAAACCTAGGTTAGACTAGAAAATATTCTGGTTTGCCTTGTATTTCATATAGATCATGTATTTTTATATATATGTTCATGACGCTCAAACAATACATTGAACTATTCCACCAATCTCTCTCCCTTTTAAAATGGTATCAACCTAATCACAATCCAAACCCTAGCCGCCGCCCCCGCTTCCACAACCGCGCGCCGCCCCCGAGGCGGTCGGCCTCCATGACCGCCACCGGGGACCGCGCCACCCGTATCTAGGGTTCGTCCGCCGGCCGTGTTGGCCGGCTGCCCAAAAGAGTCTTTTTCCCGAGCCCTTGCTCCAGGTTTTTTCGCTCTCTCGCCGGTTGTTTTGATCGGCATTTTTCTTTTTGATTTTTCGATATAATTTTGATCGGTTTGCGTCATCCGCCGCCGCCGTCGACCCCCATGCGCCTCTACTCCAACCCCAGCGCGACCAGCCGGCCTCTCCTCCGACCCGGCGGCCATCCGCGCCGATGCGGACAGTCCGGGCCAGCCGTCGTCCGCGCGTCGGTCCGCCCGTCGCCCTACGCTGGCCGTCACCACCCTGCTCCGACCGGGACACCTGCATCGCCCCGACCCGGCGGCCCCGCGCTATGCGACGGCCAATCATAGTCGTCGCGCGCCGGCCCGCCCATCGATCCACGTCACCCGCCTCCGTCGTGTTTGCACGGCGGCCCGGCGGTCTACCTCACCGGCCTCGTCCTCGATTGTGTTGGGATGACTGCGTCAGACTCATTGGTTACCTCAGCTCAGGCCTCGCTACTATGTTGGTCGCTCGGGCCTCACTGCCCGGGCACCGGCGCTGCTTTGGTAGCTCGGGTGCCGGTGCTGAAAAGCTCATCCGCATGACGTCCCACGCCGTCCGTCGTCGTCGGCCTCATCCCGGACTGCGCCACCACCACTCCTCCACCGAGCGGCGTCACCGACCTCGTGCGCGATCGGCTTGATCACCCGCTCGCTGCCGCGATCCGTCTCCTCTACGTCGCGCGACCGACCTGGCCCGTTGGTGACGCGCGCCTCCACAGGTCCCATGAAGATCATCCCGAGTACCGCGCGCCTCTCCGCCGATCGAGCATACGACTGCCGCTGCGTCGCCCCGTCGGGCCGCAGCGCCGCCGCCCCGTGGTTCTCCTCACGGCTGCATCGACTCGTGCGTCGCCGCTGCGTCGCCCCTTTAGGTCGTAGTGTCGCGATACGTGGTCCCTGCCGCTGCCCCGAGGGCGTCCCCGCGGTTGCACCGACCCGCGCTCCGCCATTGCGTCGGCCCGTTCGGGCTGTAGCACCGCGGCCCGCAGTTCCCGCTGCCGCCCCGAGGTCCTGCCATCACCCTGACCTACCCGCCGCCGCTGCGTCGCCCCTTCGGGCCATAGCGCCACGGCCCGCGGCCCACTCCGTCGTCACCGCGCGTCGACCTCCTGTGGTATGCGCCGCGCCGTCTCCCTTGGCGCGGGAACGCCACCGTCCGCGCCGGTCTTCGTCACGCTGTCAGGGTTCTTTGCCTACTTCGAGCACCACCACCGCACTCCTAACCTAGCCGTCGCCGCCGCTGCTCTTCTTTGACCGCTACCTTCGTAGCCGCCGCTGCCGCCCGTCCACCCCCTTCGTCTTCGTCCAAGCACCAGCCCGTTGCCAGCGTCGCCGTCATCTACCATGACCACTTCGTCTACTCCGACCACCGTTGGTGACATCGGCCCCGCACCGATGGACGCCGCAATCGTCGTCGAGTTCTTCTCTGCTGGCCCCTCCGACTTCTCTGACATGGCGTACAGCTCGTGCAGGTCCCTCATCTACGCATGCCCGGTCCTGACAACACCGATGCGTGCCTTCATCCACGACGTGTCTCCGGGCCTGGCAAGCCTGGTCGGCGCTTCGTCAACTTCGTCTTCGTCCGTCTACGCATGCCCGGTGCTGGCAACACCGGTGCGTACCTTCGTCCACGATGTGTTCCCGGGCTTGGCAAACCCGCCGCGACACGTCGTCGACAACATTTTCTTCCCGGCACACCCCTACTTCGACACAACTGCGCACATGCTAACTCGACGCTCTCTTGCGGCCACGGCTCCACGGTGACTTCCTCGACACCGGCCACCCCGACTCGACATCGACCACGGCATTCTTCGCACGGCTACCTCGACCACGGCTCCATCACCCACGCTCTTGGCTACATCGACAAACGGCACAAAGGGCTACCGCCTGCTTGAGCAACCTTGTTGGTTTCCACTCCAGCCACGACTTCGCGATGCGCCGACTGTTACGACTGTGTGTGTGTGTGGGGGGGGGGGGGTCCGTCGGCTTGCCTTTGGATTCTTCTCTAGTCTCACCGTCTGCGTCTCTACCGTTGTGACTGCGGGGGGATGTTGAGTAACGTGATTGTATTTGGAAACATAGGTTAGACTAGAAAATATTCTGGCTTGCCTTGTACTCCACGCAGATCATGTACTCCTATATATATGCCCACGAGGCTCAAGCAATACATTGAACTATTCCACCAATCCTCTCTCTCCCTTCTAACACCACCAAATCGCTGGCCACTACATGAGATGAGAAGATATAAAGTCAGAGAGCTGATCGTGCCAATACAAGGTGGCACTAGGAGCCAATACAAGGCAACACCCAAGCCTCTTCTCCCTTCTCGCGTAGGCTTTCCTAGCTCATGGACATTTTGAGTGTATCTATTTTCATGTTCATGGGTTCGGCTTGGGAGGCAGAGGGAATTCAGGGTGTGTGTGCGAAGTGGATCTCGCTCCAAAAATCAAACGCCATTCTACCTGTATTGACACTTGTGCTTCGCTGGATTCAGAACTCTAGTATGCTCGACCTTTCTGGTTTCTGCATGTTCCTCTCTGAGCATGTTGCAAACTTGCTCGGGTATGCGTATGCTAGATACGTCGGAGACAGAACAAACTTTCCAACAGAAGGAAGCAAGCAGAGCTGGATATCACGCGGAAGAGGGCCCTGAATTCGCAACACAAAGACATCAACTACTTCGCGTAGATTTGTCTGAACCCTAAACTAAAAAACCGCAACAGATCCGCTGCATGTTTTGTAAACAAAAGATTCAAATAATACTGAATCTTATACGGTGATATGCATTCCGACTGAGTGATGCATTTCCGTTGCGGAGATGGTACGGTGATATGCTTTCTGAAACTATTACTCCCTCCGTTCAGAATTACTTGTCGCACGTATGGATGTATCTACATGTATTTTAGTTCTAGATGCATCCATTTCAGCGACGAGTAATTTGGAACGGAGGAAGTATATATGATCGTGCCCCTACAAGGTAGCACCAGGAGCCATATGAGCTCCACGGGTAGCTAAGGCATGAGCTGCCAAATTACGCACGTGCTTACACTGCAGGATCTCGAAATCAAAATAAATCTATAGAACAGAGAGGTATTTCGCCGCCATGGCGTGATGCATCATATTCGTTTGACTGGAGAGCGACCAGGAGCACATAAGCATCCGTGTCCGTAATGATGCAACCCATTCCAACTTCAACCGCAAACTCAATTGCCCTCAGGCAGGTCATCATGTCCACGTGGAGAGCATCGAGCAAACGATGAATTAGACGGGAGCCTGGCAGATGGACCCAGGGATGTCAACCGGGTCCCATTTAATCCCGTTTAAACCCACTATATAATCGAACAATTTAAAATTTTATTTTATTTTCTGCAAAAATGAACTATAGAGCTAGGTAAAGCTAACTAAACGGGACTTGCAGACACCATCTATTTGCCATTTACATCCCTAGATGGACCACGGGCGCAGAAGCCCCAGCAGCCCCTGTACTTGTCTCCTGGCAGGAGCCATCGATGTTGATCTTCAGAAAATCTTCAGATGGCTCCTGATCAATACATTGTTTTATACAGTGATCAGTACATAATGATACCAGTTTGCCTGCTCCTGCAAAAGATATATACATTGTTTCATACTCCTATGTACAAGGGCATAAGAACTATTATGCTCGATAAAAAAGATGATTAGTAAACTCAATTACCTAGCGCAGTGCTGAAGTGGAGACCGCAGCAGGCAGAGGAGCCAGGCAGAGGAGCCAGGCACTCCAGCAACGACAGCATTGCGCGACTTCCAAAGATTCCACAGAAGGGGAACGGAGTGCAAGGAGACATTAGTCTCCGGCTGCAGCAAAGAATCCACAATTTGCAAAGCACTTTTTAGAAGAAAGGCCATCAGGCCCTCCTTTATAAAAAGCAAAGGTTTAAGCTTGGGCAATAAGCGGGTACCCAACGTCAACTCTTACAGACCAACGAAGGCCCGAGAGAACCAAACATCCAAGACACATACAGGGTTCCCAGGCACACTTGCATCAAGCATCCGCCTCCGGCGCACGCAGGCGCAACAAAGACTCACAAAACATAAGGACTGAAGCTTTCCTTTCAACACCATCAGCGCGTCTTTACGCTTTGCCTGTATAAGAGAGGCAACCACTGCAAGAGCAACGCAGCGGCTTTATGAACAGTCTGTAAAGGAGAAACGCGCAGCTTATGCTCGGAAATTACATCCTTACGGCAACACCAAATCTGCAAAGCACCAGCAGAGCTAAGTAAGATGTCACGACACGCTCCAGGTTGGCTTCTCTCCACGCTGTTTTCATATACTAGATGACTCGTTGCGCCAATGGCGCAAAGGCCGAATGTAAGCCAATTATTGTGAGAGAATGCATTAATATATTTGTTGCATGAAAAGAATAGCTCATATACTATATGTAGTGAGCACATAAGATTGAAAACGATGCACTAAGTCATGTAGGAAAGTAATCTTGACTTTCTGCAGATGTAATTGTTGTTGAAGAGCGTTTGTAAAATAAACAGGAATGTAATTGCTTTTAATTTATTGCATACACTGTGATCGGAAGACGTGATCAGGGGGAAGCTCTGATGAAAGCATTGAAGCAAAAGCATGCATAAAAGGAAGCTTGTTTCTTGAGTCATAGTTTTCAGGAAACAGTAGCAGAAGAGTTCTTCACATATATATACAATAAGCGGTGATAAACCGCTTTTCACTACAAAGAGAACAATATAATCTAAAGATGATAGACTACATTACACAGTACTTTTCACCATAGAAGCAGCAGGGGAAGACTAAAGTTTATATATAGCTTGCTCGGAGTTCTCCGAAAGGGGAAAGATATTGGTCTCATTGATGCGAAACAAAAGGTGGCTGTTTTCGTAACAACCAAAGCATGCAGGCCAGGATACATTGACCAAAGTCTACCAGAAACTATTTCTGGTTGCTTCGAGGCGGTGCTCAAAATTATAGGATGTCCGATGTCGCTCGGAAAGATAAACATCTTTTTTAATTATCTCACAAATAAAAATAAGGATGTTCTCTGAATAAATTAATATTGGTTTCTGTAAGAGAAATTCAATTAAATGGTCAGCATGATACCCTTCCAGCGTAGACTTCGCTTGATAAGCAAGCAGAATATAGAAGATACCTTGACAAAGAAGAGATATTACAGTTATTAGCATACTGCACCATACCATTAATCACAGTTGCAGAATAAGTAGAACCAAAGAAACCTTAGTCGTACCGTATGTACATATCTAGATAACGGCATGGAAGAAGTGCTCCATGGAAGAACTACTGCCTCGCTTTCTTTGGTGCGCCAATGTTGGGTTTCGTAGTAATTTTAAAAATTTTCCTACGCACACGCAAGATCATGTGATGCATAGCAACGAGAGGGGAGAGTGTTGTCTACATACCCTTGTAGACCGTAAGCGGAAGCGTTAGCACAACGCGGTTGATGTAGTCGTAAGTCTTCACGGCCTGACCGATCAAGCACCGAAACTACGGCACCTCCGAGTTCTAGCACACGTTCAGCTCGATGACGTCCCTCGAACTCCGATCCAGCCGAGTGTCGAGGGAGAGTTCCGTCAGCACGACGGCGTGGTGACGATCTTGATGTTCTACCGTCGCAGGCCTTCGCCTAAGCACCGCTACGATATTATCGAGGTGGACTATGGTGGAGGGGGGCACCGCACACGGCTAAGAGATCCAAGGGATCAATTGTTGTTTTTTTGGTGCTAGCCCTGCCCCTCTATTTATATGTTGAGCCCCGGGGTCGAAACTTGGAGCAAAAGCCTCCTCAAAGTCGGTTTTTACCGAAAGGCAAGAGTCCCACTCGGACTCCAGGACCAAACGCCACAATCCTTGGCGTCTGGCCCAGACGCCATGGGCCTCGGCGTCTGGCCCAGGGCCAAACGCCAGGGTCTCTGGCGTTTGGCCCCCTGAACTCCGCAAAACTCCTTTTGCACCGATCTAAAGCCTCATGGGCTTGACCCCTTGGCCTAACCATATCATCCAATATATGAATCTTTACGTCTCGACCATTTCGAGACTCCTCGTCATGTCCCCAATCTCATCCGGGACTCCGAACTCCTTCGGTACATCAAAACATGTAAACTCATAATATAACTGTCATCGTAACCTTAAGCGTGCGGACCCTACGGGTTCGAGAACAATGTAGACATGACCGAGACACGTCTCCGGTCAATAACCAATAGCGGGACCTGGATGCCCATATTGGCTCCTACATATTCTACGAAGATCTTTATCGGTCAGACCGCATAACAACATACGTTGTTCCCTTTGTCATCGGTATGTTACTTGCCCGAGATTCGATCGTCGGTATCCAATACCTAGTTCAATCTCGTTACCGGCAAGTCTCTTTACTCGTTCCGTAATACATCATCTCACAACTAACATATTAGTTGTAATGCTTGCAAGGCTTATGTGATGTGTATTACCGAGAGGGCCCAGAGATACCTCTCCGACAATCGGAGTGACAAATCCTAATCTCGAAATACGCCAACCCAACATCGACCATTGGAGACACCTGTAGTACTCCTTTATAATCACCCAGTTACGTTGTGACGTTTGGTAGTACCCAAAGTGTTCCTCCGGTAAACGGGAGTTGCATAATCTCATAGTCATAGGAACATGTATAAGTTATGAAGAAAGCAATAGCAACATACTAAACGATCGGGTGCTAAGCTAATGGAATGGGTCATGTCAATCAGATCATTCAACTAATGATGTGACCTCGTTAATCAAATAACAACTCATTGTTCATGGTTAGGAAACATAACCATCTTTGATTAACGAGCTAGTCAAGTAGAGGCATACTAGTGACACTTTGTTTGTCTATATATTCACACATGTATTATGTTTCCGGTAAATACAATTCTAGCATGAATAATAAACATTTATCATGAAATAAGGAAATAAATAATAACTTTATTATTGCCTCTAGGGCATATTTCCTTCAGTCTCCCACTTGCACTAGAGTCAATAATCTAGTTCACATCGCCATGTGATTTAACACCAATATTCATATTTGTATATGATTAACACCCATAGTTCACATCGTCATGTGACCAACACCCAAAGGGTTTACTAGAGTCAATAATCTAGTTCACATCGCTTATGTGATTAACACCCAAAGAGTACTAAGGTGTGATCATGTTTTGCTCGTGAGAGAAGCTTAGTCAACGGGTCTGTCACATTCAGAGCCGTATGTATTTTGCAAATATTCTATGTCTACAATGCTCTGTACGGAGCTACTCTAGCTAATCGCTCCCACTTTCAATATGTATCCAGATTGAGACTTAGAGTCATCTGGATCAGTGTAAAAGTTTGCACTGATGTAACTTTTACAACAAACTCTTTTATCACCTCCATAATCGAGAAACATCTCCTTAGTCCTTACTAAGGATATTCTTGACCAATGTCCAGTGATCTACTCCTAGATCACTATTGTACTCCCTTGCCAAATACAGAGCAAGGTATACAATAGGTCTGGTACAAAGCATAGCATACTTTATAGAACCTATGACTGAGGCATAGGGAATGACTTTTCATTCTCTTTCTATTTTCTGCTGTGGTCGGGATTTGAGTCTTACTCAATTTCATACCTTTGCAACACAGGCAAGAACTCTTTCTTTAACTGTTCCATTTTGAACTATTTCAAAATCTTGCCAAGGTATGTACTCATTGAAAATCTTATCAAGCGTCTTGATCTATCTCAATAGATCTTGATGCTCAATATATAAGTAGCTTTTTACTGAGGTCTTTTCCTTTTAAAGAACTCCTTTAAAACACTCCTTTATGCTTTGCAGAAAAATTCTACATCATTTCTGATCAACAATATGTCACTCACATATACTAATCAGAAAGGCTGTAGTGCTCCCACTCACTTTATTGTAAATACAGGCTTCATCGTAAGTCCATATAAAACTATATGCTTTGATCAACTTATCAAAGCGTATATTCCAACTCCGAGATGCTTGCACCAGTCCATAGATGGATCGCTGGAGCTTGCACATTTTGTTAGCACCTTTAGGATTGACAAAACCTTCTGGTTGCATCATATACAACTCTTCTTTAATAAATCCATTAAGGAATGCAGTTTTGACATCCATTTGCCAGATTTCATAAAATGTGGCAATTGCTAACATGATTCAGATAGACTTAAGCATCGATACGAGTGAGAAAACCTCATCGTATTCAACACCTTGAACTTGTTGAAAAACTTTTGCAACAAGTCGAGCTTGGTAGATAGTAACACTACTATCAGTGTCCGTCTTCCTCTTGAAGATCCATTTATTTAACATGGCTTTGCTGATCATCGAGCAAGTCAATCAAAGTCCATACTTTGTTGTCATACATGGATCATATCTCAGATTTTATGGCCTCAAGCCATCTCGCGGAATCTGGGCTCATCATCGCTTCCTCATAGTTCGTAGGTTCATCATGGTCTAGTAACATGACTTCCAGAACATGATTACTACACCACTCTGGTGCAGATCTTACTCTGGAAGACCTACGAGGTTCTGTAGTAACTTGATCTGAAGTTTTATGATCAATATCATTAGCTTCCTCACTAATTGGTGTATTTGTCACAGGAACTGATTTCTGTGATGAACTACTTTCCAATAAGGGAGCAGGTACAGTTACCTCATCAAGTTCTACTTTCCTCCCACTCACTTCTTTCGAGAGAAACTCCTTCTCCAGAAAGGATCCATTTTTAGCAACGAATATCTTGCCTCCGGATCTGTGATAGAAGGTGTACCCAACAATTTCCTTTGGGTATTCTATGAAGACGCACTTCTCCGATTTGGGTTCGAGCTTATCAGGATGAAACTTTTTCACATAAGCATCGCAGCCCCAAACTTTAAGAAACGACAACTTGGGTTTCTTGCTAAACCACAGTTCATATAGTGTCGTCTCAACGGATTTAGATGGTGCCCTTTTAACGTGAATGCAGCTGTCTCTAATGCATAACCCCAAAACGACAATGGTAAATCAATAAGAGACATCATAGATCGCACCATATCCAATAAAGCGCGGTTACGACGTTCGGACACACCATAACATTGTGGTGTTCCAGGTGGCGTGAGCTATGAAACTATTCCACATTGTTTTAATTGAAGACCAAACTCGTAACTCAAATATTCGTCTCCGTGATCAGATCGCAGAAACTTTATTTTTCTTGTTACGATGATTTTTCCACTTCACTCTGAAATTCTTTGAACCTTTCAATTATTTCAGACTTATGTTTCATCAAGTAGATATCCCCATATCTGCTCAAATCATCTTGTGAAGGTCAGAAAATAATGATACCTGCTGTAAGCCTTTCATCGGACCACATACATCGGTATGTATGATTTCCAACAAATCTGTTGCTTGCTTCATTGTTCCGGAGAACGGCGTTTTAGTCATCTTGCCCATAAGGCATGGTTCGCAAGCATCAAGTGATTCATAATCAAGTGATTCCAAAATCCCATCAGCATGGAGTTTCTTCATGCGCTTTACACCAATATGACCTAAACGGCAGTGCCATAAATAAGTTGCACTATCATTATTAACTTTACATCTTTTGGTTTCAATATTATGAATATGTGTATCACTAAGATCGAGATCCAATGAACTATTTTCATTGGGTGTGTAACCATATAAAGTTTTATTCATGTAAACAGAACAACAATTTATTCTTTTACTTAAATGAATAACCGTATTACAATAAACATGATCAAATCATATTCATGCTCACCAAATAACACTTATTTAGTTTCAACACTAATCCCGAAATTATAGGGAGTGTGCGATGATGATCATATCAATCTTGGAACCACTTCCAACACACATCGTCACTTCACCCTTAACTAGTCTCTGTTTATTCTGCAACTCCCGTTTCGAGTTACTAATCTTAGCAACTGAACTAGTATCAAATACTTAGGGTTTGCTATAAACACTAGTAAAGTACACATCAATAACATGTATATCAAATATACTTATGTTCACTTTGCCATCCTTCTTATCCGCCAATCACTTGGGGTGATTCCGTTTCCGGTGACCAGTCCCTTTGCAGTAGAAGCACTTAGTCTCAGGCTTAGGACCAGACTTGGGCTTCTTCACTTGAGCAGCAACTTGCTTGCCGTTCTTCTTGAAGTTCCCCTTCTTCCCTTTGCCCTTTTCTTGAAACTAGTGGTCTTATCAACCATCAACACTTGATGTTTTTCTTGATTTCTACCTTCATTGATTTCATCATCACGAAGAGCTTGGGAGTTGTTTCCGTTATCCCTTGCATATTATAGTTCATCACGAAGTTCTACTAACTTGGTGATGGTGACTAGAGAATTCTGTCAATCACTATCTTATCTGGAAGATTAACTCCCACTTGATTCAAGCGATTGTAGTACCCAGACAATCTGAGCACATGCTCACTAGTTGAGCGATTCTCCTCCATCTTTTAGCTATAGAACTTGTTGGAGACTTCATATCTCACAACTCGGGTATTTGCTTGAAATATTAACTTCAACTCCTGGAACATCTCATATGGTCCATGACGTTCAAAACGTCTTTGAAGTCCCGATTCTAAGCCGTTAAGCATGGTGCACTTAAACTATCAAGTAGTCATCATATTGAGCTAGCTAAACGTTCATAACGTTTGCATCTGCTCCTGCAATAGGTCTGTCACCTAGCGGTGCATCAAGGACATAATTCTTCTGTGCAGCAATGAGGATAATCCTCAGATCACGGATCCAATCCGCATCATTGCTACTAACATCTTTCAACACAATTTTCTCTAGGAACATATCAAAATAAACACAGGGAAGCAACAACGCGAGCTATTGATCTATAATTTGCAAAATACTACCAGGACTAAGTTCATGATAAATTTAAGTTCAATTAATCATATTACTTAAGAACTCCCACTTAGACAGACATCCCTCTAATCCTCTAAGTGATCACGTGATCCAAATCAACTAAACCATGTCCGATCATCACGTGAGATGGAGTAGTTTCAATGGTGAACATCACTATGTTGATCATATCTACTATATGATTCACGCTCGACCTTTCGGTCTCCGTGTTCCGAGGCCATATCTGCATATGCTAGGCTCGTCAAGTTTAACCTGAGTATTCTGCGTGCACAACTGTTTTGCACCCGTTGTATTTGAACGTAGAGCCTATCACACCCGATCATCACGTGGTGTCTCAGCACGAAGAACTTTCGCAACGGTGCATACTCAGGGAGAACACTTCTTGATAATTTAGTGAGAGATCATCTTATAATGCTACCATCAATCAAAGCAAGATAAGATGCATAAAAAGATAAACATCACATGCAATCAATATAAGTGATATGATATGGCCATCATCATCTTGTGCTTGTGATCTCCATCTCCGAAGCACCGTCATGATCACCATCGTCACCGGCGCGACACCTTGATCTCCATCGTAGCATCGTTGTCGTCTCGCCAATCTTATGCTTCCACGACTATCGCTACCGCTTAGTGATAAAGTAAAGCATTACATCGCGATTGCATTGCATACAATAAAGCGACAACCATATGGCTCCTGCCAGTTGCCGATAACTTGGTTACAAAACATGATCATCTCATACAATAAAATTCAGCATCATGCCTTGACCATATCACATCACAACATGCCCTGCAAAAACAAGTTAGACGTCCTCTACTTTGTTGTTGCATGTTTTACGTGGCTGCTACGGGCTTAAGTAAGAACCAATCTCACCTACGCATCAAAACCACAACGATAGTTTGTCAAATAGACTCCGTTTTAACCTTCGCAAGGACCGGGCGTAGCCACACTCGGTTCAACTAAAGTTGGAGAGACAGATGCCCGCAAGCCATCTATGTGCAAAGCACGTCGAGGGAACCGGTCTCGCGTAAGCGTACGCGTAAGGTTGGTCCGGGTCGTCTCGTCCAATAATACCGCCGAACCAAAGTATGACATGCTGGTAGGCAGTATGACTTGTATCGTCCACAACTCACTTGTGTTCTACTCGTGCATATAACATCAACATAAATAACCTAGGCTTGGATGCCACTGTTGGGTTTCGTAGTAATTTCAAAAAATTTCCTACGCACACGCAAGATCATGTGATGCATAGCAACGAGAGGGGAGAGTGTTGTCTACATACCCTTGTAGACCGTAAGCGGAAGCGTTAGCACAACGCAGTTGATATAGTCGTACGTCTTCACGGCCCGACCGATCAAGCACCGAAACTACGGCACCTCCGAGTTCTAGCACACGTTCAGCTCGATGACGTCCCTCGAACTCCGATCCAGCCGAGTGTCGAGGGAGAGTTCCGTCAGCACGACGGCGTGGTGACGATCTTGATGTTCTACCGTCGCAGGGCTTCGCCTAAGCACCGCTACGATATTATCGAGGTGGACTATGGTGGAGGGGGGCACCGCACACGGCTAAGAGATCCAAGGGATCAATTGTTGTTTTTTTGGTGCTAGCCCTGCCCCTCTATTTATATGTTGAGCCCCGGGGTCGAAACTTGGAGCAAAAGCCTCCTCAAAGTCGGTTTTTACCGAAAGGCAAGAGTCCCACTCGGACTCCAGGACCAAACGCCACAATCCTTGGCGTCTGGCCCAGACGCCATGGGCCTCGGCGTCTGGCCCAGGGCCAGACGCCAGGGTCTCCGGCATTTGGCCCCCTAAACTCCGCAAAACTCCTTTTGCACCGATCTAAAGCCTCATGGGCTTGACCCCTTGGCCTAACCATATCATCCAATATATGAATCTTTACGTCTCGACCATTTCGAGACTCCTCGTCATGTCCCCAATCTCATCCGGGACTCCGAACTCCTTCGGTACATCAAAACATGTAAACTCATAATATAACTGTCATCGTAACCTTAAGCGTGCGGACCCTACGGGTTCGAGAACAATGTAGACATGACCGAGACACGTCTCCGGTCAATAACCAATAGCGGGACCTGGATGCCCATATTGGCTCCTACATATTCTACGAAGATCTTTATCGGTCAGACCGCATAACAACATACGTTGTTCCCTTTGTCATCGGTATGTTACTTGCCCGAGATTCGATCGTCGGTATCCAATACCTAGTTCAATCTCGTTACCGGCAAGTCTCTTTACTCGTTCCGTAATACATCATCTCACAACTAACATATTAGTTGTAATGCTTGCAAGGCTTATGTGATGTGTATTACCGAGAGGGCCCAGAGATACCTCTCCGACAATCGGAGTGACAAATCCTAATCTCGAAATACGCCAACCCAACATCGACCATTGGAGACACCTGTAGTACTCCTTTATAATCACCCAGTTACGTTGTGACGTTTGGTAGTACCCAAAGTGTTCCTCCGGTAAACGGGAGTTGCATAATCTCATAGTCATAGGAACATGTATAAGTTATGAAGAAAGCAATAGCAACATACTAAACGATCGGGTGCTAAGCTAATGGAATGGGTCATGTCAATCAGATCATTCAACTAATGATGTGACCTCGTTAATCAAATAACAACTCATTGTTCATGGTTAGGAAACATAACCATCTTTGATTAACGAGCTAGTCAAGTAGAGGCATACTAGTGACACTTTGTTTGTCTATATATTCACACATGTATTATGTTTCCGGTAAATACAATTCTAGCATGAATAATAAACATTTATCATGAAATAAGGAAATAAATAATAACTTTATTATTGCCTCTAGGGCATATTTCCTTCAGCCAACTCCCTTGGCGGCATTGCCTGTTCTAAATTTGATCAATTAGCAAAAACAATGACACGTTAACAACTTTGTTCCTGGTGATAAAGGCTAGATCTTCAGAATGTTGTATACACAGGAAGTGCATAAAGATTAGACACAAAAATTGCAAGACAACATAAACAAACAGAAGACTCATTGAACCCTAGCACATAGGAAACCAACTCCATAGATAATCAATTGGTAGGCGCATGCAACAGGAAAGAAATGGTAATACACATAAAAAGGCTGAAGGTACATATATATTTTACTGACCCTCTCATGAATCTAGAAAGAAAAGTCTGATCAAACAGCATTAGACGCATCAGTGAAGAGAGAAAACATAGTCAACATACAAAGGGAACAATGTTTTTCATTGTAAAGAAGGGAAGGCTTCGTAAATTCCTAAATGGGAGGGTAGTATTTCTGTTTAGGCATCTATTCTGCAATTTATTAGCGAGTAACTAAATAGTAAAAGGCTGTGTTTTTTTTGTGAGTAAGTGATTAATCTGCATATATCAGTGAGGTACAGAACAGGAATTGAGCCTGGTAACAAACCCGCACTCAGTAAATTTGTAATTGTTGTGACCAAGAAGCAAGCAGAAAAATAGCTGAACCTTAGAACTTATATTAGAAAAAGTAGAGATCAAATGCATATACCAAAGCAGGAGCCGTTCCATAATCTAACACAACAATCTAATTTGTTCTATAGGAGGGGTTTTCACCTTTTGGTCTTAGAGGGGTCAGGAAGCATGTTCTTTGGATCCTCAGCAGATGCACTTTCAGTTTCCTCTCCAACCTGTATAATTTGGTGTTATCAAAGATCATTGTACATCAAGCATGATCTATGCAGAATGGGTATGATATCTGCATATTAAGCATAGGCACGAACATTTAGCACGGATGCAGGCTGAACAATATTTTCAGCAGTGGCACCTTCTTCAGTCTGAGAGGCCACTTTGATAGCACGGGCAGAATCATTTAATTGTCTGCATTCTAATATGGTTTTTTGGTGTGTAAATAGACGATCAGCAATACAACATTGAAGCCAAGCTAAATAAAAAATAGTGGTATAGTAGGCAACCTTTCCAAAACAGCAGAAACTAAATAGGATTTTGTTAGCGTTGGTATTCTAAATCAAAGCTGAGATTTCCCAACAAAATTGCAATCTGGGATCACATAGACTGTAGTATTAGAAAGGACATATGCAAGTAATTCTGTATGATTAATTATTAGGGCCAGTTGAATTGGCAGGATCATACACTAATCACAATTATCATTCAACTTTGTTTTATATTTAACGTCATAAAAGATTCTACATATTAAGATGTTGCCTAGTACATAGTCAACATGCTAAATGAATGGTTAGAGTCAAAAGACTTGGGGTCTGTTTGGTTCATACAGTACATTAAATCAAGCCCTCCACGGCAGCAACACCGACACAAAAACGGCAGCGACGCAAGCGCAACACACAACAAGCTCAGAACAAAGGAGAGCACGACACTTCTTGGGGACAACATTCAGTGAAGCATCTAATCTGTATTTTGAAAGTGAGTCACCAATAGAAGTATTTGAGAGCCAAGAGCAAACTATTTTGAGACCCAAGAGCAAACTATTGACTCTAATCACCAGGCTGTAATAAGCATGAGCAGAACTCAAAATAGTGAAAGGATGAGAATCGAATAAATATCACTTCATTATTTCTTTCCTAACTGAAGCAAAAACAATCTCTTGCCCTGCCGGCACACAAACAAGGTGCAATCACACAGCCCAAACCTCATTTAGTTTCAACACATGTTCTTCATCCATTGAATTCCAGGGAAGGCAAGAAAATTGAGAGAGCAAGAGACGTTGTAGAAGTCGGTACCTGCGGAGCTGCAACACCATCTCAACCATCTCTTCGCCGCCTTGAGCTTGAGGGAGGAGGGCCGGCGGCCTGGCATCGCGGGTGGCCCGAGCTCTTCCTTCTTGCCACTGTCCAGCGCTGCCACACAAAGCGCCTCCATCAGAACCCCGATGCAGAGGGAGAGCACGCCAAAGTAGGATGATATCAACAGCCAAAGTAGGATGCAGTGTTATTTGGACTTGGTAAAGAAGTTACCCTCTTCTTACTTTTTTGCAGTGGAGTAATCTAGCAATTCAGCAGCACCCGAGTTTTGGCGACCTTGATTTCTTCTTCAACCATCAACAAAGCCTTGACGCAAACATGTTCACATTTAATAGAACCCTATTAAAAGAGATATTCCAAATTAAGGAAAAGTAATCATGGTAAAATCTTAATTCATGAACAATTTGATATGTTGAGCATATTGTTTGCTTCTCAAAGAGTGTGCCAAGATTGATGCTCTCGGGATAGAAATCAACTCGAATACAACAACTACTATCAGACTTTCTGCACGTCTCTCGACAACAAACTGTGCTGGGTCCTCGATCGTAGCAAACAATGTTACCAAGTCCATCCACCACATTAGGACACATGCTGAGATAAAAGGGTAAGAAGATACTTGCCCTTTCCATGGCGTAGGCAGCATCAGTCAGCACGGTGGAGCTGTGCCATAGGGTGGGCGCTGGATCGGAGACCAGCGAGGCTATTCGTGAGTTGGGTGGACTGGCAGCTCGCGTCGGCATGGAAGCAAGCAATGCTTTGCGGGCGTCTCGCCATGCCGCGGACATGGCCTTGACGAATCCGCTGATCATTAAATTTTCCATGACCATGAAAAGATAAACATGAAGGTCAGGCATAGGCTATAGTTGGATGCATATACAGGACGATGCCTAACAAAGATCCAGTACAATTTGTTCTAAACCTAATCGATTGGTGAGCCGGTCAATACTGACCCAAATTAAACTGAAGGTATGACATTACAGAAGCATAAATTCAGAAATGGAAGAACTCAAATGTATTTGTTCAGTTCAAGGAATGTGTGAGTTAAAATAGACTGCTCCTAACGAAGTCGTTGGTCCCACTTCTACCGGCACACATACATACGCCGATTGAGCGCAAATAGAAGGCAATCGCCAGCATATGCAAACTAAAACGTAAAGAATCAAATCTGTTACAGAGAAAAGGATACTCGCTGGGAGCCGTCATCGTGCATCATCTACAGCCTCCATCACCCACCTGCCGAGGACTCCATCCGCTGCATGACTGCACGAATGGCCTCCTATTTTGCCACAGCAAGGTGGAACCAGGTGTAGATGTCGTCACCCACCCGTTGAGGCCGCCGTCCTGTTGAGCGATGACAAGGAGGAAAAGGTGAAGCGCACGCAGGGGGCTGGGTGTTTTGGTGTGGAAAAACAGAGATAATGAGAGATGGGGAAGGGATCTCACCGCCTTAAACTTGAGCTCGTGGACGAGCCGTCCTCTGCTGCTCCGCCTTGACCACCTCGAGCACCCCCTCTGTCTTCGTCCTCTCACCTTCTCGAGTAGATCCATGACCATCTCCTTCCCCTCCCACCTCAGCCCTCCCTACCCTCAACTATGCAGACTCGGCTACAGCCCCTCCTCGGCGACCTGGAGCGAGGGCCTACGAGGAGAGCGGCACCAATCCTCGCGCGGGCCGACGCCGGTGGAGTCCCTCTCCAATTCGAAGCCACACCTCCCTCTCTCACCTGCAGATCGAATCCAGCACCGCCACCGTCGCCGGCCAGCTCATGGAGTCCAGCCACCGCCGCCCAAGATGTTGGTTGCTGCTCCCCTCCTTTCCCCTCCTCCGCCGTCACCCCACATGCCGAATCTCGATCGAGGCCGCACTCCTCGGCTCGAGGTCCTCCGGCTGAGGCCGGATCGAGGTCGTGCTCATCGAGGCCGGCCACGCGGGGGAGCCCGTCCCGCGCGAACCCAGAGCAGGCGGTGGAGACGGGTTCGCCCGCGAAGCGCTTGGCCACAGCAGCCTGCGCCCGAGCGATGGGAAGGCGAGGAGGAGGAAGAGGCGAGGCGGTGGAGAAGTAGCAGTCGGCGGCGGGGCTCCTAGGGCGCAGGAGGAGGTGGGAGGGAGTGGCGGCGGACGAGGGAGGGAGGAGCGAGGGGCGTGGGGTTGTGGATCGGGGCTAGGGTTAGATGCCGTTTTCTACCCTGCACGGTGCGGTCATTTTTCCGCTCGCCTGGTGCGCTGCACCCCCACGCGCGGCGCGGTGCGGTGGGCTTTTTTCCCTTGCGTGGTACCGTGCGCCGGAGGCCTTCGTTGTGACTACCTACCCCTTCATCCTTTATAAGTTAGATTTGCATTTTAGGAAGATATGACTGTCGCTCTCGTCAAGTCTATCCAAATCAATTCCTCTGCGCTTTAGGTTGAGAAGTGGAAAGGCTGTCCTAATCTCCGAAGGAACATGCATATTTTCCTTGGCAACTTTTTCGCTCCATATTTGTCCCAACAGCTGGTCGTACCTGCAGCAGTCCAGCAGTGATGTCTTCCTATCCAACAACAGTAATACTGACATCTCCCTGTCCAAGAATACATCAAAAGGCTCGTATTACATCCATTGGAAAAAGGAACCTAGCTTGCCCAATGACTAGGTATAAATTGTTCAAAACGCAACCGCGAATCCCATTGTTAGAGTCTGGAACAAAATGGAGCCTCCCCGTGCGTTTGGATTCTGGACCGTTCGATCGTTTTCCTGATGCGATTCCGGCCGTCGGATCTCGGGCTCGGCTCACGTGAGGCGTCGGATATTTACCAGATCGTTGCGGGCCGTTGGATAAAATTCCAATTGCAACTGAAGGTAAATACCGTGCCCCCACCGGGGCATTTTGGTCATTTCGCATAGGGGGGTATAAAATGCGGCCGCTCCCGTGGCGGAGACCTAGCCGCCGCCTCTCCCGCACTCGCACAGCTCCTCGCCTCTTCCTCCCGTCCTCCCGCCCGCCGCCGCCGCCAGCCATCCTCCCCGTCCATCGCTGCCACACCATCGCTGGCACCTACCCGAGGCGTGGGCGATGCGGGCACCCGCGTCGGGGAGATGGGCGCCACGCAGCGGTTGCCGGATCCGTTTTGCTACAAGTCTGGGCGCGTCGGATCCGCTGCTCCTCCCGCCCCGCCGCCCACGACCCCCTCTCCCGCAACTCCGGCCAGACGCCGTCGAGAGGTCAACTCTGGCCGCCTCCACCACCACCCAGTGGCAGGAGCGCACCTCCCCCTCCCCCGCTACTCCTCCTCTATCACGTGTTCATCACTGGGAGGAGCAGCGGATCTGCCTAGTGGCGTCGCCGTCGGCTGAAGGAGTGGCGGACCATGGTCCTCGAGTTACTGCACCTCCGGGAAGAAGACGACCTGAGGTGAGCAGCTTCCAATCCGCCATGCGAAGCCACCACTGAGTGCCCTCACCACTTTCCCCATCCCCCCTCTCCTTCTCGCACGGATTTACCAGTTCGTCTGCTCGTGATTTGATATGTTGATTTTGTCATTTGCAGGGGGTGGATCCTAAGGGGCAGAGATGCAGTCCTCCAGAGTTGTTGGGAAGAAGAAGATGGGTAAGCTCCTATTTCTCTTCTATGTTGATTTAGCAGACGAAAAAATTAGGAAGAGGACTAGAAAGAGTATCTGCAGATCTATGTAATTTTTTGTCCAAAAAGACCACCTGCCAAGATAAATTGACAAAAAAGACCACCTCTAAATTAAATAGTCAGAAAAGACCCCCTTGACCGTGACGGCAGGCGCACCAGCTGACACATGGCACCTGCCGCCACGGTGCAAGGCGGCAGCCCCTGCCGCCATGGTGTGAGACGGCACGCTGCAGATTACAGAATTCCACACCGCGACGGAACGGAGACGGTCCCATGGGCCATGCCGCCACTGTGTGAGGCGGCGGCTTGCGATGAGACAGCTCTGCTGGCTATCAGTTGGTGAGCTCTCGCGTTTTATGTATGCCGACACTGCCTGTGTATGCTCTGGAAGCTCATTTCTTTGCGCGCCCACTCCTCTCCTCTCTGCTCTAAGTAACCTAGCACATTGAGAAGAACAGCTCAAATAGCTACTTTGAACACGATTTTGAGCGTTTTAAAGGCCGATTCAAAAGATGTTTTAGTTGAGTAAAAGATAGAACAAGGTCAGATCTGTCCATTTTTGTAGGTATCGTTCATATGCATGATGTTTTTGGTCTGTTAATCGAATAAACCGAACCAATATATTTTGATTATTATGGTTCGGTTGCTAATTTCTGTGTGATTATTTCGGTGGCCATTTCAATAAAATGAAATTAGAAAAAACCGAATAAACCGAATCGTATTAACCATATTAACCGAACTTCGAGCCCTACCAGCGGTGACATCATTCACAACAATACATCAATATAAAAAATGTTCACAATATTACACGGCGCTATTTATACCTTAGCTTCAATATGAATGTCGTTCTGCACAAAATTAAGCGTCACAAAAGTTTAAAAAAGTATCCGTCAGCATGAACATATCACCGGCAATATATCGACGGAGTCAACCTATTATCACATGAACATAAATGTTAGCCACGGATTTTTTTTTCTATCAACTGCATCAAAATAGCACTTGCATGAACATGGTCATCACCTCAAAATGGAGATCGAAGAACCAAATGCAATTTTCTTCCGCCGCCGTTCGTTTGGGTCGATGCGGACAAAAGTGGAGGCTCAACGCGCTGACCCATTAGCAAAACGTGTCCGCGCTGACCCATTTGCGGCCCAAATGCGTCAGCGCGGACACGAAGCGGACGCCTCGCACACCTTCTCGGTGCCCGCCGCATCCCCATCTAGCGGCCGTCCAAGAATCGCGGCCAGCTTAATTTATAACGACCGCCCACCTCGGGCCAACACGTCAGCGCCGACGGTCGGTCGTTTTTAATCCGAGCATGCGGCGGACGACGTCGCCACCGCCTGGAACACGGCGTCGCCCCGCACCGACGTTGATCAACCCAACCGGCCCCGACGACAACGAAGAGGACGCCCTGGGCAACGTGCCACCTCGTAGTTTAGTTTTTTTAATTTTTAATTAATGTAAATGTGGACGCATGAACTCTCGCCGTCCTTTGTGGCCGGCATTAATATTTAATTAATGTTTTTCATTTTTGAAATATTTGTGTTCTATTTTTTCGCGCATCATAAAAATGGGTTGGCCAGCGTTGGGCGCATGCGTCGAACCAAACGCGAAAGCGGACGAGGATGTCTGCCGGGCCAACCCAAACAGACAAAAGGCAGACAAAATCGTCATCCGTTTGGGTCGTCGCGTTGGAGTTGCTCTAACTAATTTCCACCGTGCATGCACAAAAAAAATTTATGTAATGCAAAGCTCATATCTCGATCTTCACCTTCGTAGTTCACTTCGCACGGCAAATCCTACCACAGAAGCTCCAAATGAGTCCACATTGTCAAATAATATAAAAAACAGAGAATACATACTTAGGAACCAATCAAACAGAACAAAAATATACATGCGAATGAAACCAACAAAAATGGATAGATCTCACCTTGGTCTATCTTTTGTTCAACTAAAACATCTTTTGAATCGGCCTTCAAATCGTTCAAAATCATACTTAAAGTAGCTATTGAGTTCTCAGTGTGCTAGGTTACTTAGAACAGAGAGGAGAGAGTGAGCGCACAAAGGAATGAGCCGGGCTGCCTCATATAAAGAAGGGAACAACGAGCAGATTCCAGAGCCAACACGGGCACTGTCGGCATAAAACGCCAAAGCTGACCAGAGCTGTCTCGTCGCGCGCCCCATGCACAGTACCGGCCGCCTCACGCAGCGGCGGCATGGCCCATGGGACCGTCTCCGTTCCGTCACAATGTGGAATTTCTGTAATCTGCACTGTGCCGCCTCGCGCCGTGGCGGCAGGTGACAGGTGTCGCCTGGCGCGCCTGCCGCACGGTTAAGGGGGTCTTTTCTGACTATTTGATCTAAAGGTGATCTTTTTTGTCAATTCGTCTCGGTAGGTGGTCTTTTTGGACAAAAAATCGATCTATGTTGGTGCTCTTAGTCTCATGATTTATGCTATAACAAGTCTCTCATGTGCATATCCTATGTTAGTGAATCACCTTCTAGCTGCTGATTACTCTTTGTTGTTAATTGGTTTGAGAAAACACTACGTGATCATGGTTCTGATTGTGCACCTTCTTGGCTTAGAAAAGTAGAGCAATTTCTGTTTATTCTCAAGTTTGGTTATCTCCATGGGAGTCCTTGCTGTGTTATGGCTCGACCGTGCAGCCCTGCGTCCTCGAGCAGGAGCAACTGATTCCCAAGCTGCCGGTGCTTTGTTCGACAAGGAGCATGTCGCCGTCACCTTGGGTGCAGCCGTCCGGTGGAAGGCGCTCTGCCTTTTTCAGAAGGCGAGGAGGATCGGCGGATCCAGCCCCCCTCCTCTCCAGGTCTCACCTGCGTTCCATCCTCATATTCACCCATGTCTTCTCAACACTCATGCTCCCCCCTTCTCTTTCTCTCTGATCCATGTTTTCTATGTCTTAACATACATGTCTTTGCGTGTGCGTGCAGCAGCTCGGCGGAGACAAAAGAGGAGGTCACCGGGAGATGACGAAAGATCAAAGGAGGATGGTTAGTGTATGCTGCCTGAGTACTGTCAAATCTGTGTTTTTATACAGTGTTGGTTCCCAACTACTGAAGTCAAAAATTCACTAAGCTTGTGGGTACAGTAAGTTAGTGTTAATGTCTGTCACTGGTTACAGAAGTTAGTGGTTCACTGGATATTGGTTACAGTAAAATACCCCTATGTTACAGTAAGTTAATGGTTAACTGAACTACCGAAGATTTGTCTTCGATTGTACATTAAAGTTAGTGTTCTAAATGTTCTCAGTACTGTACTGAATTTGTCACCGACTGTACTGAAGATTTAAAGTAAACTGAATTTAGAATGCATATACATTAGATTCCAAAAGTAGTAGTAGCACTTGGTTCTCATATAAAGCCCATAAGAGCAACCAATTTAAAAGTTTAAAGATAATTTGTGAGAATCTACAACATTTTCTGTAGAGATTAACGGTGAGGCTTAATCTACAACATTATGTGTAGATTAATGGTCAGGCTAAATTGCACTCCATTTTCTGAGAAATTTAAACTGGATGCTGGTATTTCTATGGTCCAGTGAATTAATGCTTGACTGTATCTCCAATACACTCAACCATTCTCTGTGATTATAGTTTCACCGTATCTCAAACACAGGGACAAATGTATTACTCCAGTATAAATCTCCAAGGATTGTGTGCAAGCAATCTCTAGGATCAATATTCAGTTTAGCATATTAGTTAATACTAGGGCCAATATTCAGTTAACAGTGGGATCAGTATTCAGTTAAGGCAAGTAATGTACATGTGGTTAGCATCAACGTGATCGATGGAGTGGACAATGCCAACGATCAGTTCGTTTTTGTGGAATGTTATCTCTGGACTGAACTCAAGCAGTAAGAATATATTTGTATCTTGATTATTAGCAGAACAAGTTGCATGATAATTATTTCGTTCTTAGGGAAATATTCATTGCTGACTTGCTATTGACTCTCAGATTTGCAAGGTCGATCGACATATGCGACAAAGATCCTGTTGTGCACAAGCATACTCCATACATTGTTATCCTCGTGAGGCTTGCAGGAAAAATGGGTCGATGCACGTGATGGTCAGTGACCTTCGGCCAGGCAAGAGAAAAGGGAATTTAAGGTACATGATTTTTTGGGTTTGTTGGCCAAATAACTAAACAAATTTCTAGGATATTCTGATTGTTGACAAAGCTACTGTTTTTGCCAGGACCTAATTCGAGCCGTATGCTTAAACCGCGAGTCATCCAAGAAGTGGTCCAGTTTTACACAGTGCTCCTAATAGTACAATTAAGGAAAAACAGTTAACTCCCTCAATGATTTGGCCCTTGACTCCCTCTCAATATGGTTTCCCGATGCATAATGGACTACCAAACAATGTTAAGGAGCCATAGATAAGCAAGAATTCACAATTAACAGCCCTTGTAGCTGTGATAATATGACATCATGATAGTTTGGTAAGCAAGAATTCACAATTAACAGTCCTTGTGGCATTTACATACATGTTGGGTTCAGATAGACATATTAAATACCTTGATGCTGACCCTAACAAGCCCAACTAGACCATATGAACGTGCAGCAACCAAGACGGTATTTGCACTTCTGCAGATACTATCTAATTTCGATACAGAACTCTCTGGAAGTTGCAGTGGTGAAAATTTGGTGCATACTTCATATAGATGTTCTTCTAGAATGTGCATTTTAGGATCAAGCATTTTCTTGATTTTCATATTGAAGATCAAGCATTTTCTTGATTTTCTTAATATGGAGCTTTGACCATCTCTTTGGTGACCAGTTTGGATAATTTTAGTTATAGCACCCACGCAAATTTTGTTTCTTTCTGTATATTATCAGTCTTCTCAAAAATTGAAGGATTGGTAAGCCTTTTGGTATTATATATTTTTAGTCCATGTTAGGATATCTGTCTATTGTAGGTGAACTGGAGCTTCCACTTTTATCAATGTTGCTTGTGTAAAATATAGACATAGCTTTTCAGGCAATTCTGCTTTGTCATGGAGATGAAAAGTAATTATTTTGGTGTGGTGAATCAATTGTTTTGCTGGGTGAGATATATCCCTCTCTTTGTTTTCTATTTGTCAGGTTTCATTTGATTGAGGTTTATAAGACAAGATCGCAAGTTGTAGAAAGGATGTACATATATGTACTTTTCTGTATAGATCTTGCCCTGTGAAATTATGTAGTAGTGTTTGTACTTTTTTTTTCTTATATCATGGTGTCGCCTGTGAGTGTTCCCAATAGTGTGGACTAAGTATGCAGCAATAGTGTGAATCAATCTACACTTGCAGCATGACTGTTTTTTCTCCCTGGGCCTTTTTATTTATGTGATAGAACTTTCTTTAGCAATACACCAATTCAGAATATTCATATATTCTTTTCTTAGTCATTTTCAATTTTTATATGTTGGCGAAGAACTTACTTTAGCAGCATAGTGCTAACAAACTTACTTAGGCTATCAAACAGTGTACAACTAAAGAGAATTCAATTAGCTGGCTTGTTTGTAATCAGTGGTCTAGGTAGGTTGCAAGGAAGAGGGCTTTTGTATCATTCTTCTTTTGATTTTTTGGATCAATGGTCTAGGTAGATTCCAAAGACGGGATTTTTGGTGTTGGCTTCTTTGGAATTAGTGGTCTAGCTAGGTTCCATGGAGGAGGGATGTCCTCATAACCTGTTATTATAAACCATATATGATTAGAAGACAAGAAAGAATGGCAAAGAGGCACAAGATTCTCATGCCAAAGAGATACTCCTCACTCAAAGGATTTTGACTGACGAGTCCAGGTTTGGTACTAATTATGATCACTTTCAGGTCCATTTGCAGGTTTGGTTTGATTTTCCTTTATGATGCAGCACCATCATTTGGACTTACAACTCTAAACCAGTATATAAAGAAATTTAAAGTTCTGGATATATATTCCAATGATGTAGTGTAAGATCCATTCTCAACAATCCTTTCTACTTTGGTTTTCGATGTGATGCCATTGCTCGACTCCTCCCTTCTATTGGAAAATGGTGCTCTTCTATATCACTCTTCATCTTCAAAAAAAATAGTTATTTTGTTTTTATGTTCCTTTGGTTATACCATGCTTAGATATGTAAGCATACCAATAGCTTGGCATTTACCTCCTGGTTATGCCAAAAACTTTATAATATTCGATTTGAATAATTTTGTTGCAGTGTCATGTAGTATTATTCTTGTGAGAATTCAGTTGCCAGAACTCTCTGTTTCTGATGGTTTTCAACCATGTTCGACTACTTTGCAAATTATTTTGTTCCTGCTGCTACAACATAAGAAGAGATAAGTGGAACTGGCGCGGTGAGCTAAGCTGATTTTGAGATTTTCCAACATTTATACATGTTCATATCTAATATTTTTGGACATCCTTTTTGGTTTGATCAAATAGTGGTATGATAGTGTTACTAGTGCTATTTGTTTCCATTCTAGGTTCACTCATCTCTTTAGAATTCTATCAACAGGTCTTTCGGACAACACCTCGACAAGCAAGATCTTCAGACAGAGCTATCCAATACACTGCCCATATGACAGAAGAACAATGTATATCTGTTCTCTTAGGCTACTGTTAGGACTTGCTTTTGGTATATCATGTGACATTTTGTATGACATCCTCAAAGTGATGTAATTAACCAAACCATCACTGTTATTAGGGCTTAGTCCTCCTATATCTTTCTTTGAGAAATTCAAATGATGGAATCAATGGTCTATATTTCCTTCAGTATGTGGAATATATTCTGTATAACCAGTAGTGGACTGGGTGGGTGCTGCCATCGTGCTTTGCTAATCATGTAACAACCTGAATCGAATATGAATTGTGTTCTACCAAGTTGGATATAACTGTCACTGCATTGTAAATAAGTTATTGTGTGATGCCATTCTTTTTTACTTTTGGTATGATGTTCTAAACGTGCGCACTTTTCCCTTCCATCATGTCAACCTATCAAAGTTGAAACTGTCAAGTTGTGTATGTGACCGCACCCGGCAGGGGTGCGGGGTGCGGCAAGCCGCACTTTTCATCTAGTCTAACATATAAAAGCTGCTAGAGTACCCGCCATCCCAGCGCCATCTCCGTTTCGAATGATTCCTGTACGCTCGATCTGCCTCGCTGGCTCGTTTTTACGGTGCTGTCAAAAATCCAGCCACTCGTTCATCTGCACATTGTGCTTTCCTGCATAAGTGAATGACTGGTGGGCCTCCTTTTCTCACTGGCCCAGTTTTGCGGTGTGTCTCGCGTGTACGCTGCGTGTGAAAAGAGGGGATCCGCATAGAGAGTGGGGTTCGCACGGTAAAACCTAGCCACCAATCCCCTCAAGCCCTGTGTCCTCTCCTCTCCCTCCCCTCCCCTTCTCTCGCCGCCATCACCCGTCGCTGGAGCCCTGCTTCCCCTCCTCCCCTCCCCCCACTTCTCTCGTCGCCATCGCTCGTTGCTTTCTTCGCCCGCATTCGTTCCGACGGAGGCGGCGGCGGTAGCGACCTGCACGCCAAGGGCGATGGCAGTGGCGTTCGATCTGATGCAGCGCCATGGAGAGAGGAAAGGAAAGAGAGGAGGGTGAAAGAGAGAGGGAAAAGGAGATGGAGGTGTGTTGGCTGACGTGAGAGGGTCATCGGCCTGGAAGGACGCGGACGACAGCGGCTTGGACCAACGGTGTCCTGGCTTTGGGAGCTGCGCATCGAGGGACGACGACCACATCTGCTGCCATCACCAAGGTGAGCTTCAACCCCCCCCCCCCCTCTCTCTCTCCGAGCCGAATTTGTTGGTGAGGTGTTCCACGGTGAGGTATGAAGAGACGATGTACCATCTTCTGCATAAAAGTAGTTTTTCTTTCTTCATGTGATTATTTTGGGATCTAGCTCTATGCAGCCACTTTTCTAGATTAACTTTAGAATATGGTGGCAGTAATTGGTTGAATGGTTGAAGCAGTAGTCAATTTGGTTCATATGCTTTGAATAAAATTGTGTTCATAGATCATGTTATGCACTTTGAATGAAATTGTGTTCAATATACCAAGGACATTAAGAATTCGATTCATAAATGCAGCCAAGATGCAGAGCGGTGGTGGACGGCGGCAGCCTGCTCCCAAGTTGCAGGTGATGTTGCGAGATAGCAGTATACCAAGGGTTCTAAGAATTTGATTCATAAATGCATCCAAGATGCGTAGCGGTGGTCGACGGCGGCGGCCTGCAGCTCCCAAGTTGCAGGTGAGAAAATAATGTGGCGGTTGTTGGTTTGCATAAATACTGATCGAGGCATTGTGAGAATATTTTGTGAGGTATCCTGGTTGGCATATCACAAGCTGCTAATGTTGTTCAACCAGGTGTGTGTGTGGGCATCTTCATGATCACTAATTACAAATGAACACACGTATCTTCTCTCGAAGTTCTGAGTGTTGAGACTTGAGAGTAGTGGCTCATTGTTTCTGTATTCAAATACTGATGAATCGACACTTCCAAAAGATATGTAAGTTCAGTCATCATCTCTGACTCTATGCTGTATATCATAAGGTGTTTTATTTCTCAAGCCACTGTTTGGTCTGTGTACAATATGTGCTTCCTCTTTGTAGGTCATTCAAATTGATAGGATAATGTATGATCATGCTTTGTATAGAGCTGACCTCACATGGAACGTCCTATCCATCTTAAACTTCACCCAGGCTTGATACAATTGACCCTTTAATTTCCTAGAAATTCTCATCTTTGCCTGTGCAAATATTATTTTATTTGTCATACTCTTATACATTGAAGTTACATTTTATCCCACAGACTGATGGCCAAAGAAGATTTGGGAAGTTCCACTATGTTCCTACAGACTGTTGGCCAAAAAAGATTTGGGGGAAAATAGCTCTAGAGAAGGATTGAGATGAAAATGGTAGAATCATGGTAGAACTGTTTATATTGCTGATTGAGACGGCGATTGTGATTTATTGCTTTTTACTAATTTTTTATCTTTTCTACTTTGCTCAGATAATTTATACATGTTGTTCTTTCTTTAGTACCAATGAATAACTTGGTTACACGATATACTTGAAGACTGTAGTAGGAACAAAATGCTTGGCAGACCAAACTAATTAGGTAAGCTGAGAACTAATTAAACCCTAGAATAATTGGTTGCCAGTGATAGAATCATCTTGTACTGTTGTACATAACTAATTTTGATTTCAACTTTGGTGTGGTCATGTAGCTTTGAAGTTTCCTGGAGACAGACTACTCTTGCATCATTATGTGCAACCCACAGGGATCTCGCTCGGTGAGACATGCACACCTATGCCACATCTTTACAAGTAAGTTTGTTTTGCTTAGCCATGGACAGTGAGGTCCCCCTTCTCTGATTTCTTCATTCCCAGTTCATTTATTTATTTGATATCAATATCTTTACTATAGGATTTATGTCCTTGCCAACTCTACAATTGTTAATTGCACACTCAGAGTCTGGATATTGAATTAGCTACTTTTGCGATCCCTGGACTACACGAGTCAATAGAGCTGATGTTCATCAGTATTTCTGGATTGCCCATCTTTCAGTTGAGTTAAGGCTTTTTCTATTGTCTGCAAATGAAAATTATTTGATGTACCCCTGGTATGATAAAAGAAGAGATTGCCCTTTTCCTTTGTAAAATTTTCCACACACGATGTTGTCGAGGATGATTTCAGAATTTATATGCTCATTGGTTCCATTACTCCTTTCCCCATTAACTCATATTAGACAGTGGTGTATAAAGGTTGCACCTGACTCTGTTTTCCAAGGAAATACAAATGAAGTTATATTACTTGCAACCTGCGACCCCTCTTCGCTAAACAAGAAAAGTAAAAATGATAACCTATCAGGCAGTAAAATTACGTGGCTGATCTCTGTTTTGTGCATGTTCGGTTGGGATTATGAGTTGTTCTACTTCCCTTAAGAGAGTTTATTTTCCTCTCATGAGATGCATACTTATATTTCTGAAATAAATGAATCTTTTGGGTTGTAACCTGTTCTTAGTAACGATGCCTTACCATCTGCCTTCTGCTCTCCTTTATGTTGTTTTTTCTAAATTATTTCTATGGACTACTACCATAACTTGTTGGTTTAGTTTAGGTGTCTAGGAAGAATTTGCAGTCTTGCAGATGAATCATGATATCAGGTTTAGGCATGCACATGGCCACTAATCACAAAAAATGATATCTGATAAAGCCATCATCATGTCATGTAATTACTTGCAGAACAATTATATTGTTTTTTGGGGCGGTAAAGCGGAAACGGTAGGACTCTGCAAGTCATGTGAGTGTTGTTTGATTATTTACTTTCTCAAGTGCGTGGATGTCGTTAGCATGTTTAGTATACGCACGGAGATATGCAGAGTGTAAAAATGGTTTCCTGGGAACGTCAGATTTTTTTCTCTCCTTGGAACGAACGAAACGTTCGCTAGGGAGCGATCACCCCACCGAACGTTTTTGGTCGATCTGGGGGAGGAGCTGGACCGAACGATTCGCCCCAGGCCCCCACGCGAACAGTTGCCCCTGCAGGCAAAAACAAAACTTTGACTAGGCCTTTACAGCCTCCAATTAGGCTAAAAAATGGCCCTGTTTTTTGTGACGCCTCAACACTTGGATCATCGCTCGAGGTTATCGCTTTTGAGTTTCAGGTGATAGGTTCTTTTTAATTGATTTTTTTGGAAATCATGATGCTAAATATATGGATTGTGTCAGTTAGCTAATCTATTGGCTCTTTGATGTGAATGGTGACATGATGCCAATGAAAATACATTTTGAACTGATAGTATTTGTATAGTTTAATTTTGACAGAGTATAGGAGCATACTCAATGTCTTCCGCTTTTTGTATGAGGTCGGCTTATCTTGCTTATAGTAATTAGCTAAATAAATATATGGGCATTTAAGAATATCTTTGCAATTAGGCCAGGCGTGAGAAAAATTTCAAAGACGATGATGTTCTCTTTTGGTGTATTTCTATTCTCCCTGTTCCAAATTTTTTGTTTGGATGCCACTGGCACACCACATGCTGTTCTGAAGATATCATGCTATGGGACTTCTCAGCAGAACCTAAACAAAAGGAAGCTATGGTTTTACTTGCAGCTCAGATTTCACATCCTTCCCAGGTTTCACAAAAAACATAAACATATGCTTGGATGGGTGTCCTTGCCTGCGACCTTGCTGTCTCCAACCCATCCACAGGTATTGCAACTCCTTCCCATCCAACTTATTCACTGTTCGTCCTCTCTGCTGTGATTTGGCGGTTGAAATCAATTCGTCTGGATAGGGAGGAGCAATTGAGTAATCATTTACGCACCATGTATAGGCTGAAAGATGAAAACTAAAGACCATCGAAAAGATAACACCATCTTTTATTGGAAAGATAGAGATGGAAAACTAAAAAAAACATAGTATTAGTTTTTTATCCAATGGAAATTCATACCGCGTGAGCCCTGAGGTTGAGAATGGGAAAATGACTGAACTTGTTCACAACACTAGCAGTAATCTTGATCTTTATTTAACTGATTTTGTATTCTCGACCAGTTTGCATACTTTTATAGATGAATTATTCCCGGTGTTACTGGTTCACTTGCTACATGGCTCGAGCATGCTACTCCTAACCTAAGTGGTTGTTGGTCTCACTTTATTGATGGATGGGGGAGGTTGAGAATTTTCTTATGTTTGTTTGTATTTTCTTTCGAGATAATCTGCATGGTGCTACTTAAAATTTATGAATGGTTTGTCGGCATGTCACTGGGATTTAGAGGCAGAAACGTCTTACTCCTGACTACATGGAGTTCTCAATAAATTATTCTTGTCATTTTTTTCGAGGTGATGTTCGCTCCGGTTCCTCCTTCTCTACCCAGCAGTATGGGTAACTCAAAGCATAGATCTGATTGTGCTTCTTGCAGTTTATGCTTCCTATCTCCGGGTCATCTGCCTCCCAAAGACTACTCCGAGGTATGAAAGTAAAGCCCCTTCCTCCGCCTTAATGTTGATCACGTTCATACCTGTGTTATATTTTTTGTGTGCAACCACAATAATGGTTCTTTATTTGTTTCATTTTGACATACATGTTTCTGGAATACTCTTATCTGCCATCAGACATGCAGTCAAAGTTGATTTTCTTATAAGCTAGAACATCGCATAGCTAATTGATAGTTGCACCGCCTGATTCTTTTTACCTAGAAGGTCCTGATGCACATTGTATATGTTGGGGAACGTAGCAGAAAGTCAAAATTTTCTTACGTGTCACCAAGATCTATCTATGGAGAGACCAGCAACGAGTAGAAAGAGAATGCATCTACATACCCTTGTAGATCGCTAAGCAGAAGCGTTCAAGTGAACGGGGTTGATGGAGTCGTACTCGTCGTGATTCAAATCACCGATGATCCTAGTGCCGAACGGACGGCACCTCCGCGTTCAACACACGTACAGCCCAGTGACATCTCCCACGCCTTGATCCAGCAAGGAGAGAGGGAGAGGTTGAGGAAGACTCCATCCAACAGCAGCACAACGGCGTGGTGGTGGTGGAGGAGCGTGGCAATCCAGCAGGGCTTCGCCAAGCACCATGGGAGAGGAGGAGTAGGGAGAGAGGTAGGGCTGTGCCAGAACTTCGTGTATAGCTCCCATGCGCCTCCCCACTATATATAGGGGTGGAGGGGCTGGTTTCTTGCCCTCCGAGTCCATTGGGGCATTGGCCAAGGTGGGAGGAAAGAAATCTCATTATTTCCTTCCCCACCGATTGTTATCCCCCCTTTTTAGGGATCTTGATCTTATCCCTTCGGGATATGATCTTATTCCTTCTAAGGGGGGATCTTGGTGCGCCTTGACCAGGGGTGTGGGGCCTTGACCCCACTACCCACGTCCATGTGGGTCCCCCCATGCAGGTGGGCCCCACTCCGGAACCTTCTAGAACCTTCCCGGTACAATACCGAAAAATCCCGAACATTTTCCGGTGGCCAAAATAGGACTTCCCATATATAAATCTTTACCTCCGGACCATTCCGGAACTCCTCGTGACGTCCGGGATCTTATCCGGGACTCCGAACAACATTCGGTAACCACATACAAACTTCCTTTATAACCCTAGCGTCATCGAACCTTACGTGTGTAGACCCTACGGGTTCGGGAGACATGTAGACATGACCGAGACGTTCTCCGGTCAATAACCAACAGCGGGATCTGGATACCCATGATGGCTCCCACATGTTCCACGATTATCTCATCGGATGAACCACGATGTCAAGGACTTAATCAATCCCGTATTCAATTCCCTTTGTCTATCGGTATGTTACTTGCCCGAGATTCGATCGTCGGTATCCAATACCTTGTTCAATCTCGTTACCAGCAAGTCACTTTACTCGTTCCGTAACACATCATCCCGTGATCAACTCCTTGGTCACATTGCGCATATGATGATGTCCTACTGAGTGGGCCCAGAGATACCTCTCCGTTTACACGGAGTGACAAATCCCAGTCTCGATCCGCATAAAACAATAGATACTTTTGGAGATACCTGTAGTGCACCTTTATAGTCACCCAGTTACGTTGTGACGTTTGATACACCCAAAGCACTCCTACGGTATCCAGGAGTTACATGCTCTCATGGTCGAAGGAAGAGATACTTGACATTGGCAAAGCTCTAGCAAATGAACTACACGATCTTTTGTGCTAGTCTTAGGATTGGGTCTTGTCCATCACATCATTCTCCTAATGATGTGATCCCGTTATCAACGACATCCAGTGTCCATAGCCAGGAAACCATGACTATCTGTTGATCACAACGAGCTAGTCAACTAGAGGCTCACTAGGGACATATTGTGGTCTATGTATTCACACATGTATTACGATTTCCGGATAATACAGTTATAGCATGAATAAAAGACAATTATCATGAACAAGGAAATATAATAATAATACTTTTATTATTGCCTCTAGGGCATATTTCCAACAGTCTCCCACTTGCACTAGAGTCAATAATCTAGTTCACATCGCCATGTGATTAACACTCACAGGTCACATCGCCATGTGACTAATACCCAAGAGTTTACTAGAGTTAGTAGTCTAGTTCACATCACTATGTGATTAACACTCAATGAGTTTTATGTTTGATCATGTTGCTTGTGAGAGAGGTTTTAGTCAACGGGTCTGAACCTTTCAGATCCGTGTGTGCTTTACAAATCTCTATGTCATCTCCTAGATGCAGCTACCACGCTCTATTTGGAGCTATTCCAAACAACTGTTCTACTTGGAGCTATTCTAAATTATTGCTCCATTATATGTATCCGGTCTCTCTACTCAGAGCTATCCGGATAGGTGTCAAGCTTGCATCGTCGTAACCTTTACGACGAACTCTTTTACCACCTCCATAATCGAGAAAATTCCTTAGTCCACTAGTTACTAAGGATAACTTTGACCGCTGTCCTGTGAGCCATTCTTGGATCACTCTTGTACCCCTTGACTGACTCATGGCAAGGCACACTTCAGGTGCGGTACACAGCATAGCATACTGAAGAGCCTACGTCTTAAGCATAGGGGACGACCTTCGTCCTTTCTCTCTATTCTGCCGTGGTCGAGCTTTAAGTCTTAACTTCGTAGCTTACAACTCAGGCAAGAACTCCTTCTTTGACTGGTCCATCTTGAACACCTTCAAGATCATGTCAAGGTATGTTCTCATTTGAAATATTATTAAGCATTTTGATCTATCCTTATAGATCTTGATGCTCAATGTTCAAGTAGCTTAATCCAGGCTTTCCATTGAAAAACACTTTCAAAATAACCCTATATGCTTTCCAGAAATTCTACGTCATTTCTGATCAACAATATGTCAACAACATATACTCATCAGAAATTCTATAGTGCTCCCACTCACTTCTTTGGAAATACAAGTTTCTCATAAACTTTGTACAAACCCAAAATTTTTGATCATCATCAAAGCATACATTCCAACTCCGAGATGCTCACTCCAGTCCTTAGAAGGATTGCTGGAGCTTTGCATACTTATTAGCATCTTTCGGGCTTGACAAAGCCTTCCGGTTGTATCACATACAACCTTTCCTCATTAAAATCGTCGAGGAAACAATGTTTTGACATCCTATCTGCAAGATTTCATAAATAATGCAGTAATCGCTAATATAATTCCAACAGACTCTTAGCATCGCTACGAGTGAGAAAATCTCATCGTAGTCAACTCCTTGAACTTGTCGGAAAACATCTTAACGACAAGTCGAGCTTTCTTAATGGTGACATTTACCATCATTGTCTGTCTTCCTTTTGAAATCCATCTGTACTCATTAGCCTTACGACCATCGAGCCGTTCTGCCAAAGTCTACACTTTGTTTTCATACATGGATCCTCTCTCGGATTTTATGGCCTCAAGCCATTTATCGGAATCCGGGCCCACCATCGCTTCTCCATAGCTCGTAGGTTCATTGTTGTCTAGCAACATGACCTTCAAGACAGGATTACGTACCACTCTGAAGTAGTACGCATCCTTGTCATCCTACGAGGTTTGGGAGTGACTTGATCCGAAGTTTCATGATCAATATCATAAGCTTCCACTTCAATTGGTGTAGGTGCCACAGGAACAACTCCCTGTGCCCTGTCACACACTTGTTGAAGAGACGGTTCAATAACCTCATCAAGTCTCCACCATCCTCCCACTCAATTCTTTCGAGAGAAACTTTTCCTCGAGAAAGGACCCGATTCTAGAAACAATCCATATTGCTTTCGGATCTGAATTAGGAGGTATACCCAACTGTTTTGGGTTTCCTATGAAGATGCATTTTATCCGCTTTGGGTTCGAGCTTATCAACCTGAAACTTTTTCATATAAGCGTCGCAGCCCCAAACTTTTAAGAAACGACAACTTAGGTTTCTCTAAACCATAATTCATATGGTGTCATCTCATCGGAATTACGTGGTGCCCTATTTAAAGTGAATGTGGTTGTCTCTAATGCCTAACCCATGAACGATAGTGGTAATTCGATAAGAGACATCATGGTACGCACCATATCCAATAGGGTGCAACTATGATGTTCGGACACACCATCACATTATGGTGTTCCAGGCGGTATTAATTGCGAAACAATTTCCACAATGTCTTAATTGTGTGCCAAAACTCGTAACTCAGATATTCATCTCTATGATCATATCATAGACATTTTATCCTCTTGTCACAATGATCTGCTACTTCACTCTGAAATTACTTGAACCATTCAATAATTCAGACTTGTGTTTCATCAAGTAAATATACTCAACATTTACTCGAATCATCTGTGAAGTAAGAACATAATGATATTCACTGCATGCCTCAGCACTCATTCGACTGCACACATCAAAATGTGTTACTTCCAACAAGTTGCCATCTTGTTCCATCTTACTAAAAATGAGGCTTTTCAGTCATCTTGCCCATGTGGTATGATTTGCATATCTCAAGTGATTCAAAATCAAGTGAGTCCGAACGATCCATTTGCATGGAGTTTCTTCATGCATATACACCAATAGACATGGTTCGCATGTCTCAAACTTTTCAAAAACGAGTGAGTCCAAAGATCCATCAACATGGAGCTTCTTCATGCGTTTTATACCATTATGACTTACATGGCAGTGCCACAAGTAAGTGGTACTATCATTACTATCTTATATCTTTTGGAATGAAAATGTGTATCACTACAATCGAGATTCAATAAACCATTCAGGTTCAATACTAATCTTGATGGTAGAGGGAGTGTGCGATGTTTGATCACATCAAACTTGGAAACACTTCCAACATATATTGTCAGCTCACCTTTAGCTAGTCTCCGTTTATTCCGTAGCCTTTTATTTCAAGTTACTAACACTTAGCAACCGAACCGGTATCTTAATACCCTGGTGCTACTAGGAGTACTAGTAAAGTACACATTAACATAATGTATATCCAATATACTTATATCGACTTTGCCAGCCTTCTCATCTACCAAGTATCTAGGGTAATTCTGCTTCAGTGGTTGTTCCCCTTATTACAGAAGCACTTAGTCTCGGGTTTGGGTTCAATCTTGGGTTTCTTCACTAGAGCAGCAGCTGAATTGCCGTTTCATGAAGTATTCCTTCTTGCCCTTGCCCTTCTTGAAACTAGTGGTTTCACCAACCATCAACAATTGATGCTCCGTCTTGATTTCTACTTTCGTGGCGTCAAACATCGCGAATATCTCAAGGATCATCATATATGTCCCTGATATATCATAGTTCATCACGAAGCTCTAGCAGCTTGGTGGTAATAACTTCGGAGAACCATCACTATTTCATCTGGAAGATCAACTCCCACTCGATTCAAGCGATTGTTGTACTCAGACAATCTGAGCACAAGCACAACAATCGAGCTTTTCTCCTTAGTCTGCAGGCTAAGAAAATCGTCGGAGGTCTTATACCTCTTGACGTGGGCACGAGCCTGAAATCCCAATTTCAGCCCTCGAAACATCTCATATGTTCCGTGATGTTTCGAAAACGTCTTTGGTGCCTCAACTCTAAACCGTTTAACTAAACTATCACGTAGTTATCAAAACGTGTATGTCCGATGTTCACAACATCCACAGACGAGGTTTGGGGTTCAGCACACTGAGCGGTGCATTAAGGACATAAGCTTTCTACTGTCCGCATAATCACTACTGTCAACTTTCAACTATATTTTCTCTAGGAACATAACTAAACAGTAGAACTAAAGCGCGAGCTACGACATAATTTGCAAAGAGTCTTTTGACTATGTTCAAGATAATTAAGTTCATCTTATGAACTCCCACTTAGATAGACATCCCTCTGGTCATCTAAGTGATTACATGATCCGAGTCAATTAGGCCGTGTCCGATCATCACGTGAGACGGACTAGTCATCATCGGTGAACATCTTCATGTTGATTGTATCTACTATACGACTCATGCTCGACCTTTCGGTCTCCGTGTTCCGAGGCCATGTCTGTACATGCCAGGCTCGTCAAGTTAACCCTAAGTGTTTTCGCTGTGTAAAACTGTCTTACACCCGTTGTATGTGAACGTAAGAATCCATCACACCCGATCATCACGTGGTGCTTAGAAGCGACGAACTGTAGCAACGGTGCACATTTAGGGGAGAACACTTCTTGAAATTGTTGTAAGGGATCATCTTATTTACTACCGTCGTTCTAAGCAAACAAGATGCATAAACATGATAAACATCACATGCAATCAAATAGTGTAGTGACATGATATGGCCAATATCATATAGCTCCTTTGATCTTCATCTTCGGGGCTCCATGATCATCTTGTCACCGGCATGACACCATGATCTCCATCATCATGATCTCCATCATCGTGTCTTCATGAAGTTGTCACGCCAACGACTACTTCTACTTCTATGACTAACGCGTTTAGCAATAAAGTAAAGTAGTTTACATGGCGTTCTTCAATGACACGCAGGTCATACAATAAATAAAGACAACTCCTATGGCTCCTGCTGGTTGTCATACTCATCGACATGCAAGTCGTGAATCCTATTACAAGAACATGATCAATCTCATACATCACATATATCATTCATCACATCCTTTTGGCCATATCACATCACATAGCATACCCTGCAAAAACAAGTTAGACGTCCTCTAATTGTTGTTTGCATGTTTTACGTGGCTGCTATGGGTTTCTAGCAAGAACGTTTCTTACCTATGCAAAACCACAACGTGATATGCCAATTGCTATTTACCCTTCATAAGGACCCTTTTCATCGAATCCGTTCCGACTAAAGTGGGAGAGACTGGCACCCGCTAGCCACCTTATGCACCAAGTGCATGTCAATCGGTGGAACCTGTCTCACGTAAGAGTACGTGTAAGGTCGGTCCGGGCCGCTTCATCCCACAATACCGTCGAAACAAGATTGGACTAGTAACGGTAAGCATATTGAACAACATCAACGCCCACAACTACTTTGTGTTCTACTCGTGCAAAGAATCTACGCAATAGACCTAGCTCATGATGCCACTGTTGGGGAACGTAGCAGAAATTCAAAATTTTCTTACGTGTCACCAAGATCTATCTATGGAGAGACCAGCAATGAGTAGAAAGAGAATGCATCTACATACCCTTGTAGATCGCTAAGCGGAAGCGTTCAAGTGAACGGGGTTGATGGAGTCGTACTCGTCGTGATTCAAATCACCGATGATCCTAGTGCCGAACAGACGGCACCTCCGCGTTCAACACACGTACAGCCCGGTGACGTCTCCCACGCCTTGATCCAGCAAGGAGAGAGGGAGAGGTTGATGAAGACTCCATCCAACAATAGCACAACGGCGTGGTGGTGGTGGAGCGTGGCAATCCAGCAGGGCTTCGCCAAGCACCATGGGAGAGGAGGAGTAGGGAGAGAGGTAGGGTTGTGCCAGAACTTCGTGTATAGCTCCCATGCGCCTCCCCACTATATATAGGGGTGGAGGGGCTGGTTTCTTGCCCTCCAAGTCCATTGGGGCGTTGGCCAAGGTGGGAGGAAAGAAATCTCATTATTTCCTTCCCCACCGATTGTTATCCCCCCTTTTTAGGGATCTTGATCTTATCCCTTCAGGATATGATCTTATTCCTTCTAAGGGGGGATCTTGGTGCGCCTTGACCAGGGGTGTGGGGCCTTGCCCCCACTACCCACGTCCATGTGGGTCCCCCCATGCAGGTGGGCCCCACTCCGGAACCTTCTAGAACCTTCCCGGTACAATACCGAAAAATCCCGAACATTTTCCGGTGGCCAAAATAGGACTTCCCATATATAAATCTTTACCTCCGGACCATTCCGGAACTCCTCGTGACGTCCGGGATCTTATCCGGGACTCCGAACAACATTCGGTAACCACATACAAACTTCCTTTATAACCCTAGCGTCATCGAACCTTAAGTGTGTAGACCCTACGGGTTCGGGAGACATGTAGACATGACCGAGACGTTCTCCGGTCAATAACCAACAGCGGGATCTGGATACCCATGATGGCTCCCACATGTTCCACGATTATCTCATCGGATGAACCACGATGTCAAGGACTTAATCAATCCCGTATTCAATTCCCTTTGTCTATCGGTATGTTACTTGCCCGAGATTCGATCGTCGGTATCCAATACCTTGTTCAATCTCGTTACCGGCAAGTCACTTTACTCGTTCCGTAACACATCATCCCGTGATCAACTCCTTGGTCACATTGCGCATATGATGATGTCCTACTGAGTGGGCCCAGAGATACCTCTCCGTTTACACGGAGTGACAAATCCCAGTCTCGATCCGCATAAAACAATAGATACTTTCGGAGATACCTGTAGTGCACCTTTATAGTCACCCAGTTACGTTGTGACGTTTGATACACCCAAAGCACTCCTACGGTATCCAGGAGTTACACGCTCTCATGGTCGAAGGAAGAGATACTTGACATTGGCAAAGCTCTAGCAAATGAACTACACGATCTTTTGTGCTAGTCTTAGGATTGGGTCTTGTCCATCACATCATTCTCCTAATGATGTGATCCCGTTATCAACGACATCCAATGTCCATAGCCAGGAAACCATGACTATCTGTTGATCACAACGAGCTAGTCAACTAGAGGCTCACTAGGGACATATTGTGGTCTATGTATTCACACGTGTATTACGATTTCCGGATAATACAGTTATAGCATGAATAAAAGACAATTATCATGAACAAGGAAATATAATAATAATACTTTTATTATTGCCTCTAAGGCATATTTCCAACAGTATAGCAGACATAATATGTAGTTGACGAGGAGGTTTTACAATGATATAAATATAAAATAATTTGAATCATTGCAATGCATCATTTTCTCTCATTCAATATAAATATAAAATGATTTTGGCACGGCCATCCTTTTTGGTATATAGTGTTTCCGATGACAAACATAGGGATCTTTTGTACAGATGCAAATTTCCATCTTCTTGTATTAGACCTTGGAACTTTGCAGTTATTGCAAGTTCTCTTACATATACTGTCTTCGGACTTTGTACTTCAATTTTAAATTTCAGAACTAGGATAGTTATATACCTCCTTGGCAGTGGCGGAGCTAGCATTTGACAGCAGGGTGGTCCGGCCCGAAAAATTGATAAGCAAAATGACATCTGAATGTTCTAACAAACTATCAATATCTTATAGAAGGTCTTACAAACAACTAAAATTCTCAATTAATCTCAGTTTTGTACATGATATGTTAGCTTGCCTTTTGTAAGTATTTTTCGATCGAGTCGAATTAGCTGCTGCTATATATGGTGATTTGCATGAGCATAATACTGTTGTAGAAGACCATGCTAATCAAGCGAATATGCTTCTTTAGGAGAATCGAAATAACAGTCAGTCGTGGATGGATTAGAATGGAATATTTATTACCTTGGTGACAACGTCGGGCGGGCGTTGAATCGTGGACATGTCCCCCATGGATTTGGGCGGCTGGGCGAACAGATGGACCGAGCTCCCTCCTCCGCCCAAGAAGCAACCGAGCTCCCTCCTCCGCCCAAGAAGCAGCCGGGGAAGCAGCACCGACGACCGGAACAACATGGCGGATCCAAATCATGAGTCTCCTTTGTCCAGAGCTGAACTGAGTGGCTGTCCCCATGAGAGGACACGGGCACAACCAAACCCACACACACCAGACTACCGCTTGCTCCCGCGGAACCATTGTGTCCCACAACGCTTGCACCTGTCCACCCGTGAACGTTGTGTCCCACTGCCGCTTGCACCTGCCCACCCGTGAACTGTCGGTTGCACCCGTGAATGTTGTGGCCCACCCGGAAAATGCATATCTGAGCGCTCGCAGGTGCCAGCCATCTATTCCAAGGGGAGAAAAAAACTTTACTTCCAAGGAGTTTTTCTTTTCTTTCTAAAGGGTCTATTATTCTCAGGTACTCTCTCCGTCCCATAATATAAAATACTTTTTGACACTACATCAGTGTCAAAAAACGTCTTACATTATGAGACGGAGGGAATAGGTTTTATTCACATAAACAAGTGTGACGACCGGTCAAAATCTTACCACTCAATTATTATTTTCAAAAATGATCCATATCTATATCAATGTTCATTGAAAATACAAAGCATATCAAACATATAAAAATTACATTGAGATTCCAAGACCATCTCGCATAGCCACTACTGTCGCGGACGCTAGCCAGGAAGTCTTCATGCATGCGCCCCTTGTTCAATACATGGAGCCGCAATCGTCATTGTTGAACCCTTGCCTAGATCTGAAGCATCTGACATCAAATCCCGTCACATGACGAGAAACCCTAACCTCATCACCCCAAGGAGACGACAGGAATCTACGCTAGAGCTTCGTTGGCTATGTTCAAATGGACTGAAAGACAAACTCGAAGAAGTAGTGCCATCATCCACTCGAGTGTCGACCTGTGAGGACTAAAAAACCTGACCTAAACTACTAACCGAATCGAAGGCATCGAGATTCCCATCCCCATCATCGATCGACGGAGCGGTAGAAAAGGGAAGGTGAATCCACGGGCTCGCCGGTGAAGTTTCGAGGGGAGAGTTTGCCCTAGCCACCTAGAGTTTACTCTCCCCGAACAGCAAGCGACCGAACGAATACACATGTCCGAGCGCTCCCAACCATCCATTCCCAAGGAGTTTTTTTTTCCTTTTGAAGGTCTATATTCTCTAAGAGTTTTTATTCACATAAACAAGTGTGATGTGAGATAATTAAAAAAGATATTTATCTTTCCGACCGACATTGGATCTCCTATAGTTTTGAGCAACGTCTCGAAGCAACCAGAGATAGTTTCTGATAGACTTTGGTCAATGTATCCTGGCCAGCATGCTTCAATGGTTACTAAAACGGCCACCTTTTGTTTCATATCAATGAGACCAAGATCTTTCCCCTTTCGAAGAACTCCGAGCAAGCTATATATAAACTTTAGTCTTCCCTTGCTGCTTCTATGGTGAAAATAGTATATGAGCTCACCGCATATAGTATATAAGCTATTCTTTTGTGCATCGTTTCCAATCTTATGTGCTCACTGCATATAGTACATGAGCTATTCTTTTCAAGCAACAAATATATTAATGCATTCTCTCACAATAAGTAACTTACACATGGCCTTTGCGTCATTGACGCAACGGGTCATCTAGTCAGATTAAAGCATGAAGCTATAATTAAGTTGCATGTAAGAACAATGCAAGCTTATAAGATTCAGCAACATATATAAAAACTTGTGGCCTTGATAAGGATAAGTAAACAGCTAGCTAGCAGTAGCAGGCATAAATGTAAAGAAGATCGAACAACTTCTTGTTAATACATATAAGCAACTAGCCTATTATTACAACATCACGGGCACAATACAAGTTGAGCAGCTAGCTAGCCAAGCCAAAAAAAAAAACAGCATGAATTAAAGATCATACAAGGAAGAGAGAGTAGGAAGGGAAACCCCCGCCTGATCCTATCGAGCACCACCTCCCCACCCCCTCAATGGACCAGGCCTGAAAGAACCGACTACTGATATTTCTGGGCATTTATTTATTTATTACTGCGGACCGTAGTACAGGGCATTAACCTCACCATGGACAGTTGCTATTGCGATGATGAAGCAAGCAATGTCATGACTACCCTTTGCACATATAGCAACGTCTCCATAACTGACGGCCGGAGTCTGTGCTGAAATAGATGTGCAGTGCATCAATATTGTTCAGACCACTCCTTGGGTCTCCTGTTGGAGCAAAACTAGCTCAGTGTGAATGCGCCGTGATATCAACACACAAATCAATCATACATGCTGGCATGCATTTAAACAAGAAATGGTAAAGGTAATCATTTTTATAAGCAGAGATACAGTGCAAAATTGATGAACAAATATCAGATAAAATGGACTGAGTTTACCCACCACACCACACCAGCATGGAAGCAATCAATTAAGTCAAGTAGTAATTGACTCCTCCATCTCAATTTGCCTGCAGTATGGTATGCTAGCAGTAGATAGCTCGAAAAGATGTCCTGCGCTGAAATCATCTTTGATAAGGCTGATACTGCGCTCCACGTCACCAGTACGCCGATGCGCCATCAGCAGCCAAACGAAGGTAATGAGCTCTCCCCCAGTGCTCAGGCGCCGGGCATGCTCTTCCGGGCGGGACTTTCCGGCTGCATAGACGAGCATCCGCACCCACACCTTCTCTAGTATCGCCAGCTCGGCATTGATGCCCTGTTGATTTTCTAGCACCACCCTTTGCTCCTCCCAGAAGCCCAGACCAGGACCCTCATATTCTGAAGGCAACCACTCAAGAAAATTCTCCTTTCTGGAGGCAACATCGGCTGCTACCATAAAATCCTGCACCTTTCTGTTGGAGGAGGCACCCCTGGACCAGTCTGAGGCAGCCGCTGCTACCATAAAATCCTGCACGTTGCTGCTCACAGGTAGCATGGCAGGTTGCGCCACCAGCAGGTACAACATGTACTCAGATAGCCTCTTGCAGTTATCCATAAGACGCCGCCACCGCTGTGCTGCCTCTTGGTCTTGCTCTTGGGCGGCCATGTCAATCGGGAGCCGACCACTGCTGCTAACCATCACCGACTTCGCCACCTTGTGCATCACCACATCTGTCCAAATGTGTAGCGACAGCAAGGCCTTCTCGAAGGGGAGGACAAGTAGTGATCTATAAGCACTTGGAACGCAGATGCGCTCAGGAAGCCACCCCCTATCATGGCCTATTGTTTCGTGGATAAGCTCCTTCATCTCCCTTGTGACGTGGGCATGCTTGGTGTTGCTTATCTTGTTCCACAGCTCACTAGCTCCAAATACGCCTGCCATCTTTGACATGATGACGGTGCTACTCCACCTTCTGTCCGTGCTTCTGCTTTTGTTGCAGCAGGAGCTCAAGAAGTTGTACTGTCCCATTGAGTTTGACCACCACGGCTTGGTCTCTGGTTGGATCCTCATGAACATAGGCCAGGCCACTCGAGTGAGCAGCACACGACACCATCCAGCTCGAGCTTCCAACAATGGCCACTCCAACGGTGACATGATCATCACAACGAAGAATGAGCAAGCTTCCAAGCAAACTGCTCCAATGAATAATATGTAGGTGATGGCAACATCAACTTTACTTCTTCTGTACTCGACGCTGTTGTGTACTGCTGGTGTTTGCTCGGCATAGGCACTACTACTCACCATCAACTTGACGTAGAACACAAAGGCAACCACTATGGAGGCGAAGGAGACACACCGAAGGATGGCGCCAGACCTTGTTTGAATCACCCGAGATTTTGTGTAGAGGCTGTCATACATTATGCTAAGCTCGATCTCCGCCCTCTTGAAATTCAGTTGGGCATCCCCTCTCGGAACCTCCCGATCGTATTGATACAGAAAGTACTCGCGAGTTAAATCGTCCATGTCGAAGAGTTTCCGTCCAGCAAATATATCCCGCACGCCTCGCTCCCTGAGAAGAGCATACCTAACAATTTCTTGATAGGTCTGCTCTTTTCTTTCAGTACTGAATCCTAGTCCAAATTGAAGGGATGCTTTCTTAGCTTCTGTGCTAGTGGAACTCCTGAGGCCTTCCTGACTCCCCAACTTGAGTGCCCAAATCCTCTCCCCATACTTGATGATCCCATCAACGAACAACAATGCAGCCGAGATTAAAAGTTGGTAGTATGACAATGTCACCCATTTCCACAGCACATAGACAACTAGGCATGCTTGGCCTAGCAGCATCAGCAGGTGCCTCAACCACAGCTCATTGTCCTCCAATGAAAAAGCAGTCACAGTGTCCTGTCCTCCAAGATGGATAAGAAGGAATGGTGCCCACAATACCATGAGCTGATGAGGGGTTTCACTGGGCACTGATTTATGATGATCATCATTGTTGTCTATAGTGGAAGTGGTAGCAACCTCGCGTGAAAGAAGGCCCAGAGCATATGCTGCAGTGAAATCAGCTGATAGGTAAGACAACCATGTCATGATCCTAAGCAGCCTATGGTCGTGGCGGCGCCGAAGGCTGCCGGAGAAGAAGAGGAATAGTTGCAGGCAAAAGCTCAAGAGAATCAATACATGGATTTCCCAGTCGCTGAATAGTTGCATAATGGTAATAAACTTTGAAGCTTCTGCCATGGATCGACTTGCGTACTCTTGGCAATCCTAGTTAGCCGGCTCTCTCTTGATTTGCAACTGCATGGACATCAGCGGTTTCTAATAATTAGATGCAATCAGGGTATGTTCTGCATCTAGCTAGCTAGACTAATTAAGCAAGAAAAATAACATCAGATAGCAGAGAATTCATGACTCATGATTAAAGTACTTTCGTCAAACAACATATCAAGTATGTTGACCGTGTCGTATGCATGATGTGGGTAGGTAGGTAGATGATGTCTTCCATCTAGTATATTTTTTAGATGTTTATCCAAAATTTATTTTTCTGGGAAATTCTCGCAGTCTTTTTAGGAGCTGTTTGGACATACATATATGCAGTTGAATGGATATATCCCAATCCCACATTTCTACTCTTCCTATCTACCTCTTAATCCAAACGGCGCCTTAATTTAGTAGTATCAGCATGACGTTGCAATGCCAACATAGCCTCTAATTACGTGATGCTCAGCAAAAACCTAGCAATATATAATATATGTGAAAATTGGAATTGGTGTATCAAGGCATACCTGTTGGCTGAGACACTGAATGCTCCAGTAATTCCGTATTGAGCACCCAGCTCACATGCACCGCCTTTAACTGGATGTGTGTGCCTATCGTATGATCATATCTATTGAATGTTATAGGTGGGATGATTTCATCTGTGTCATCATTATATACATGTGCTCAAATATCATCGAGATACCTAGCAGGTGTTGCAAGCTAGGGTCTTTATTCCTTTCTCTTTTTTGGATAATGATTCCCTTCTCTTTTTAGACAGTGGAAGCATTTATTGATTCTATTCCTTTCTTGTACTAGAAGCCATAGAAAAGTCAGCGTACAGTGCTGGGGCACAATTATCTGCATAAACTAACAAAAGTAAGCCTTCAAATGAAACAAGTTTTCAGAAAAGTACTTACGCATGGTCTTTATTTTCTGTGCAGTGTTCTGTAACCCCTATTTTCGAAACATACCCTTGACCCAACTGTAGTTTGATCTAATATTTTTTTATTTGTTCGGGTGGGAATAATATTAAAGCATAAACGAAGAGCAAAATTAGATTGGTATTTCTATGATCTGGAGCATAAGATCAATAGATTGTTTACATAAGCCTACTGAAGATGTAAGAAAATGTTGTGATAATAAATAGTAGCACTGACTATGATAGGTATTCCAGATCTTGTAGCTTTGCTTTCCTTGGATGCCTTAGCAAGTTGATTCTTGCTCAAAGCAAGAGAATTATTGATTTAGCCTTCTTTCCCATCATCCTTATTGCAAATCCTTTTCTTTTACCTTAGACACAGGTTTCCTCCCCACTTGTTTAACATCCATTGACTTTTTCTTTGCAGGAGTTTCATCGGGTTCTTCACTCCAAGCATGACATTTCAGTCTCATCAATTTCCTCTCCCAACGATAAATTCTCAGAACCAGACAACTAGTGTTGCCTTGATCATTATTCCTTTCTCAGATTCAAGTGCTTGCTTACATCTCTCACTCCTTTTTGGATTATAAAACCAAACATCAGTATTCTGGTACTTCATACAACCTATACAAGAGTTAAAAGGACTGTCGTGAGACACCACTCTTTTGATCATTGAATAGTACCAATCTGTTCTTGCAAATATAGGTGAAATTTACTATGATATGCTATTGTCAAATATAGGAAGAATATCCAGTCAATATATCAAAAAAATCAGTGCTCTACTATTTGTGTTCCCTTTTCAGAAAGTTCATTTTTCTCTTTGTCCTGAAAAGTACATATAACTATGAAGTACGGAAAGAGAAGGTGAGAAATAGACATGGTAGGGAATACAGAAGTAGAATGGAAATGGAACAAGGTGAGGCAAGAAAAAAGGTGTTCAGCTACAGTACAACAGAATAAGCTAATAAACATGTCATTTGTTGCGTATTACAGAATTTCGAGTGCTCATATTCTAGTAGATGAAAATGTATTACTCCTTAAACACAGTTTCCAAAACAATTGACAAGGTGGTGTGAGTGTATCATCTCAAGAGGTAGCAACATCAGTTTCACAGTGAAGTTGGAAATGTTCCTATAGAGTCCCAAAGGAAGGTAGCAAACACACACCGTGGGTAGTTAGTTTGTGGCAATGTCCAATTAGTAATTTCTAGACACGTGAAGGTGATAGAAATGAATGACAACAATGCGAAAAAGGGAAGCACGAGTTCTCAGTGTTCTCCAACCAGTTCGATGCGCTAATCGTGTATTCATAGTCATATACTCAGCCCAACTGAGCTAACTACGCTTTATTTTGGGTTCAGGCCACAACAAACAACTTCAATTAATACTCTTTATTTGGGGTTCAGGTCACAATGACAAGCAGCTTCAACAAACCCAAAAAAGAAATATAACAAAAATAAATGTATTATTATTTTTCTATGTTCTACTACTGAACGTTCTGATTAATATTCTGAACCAAATCAAAGAGTAGCATATGGTTCAAATATAAAATAGTTCATTTTTTGAAGTGAGATCCTGATCCCATTTCTGTTATGATCCACGGAAGTAACAGTGTCCTGCAGTCTTACAACTTGGAACAGATACATAACAGAGTGACCTCACATACAGCTTTTGGAGAAAACGTACACCCTACTGCTGATCTGTCACAGCAGAAGGTAGAGTAGCATTTCTATACTAGATAGTGTAAATTTGAAATTCTAACCAGGCTGAGTCGACTCTACCTCTTTCCTACCAAAAGACATTTAAATAAAGTACCATAAAGACCAGTCAGTACCTCTATAGCCCCAGTCTTCATTGATGGCTTCTGTCGGGTGCAGCCGCACACCCGCACCACCCCTCGACAGCAACCACTGTGGGACAGTTCTTTTCGGCTTATTCCACTCTCAGCCTATTCACAATAGAGTAAGCTTGAAGGTATTCTGGCAGAGCTGTCGCCTGCAGATAGAGTAGAATAAACCCAGGGCTTGAAATCTCTATACAGTTTGAACAACAATGACAGTAAACATCAAATCTAGAACTGGTAATCTTGTAAGAATTAGTATCAATAAACCAGACACTGCATAGATTTTCTTTTCACATAGACCACAAAGGGGATGAGAATATTTGTTCGCCTGTGTGAGTTACGTGATCATACGACATCGGTGGCTACTGTGTTTACTTTTGTGAAGAAAGAAATATCAAGATAGCAGCAACTACTCCACAGAGTACATCACAATGATCAGGACTTCGCAGCTACGAGATCATGAACCGATGTTCCCCTAGGTTTTGAGCAATAACACAATGACAACCAAGGTGGCACCAGCGACATCAAAACGAAAATGGCTCACTCACCTGGACCATGCCGGATGAGTCGCAGAGGGTGAGCAAGGTGAGGCCCGCGTGGGAGAGGCGGAGGGTGACCCAGTCACAGGGCCTAGGACCAGGAGAGCAGCGAGGCGCGAAGGACCAGGCGAACACCAGACTGCAGCATTTCATAAGAACAAAGAGTGCGGCATTGCATCGAACAGGACGCGGGCAAGGGTGAGCTGATGAATCTTGACAACAGAGAACGGTACGTGGGAAGCCGAATATTGGTCCTGACTCCGGAGTGATTCTGGCGGGTAGTGACGGGTGAAGGACGGCGGCGGAGGCGGAAGAGGTGGCGAGAAGCCGAAGCGTGGCAGTGGCGACAGTGGCGGCAGGTGGGAAGGAGGAGAGGGATGAAGCGTGGGAGAGGGACGAGGATGCGGAAGCGTACTGGGAGGAGGATGCGCGGGACAGGGAGAGGGAGAGGGAGGCGCCGTGCGGGGAGGAGGACGGCAACGCGGAGAGCAAGGAGAGCGCGAGGAGGGAGACTGGGAGAGGCGGAGCGGGTAGACGAGGTGTTGGGGCAGGAGGAGGACGAAGCGAGGTCACGCGGTGGAGGCACGGCGGCGGACGACAGGTGGGGGGCCGGGTGTGGTGCCGGCGCAGCGGAGGGGCCATCGGGCCGGCGGTGAGAGTCGCCGGAGTACGTGACGGACGCGGAGGTGTGAACTGTGTGTCCGATACGTACAGTGTTGTGTGTTGACGACTCGAGGACTCCCAGCTGGCCGTTGGATCAGGAATCAACGCACTAGATTGAATCTTCATATTCTATTTAATGAGCGATGAAACCATGTGTGTGGCGCCCAAATCTCTACTACTAGTAGAACGCCCGTGCGTTGCTACGGGCTTTTGAAATATTTTCCTTGAGTTATGTTAACATCATTGAACTTACTCATCGGAATACCAGTTGGAAATAAATGTTGCCATTTATGGCAATTCCAGCCGGTTTGCTTTATTTTGAGTGCATCGTTGTTGTGGGATATCATCACTTGCACATCTTTTTGTTGTATAAAACATGGTGAATTTTTGTCCCTTTTCAATGACGTCGCCCCAAAAACCCTCTGAATGGTTTTTTTTAACCCCGACATAATCCATCTCCATCTCTCTCATATTCTACAAAATTAAATATATATAGAAATATACTTTTTGAGTATTATATCATGTGCAACATACATACAAAAAAGAACAATTATTTGCATGCACCTCTTTTGGTTGTGTATAACTCGTTGAATTCTTAGCCCCCTCCATCATCGTTACATCAAGGTCTTTGTCAGTCGACGTCTCCGAAGCACAATCAAATCCATCAGTTTTTATGACCTACAAAGGTATTCTAATATAAACAAAGATTAGAATAATTTTTTTATGATGGTGGTATGGAAAATATATATTCATTGGACAAATGCTAGAAATGAGCAGTTTCTAGTAGATTGAGTGGCATCCCAATTTTAATAATTTTAGGCTCACCTCTAAATCACATGTTGATGGTTATTCTCCACGAATATCTACTATTTAGGGTATCTGGTATATTGCCCATAAAAAACTATGTTACATTTCTTCACGAGTAAAGAACGGATTTCCCCTTTATATAATGATAGTCGGTCATCTCTAATTTCTCGGATATTTTTAAGTAATTTATTGAGAAAATATTTTATGCTATTCTAAATATATATAGTGTACAGGTATAAATAAAGCTTTATTTTTATGATATTCCCATTATACCCCTTCTATACGACTTGATGTCCTCTCCCGCACGACCGCACTCTATCCACTCCCTCTCCGCACCACTCACTCTCTTGTTCCCCTTCCTCTCTAGATCCATAGACTTCATCGGCGTCGCTCACTCTCCTCTCTCCGCCCTCGCCCCCACAACCAACAGAATCGGTGACCTCATCTCCCACCCCTCCACCCTTTAATCCCTCCCCTCTTCTCACCAAAATTAGTGAAGGGGGGGGGGGGGTCAAGAGACCAGACGGTTGCCTGATCCGCCCACAAACCGGCGAACAACATCACGCCAAGGTCACCAACGCCGTCATGAAATGACAGGCTTCTTCCACCTCGACAAACTTGGTTAATGACAGGCTTCTACTTCTCCCTTGCTCATCACCCCTTTGGCCATACCATGGATCAACCTTCCTCTACTCTGACCCATGACATGGACCGATCTCACTTCCCTCCTCAATGTCATCTCTTCACCCCTTTCCTCGTGTGGCATGTTGCACCGCTAACCCTCACCTTATCTCCCTTCCTTTACTCCCATATCAAGACATGCATGTGTTTCTGCTAGGCCGCTTCACCTCACCGCCACCTTCATCTCCTTATACAATGTCGTATCCGCCGCCTTCTGCCAGCTATAGAAGAAGCGTGTTCGATTCTTGAACCTACAAAATATAAAATGATGAGGTCAATAAGTATGAATTTCTCTTGTTCCTAGTACTATATTTTTATACATGCTTATTGCATAACCAACCTGTGTGTCATAGTGTATTGTGGACTTGCTGAGCTGCTCGACCTTGAGCTTGTCAGTTTGGCAGAGCACGTTCTTCATCTTAACCTCCGTCTGCAGCTCGGCATCGCGGATGGCGACAGCCTTGGTGGCCTCAACCTCGGCGACCTTGGCCTGCCAGTCCCAGCCTTCCCCTTCAATCCTTCATGGCGAGGTCGGTCATTGAGGCGGCATTGTCGGCCTTCCTAGTGTTCTCAAACACCCGCACCTCCGCCTTGACCTTGGCCTTCTCCTTGAGCGCCTCGCCCTGCTGCCGCATAGAGAGCACCTTGTTCTCGGCGTCCACCTTGGCGGCGTTCTGGCACGTGAGGCCATCCCGCTCCACAAACATCCACCTTGGCCCTGCTCACTGCCTCATGTTGTGTCTTCTTGCTGAGGTAGGAGAAGTACTCATGCCCCGGCACGTCCACCAGCTGCTTCACGATGGCATTGTAGATGAAGAGGCCGAATTGGTCCAGCTCCTTCTGCACGCTGCTGAACACCTCCTCCTTGAACTTTTTGGTGCAGATGAAGATCTCGTCCATGGTCAGCTGCGCCACCAGCATCCGGGTCTCACCCTCGATCAGCCCTTTAGCCCTTCACCATGCCGTGCCCGTGGCTCCTACCGTACGAGTGCAACAGCGTGATCAACTTCACGTGGAGTAGGAGCTTTGCTTCGACGGTGGGCAGGGCTGGACGTACCGCTCGTGGCTCAATCGGTGTTTGACACGCTTGGTCCTGGCTTGTTAGAGAAAATGGATGATCTGGTCTGCTAAAATCGGCCTGGAAAATTGTCGGTCCAATCCGGTCTGGTGTTCAACCGGTCCGACCAAGAGGACTGAGAAAAATTGTCACTGCCGCCGCCATTCGTTCTTAGCGTGTCGACCGGCAGCCCCCGGGTAAACTACCATGTCCCCAAGCTTCCCCTTTCCTTCTTTTCTCTCCTCCCCATCCACCATAGCCTATCGCTGCCGCTGTCGTGCATGCACCACTGACGATCTCAAGTTCTCAACTTGGCGCTGGCAGCGTTCTAGCTACGGGTTTCGCTACCATGGCAGCGACCGTTTTAGCACAGCACACATGCAGGCCATCAACTGGGGAAAACGGTCGATTGGGTGTGAACTTCGGATCGTGCGAGAATCGGTCAGCCATGATTTCCGCGTGAGATTTAATAGCCTCCGCCTATAATCACGCACCATGATCCTACGTTGTCGTTTTCTTTGTTGAAGCATATGTTCAGGTCCACCTGCCGCCACGTGATTCTCTCTCTCCCATTGCTCTCTCCGTAACAACCTTTCCTTATCGTCTGCGTCTTTATCGCGAGTAAAGGATTAGCAAGGTCAGCTCAAGACTTAGTTGGGTTACTGGTCGCACCTGCCTGTGTATATCTTGTATAAATGTATACCTCTATAACTGAATATGACTGCTTTCAGTCGTGTTGGTGTGTTCACTTTCTGCACTTCTATTCAGTCGAACAGGAAATAGGAAGTACAAGAGAAACATGGCTTGATCCGAAAATCACAGCACCATTTGACAACAAACCGAACGTCTTGTTTTTTTCATGGTTAATCCGCTAATTATGGCAAGGCCCGAACACAAAAAAACATGGGCTCATGAAAAAAAACTGCTACGGAAGGTTCACGGCTAACAGCCGTGCACTTTCCGCGGCACATCACCGACCTCATCGCTGGCGCTCCCGCATGTCCACCACCTCGCCACAGCACCCGCACACGCAGCCCACCTCGCCGCTGCCCCAGCACGTTGACGCCGGTGGTGGTTGGCCGGTGCAAATGGTGGCTCGATGAGGGACCGAACCAACCCGGACCGTGTCACCCTGGTAGCGTCGCCGAGTTCCAGGGTGGTCACTCGGGGACCGATGGTGAAGACGACGGGCAGCACGAAGGGCAGCTTCTTGGAGCTCTACCAATACCCACGCCTTCTTCACTAGTGTTAAGTCCTCGATGCCCTAGCCGGTGATGGCCAGGTACTACGACGCGTATGCGGCGATGAAGCTCGCCGTTGACTGTTTTGCCCGGCTGTACCGTTAGGTTTTCTTTCCTTCTTACCTATGTAGGACATAGGAGTGTTGACCGGTCAAAGGAAATAAATAGAACCTGTTAGTACATATAGCAAAAATGCACGTGCGATGCAACGGACCTATCAAACTTGTTTTACGTGATCTCTGTTGTATGTTCTTTCTCTATTCCAAAATTCCACTCACGCGAGTAAGAAGTATTTCACTGTCTTATGCAAGTAGTTCAGTGCATACATATGCTACTCGTTCGTAATTGCAACCTCAACAGAGTAAAAAAAAATTGGTTTGGTGCATGGATTACTGTTGCACATGAGAAGATCAACACGAAGCAGAGGGGAGGTGGAGCAGGCCAGTAACCAGGGGAAGGAGCAGAGTGGGAGAAGATTTACACCGCCGTCTCCACTGGATATGGTGTCTCCGCCGCATCTGTGGAGGCGCCGCGGCTCCGCCTCGGATGGTGCTCGCGGCTATGGTGAAGAAGAGGGGCGACGCATGGGCGAAGAGGCAGGCGGTGCTCGTGGCCGAAAAAGTGGGTCGTTCAAGCTGCGGGAGGGAGGAGGGGATCGCTGGGAGGCGGCGAGATCGGTGGGCGGCGGCGGCGGCATCCAGGTAGGGAAGTCGAGGTAGGGCACTGTGTTTTTTTAGGGGAATTGCTTGTGAAAATAACGTGCCACGACGACGTAGCGAGCGGATCCCCTTAAAAAGACGTAACGAGCGGATTCCTTTAAAACTGGTAGGAATGGATACGATTGATGACGTTGAATGTTGGCCTAATTTACTATCATTATGCATGGAAACGAATCATCAAGAAAAAGAATACTTTCTATTACTACGCTCATAGGAAGCTTCCTAATCTCTGCTATCAAGCAGTTTCTGCCCAAACAAGGAAGGAAAGTTATGGACCTGATTCGGAAGAAAACAAACATTATGAAGATTAATTAATTTAGATTTGATCTTTAGAGATTGATTGTGATTGATTCTTTTACATAAAGACATTAGGAAATAATTTGTGTCAGTATGGAAAGTTCTGATCCGTTCAATTTTTTTCATTGTGTGAGAGGGTGAAGCAAAAATAAACCGATGAAGTGGGGGGAGGGGACGAAAAAAATCTACGAAAAAAAACCAGCGAAGGTGGGAGGAGGTACCAAAAAAACCATGATAGGTGGGACGAAAAATAACCTGGAAGCGAGACTACCAACTGCTCCATTAGGAGTAGAGACTAAAGGGGAGTTGGTAGTTTTGCCTCACTCCCACAAACGCCTCGGCAAACTCAATATTACGCCCACCAGTGTCGTACAGGCGAATTTTCGTTGGAGTGCAGCTAAGTTGGGCCGACTCATTTGACGTGTGCATTAACTCAATCAAATCGATATTTTCCAAAAACTATGCCATGCATTCGATCATTCAAATCAAAACTTAACAAAACCTCAACTAAATATAAACTTTCCTACTACCCAAATCAAATCAAATATTACCAAAACAACAACTATAATAGGCCGGTCTGACACGTGCAAGCGTTTTTATTTTTTTGTTTTTTGTATGTTTTATTTTTTTGTTAATATTTTATTTAACAACCTATTATTTTGTGGTCGGCATACCATTAGAATTGACACTTTCTTAAAACAAAATCTCTACTCCTAATGGAGCAGTTGGTAGTCTCGCTTCCAGGTTTTTTTTCGTCCCACCACTTTCGTCCGGTTTTTTTCGTAGGTTAACCGTCGTAGATTTTTTTCGTCGCCTCCCCCACTTCATCGGTTTATTTTCACTTCACCCTCTTGCACAACGAAAAAAATTGAACGGATCAGAACTTTTCATACTGACGCAAATTATTTAGTAATGTCTTAATGTAAAAGAATCAATCACAATCAATCTCTAAAGATCAAATCTAAATTAATTAATCTTCATAACGTTTGTTTCCTTTCGAATCACGTCCATAACTTTCCTTCCTTGTTTGGGCAGAAACTGTTTGGTAGCAGAGATTAGGAAACTTTCTATGAGTGTAGTAATAGGAAGTATTATTTTTCTTGATGATTCGTTTCCATGCATGATGATAGTAAATTAGGCCAACACTCGCCACTATTTATCAACATCAATCGTATCCATTCCTACCAGTTTTAAGGGAATCTGCTCGCTATGTCTTTTTTAAGGGGATCCGCTCGCTAAGTCGTCGTCGCACGTTATTTTCACAAACAATCTATACTCCTAATGAAGCAGTTGGTAGCCTCGTACGGTTTATTTTTGTCCTCCTCCCACCTCCACTGGTTCTTTTTCTCTCCACTCTTTCCTTGCAAACCAATAATTTCCTAACATACAAAAGATCACGAATCTATCTTTCCTTACCCGAACCAAGCGCGCCCTACATTAGTGCATTTCTTTATTAAGAAAACTAACACGTAAATCTTAATGCATTGTAAACAAATCCCGTTATGAACCTAATTAATTTATTATGTAATCTATACGTGGTCGCATTGGTTCTTTTTCTCTCCACTCTTTCCTTGCAAACCACTAATTTCCTAACATACAAAAGATCACGAATCTATCTTTCCTTACCTGAATCAATCGATCCCTACATCAGTGCATTTTTTTATTAAGAAAACTAACACGTAAATCTTAATGCATTGTAAAGAATTCCCGTTATGGACCTAATTAATTTATTATGGAATCTGTATGTGGTCGCATCTCTCCCCTCGTGAAAAAATCGCACCCATCTCCCGTTAAAAAGGAAAAGAGAACATGAACGATCAATCCCACACCATGCATCTCAGTAGCAAAAAATCGCCCCCGCCTCTGCTATTGCGCCTCGCCGTGTGCCCGGCTCGACCCATGCCTCGCCTGCATGGCTGGACGCCGCCGTCTCCACCGCCACGTACAAGAAAACGGTGGGCAGAACCATCCATTCAAATCGCACACCCCCACCCTCCTCCGCAATCCCTAGCCCCGCATCACTCTATCGCTTTCTCGCCTCTCTTTCCCCTTGATATAGATGGTGCCGAGCGGTGGCCTCGAGCACCGGCAGTGCCGCCCTCTCTATCTTCGCTGCGTCGAGAGATGGGCCGAGGCTATCATCGGTTCGCCGCCCACGATTGGGCCGCCTCCGGTTGTCGCGCACCACCGGCTCCACCTAACGTGCCCGGCCCTCTCCGCTTTCGACCTTCCGGCGACCACATCCCTCCGCGCCTCCATCCATCATCCACAAGGGCACTCCCTGCACCCACCCTCCTAAATTCTCCATACCGGCAGACAATCACCGAAGATCCAAGTTGGCCCGATATCAATTTTCTTACATGCTTTCTTTATCAGTTGGTGATGGGAATGGGTTCCAATTTCTCTCTCTGACCGTGGATGCGCAGACAATAAGCGCTTCTACATGCATCCTCCTGTCGCTCCCTAAAGTACCAAGGTAAATGGTTGATGTTGCGTTTGTCTAGGATGATATATGTTGGCTCTGTTCCGGTTCATCCGAGCAGTTCCGGTACATCGGGCATTTATCTTGCCAGTAATGTTCTGTGATGCTCTGATGCACTTTGGGAATTGTTTATCTTGTCTTCAGTGCAGAACATTTGTTTATTAATGCATGAGAAGAATCCTTGTTACTACCTTGAACCTGTTTTATAATCCATATTGTTATGCACACGTGTGCGTGTGAAATAGATGGATTATGGTCCCGTACCCGATAAGATGGATATGTGTGTGTGTTAGAGAGAGAGAGAGAGAGAGAGAGATAGGGAGAGGGGGAGAGAGAGTGAGGAGGAGGGAGGGAGAGAGTGTGTGTGAGAATTTGATGGTAAAAAGGTCGCCAATGTCACTTGATATGTATGAGAATATTAAATGTAATATTAACATAATTGATATTGAACTCTTAAATTTAATGTGACCCCGTTGCAACGCACGGGTGTTCTTCTAGTCCAATTAAATTGACACTTTCACGAAACAACATCATGCATTAACTCAATCAAATCAAATCTAAACAAAATCTCAAATAAACAAACTTTTCTTGCCTTCCACTACTCATACCTAAAACAAATCAAATCTTACCAAAACATCAACTATAATCAAAGCCGATCGACCCATTTGACGCGTGCGAGTTTTTTTTAAAGTTTCACTTTTTGGCCTCCGTATTTCTAATTCATTTTTCTATTACCAAACTATTATTTTGTGTTCGGCATACCGAATTGACACAGACTTGTACACCATGGTGAGTTGCTAGCGTCGCCCCCAATCCGGTTTAACATCCCCACCGCTTTTTTCTAACCCACCAATTTATTTAAATCGGTTTTTAGCCCACCGATCTACTTAATCCGGTTCTTATCACTCAAATCTACACAAATCATGTAGACCGATCTTCGGTATATTTAGGAATGTCGTTATGTAAAGAAAAAAACATGGTGATCTCTAATCAGTCTTTACAAACCAAATCAATGAAAAGGAATCAATATTTGATAACACAAGACAACATTTATGAAAAGGAATCAACTACATGTCTATAATCTCTCTCTTTATTATTAAAGGGCAATCTACTATTAAATGACAATCCGTAGTAGTTCTCGTTGGTACCCACGACACCCACCGATCAAAGGGATATCTGTCGTGGTACTAAGACTGACAGTAGAATAGGGGGTAGGTATGGAGAGGCAAGATCCTAGCTATGGAGTAGTTGTATACGCAAGCGATTTACGAGTTCAGGCCCTTCTCGGAGGAAGTAACAGCCTTACGTCTCGGAGCCCGGAGGCGGTCGACTGGATTATATGTGTATGAGTTACAAGGGTGCGAACCCTTCTGCCAGTGGAGGGGGTGGCTTATATAGAGAACGCCAAGACCCCAGCCGGCCCACGTAGCGAAGGGTTTAAAGTACATTAAGGCTTGGCGTTACTGGTAACGCCTTACATAAAGTGTCATCATGACCATAAAGACTACTTAATTACATACCGTTTGGATATAGAGTGGCTCTTGAACTCCTGGTGGTCGAGTGAGTCTTCATGGTCGAGTGTCTTCAAGTCCGTCGAGTGGAATCCCTCTAGGTCGACTGGAAGACGGTTTCTTCTAAAGATGTCCTTGGGGAGGGTACCTTAGACAGGCCCATGACCCTACCCTAGGTACATGACTTCATCATTAGCCCCCAAATGGATCGAGTTTTGAGTGAGGAAGGAGTTGATAATCTTTCCGACCTGTTTCCTGGTGCTGTGAATGTGTCTTACTCTGGATCAATGACTTTTTAGTGATGGTGTCAACTTCTCTTTCAGTCGTCTTGATCCATTCTTTATATCTGTCGAGTGAACTTTATGAACTTGGAGATTTTCGAGCGACGGATCGCAGGAGATCTTCCGTCTGACAAGTTGCTCTGCTGTTAGCGGATTTAGTGGGATCCGAATTTCGGGAAGCGCGCGAAGCGGGGAAGGCCGTGGTACTCGGATGGGATAAGGCAGAGACGCCTCGATTTCTGCGCCGCCTTTTTCGCCACGTATCGCTCGCGCGTCTGTTTCGGGATTTGACAGGATTGCCCGGGCCTACCAGTCAGCCACTCGGAAGCGACTCCATATAAGGCACTGGGCGTAGGTTTTTTGAACAGTGCTCCCTCATTTTCCCCTCCCCCGTCTTCAGATTCATCTGTTGCATTTGCTATCTGTTCCGCGCCGCTGCTCCGTACCAGCCTCATCGGCAACAATGGTGAAGGAGAAGACGGCGGCTTTGGAGCGGGCGAAGAAGGCGACGACGAAGGCGAAGGGGAGAGCGACCAGTCGGGCTGGATCCTCGCCGCGGTCAAGCCTGCCGCAAGGTTGGATCTAGGGGGATTGGATCCGCTCGACCATCACCCAGAAGGATCTCGATGACCTGGCCAACGAAGGGTTGATCGAGCACGGAGCAGCTAGGCTTCCGGGGACGGAATGGCAGCCTCAACCTCAGGAGGGTGAGTGTGTCCTCTTAGCCACCCATGTCGATCGCGGGTTTTCTCTGCCGCCGCATCTTTTCTTTCGGGGGTTTCTGAACTTCTTTGGGGCACAACTCCACCACTTCACACCCAACTCCATTGCCTATCTCGCCGCTTTCGTGTCTTTGTGCGAAAACTTCTTGGGCTGTCGGCCGCACTGGGGCCTTTTCAAACACATATTCACTTGTCGCTCTCAGACGGTGAACAAGGCTAATCCGAATGACGAGAGAACCCAAGTAATCCAGATGTGTAGGGGTCTTGGGGTCCATATGAGGAGTAAGAGTGCTTTCCCAGCCATGACCCTTCCCGAGTCAGTTAGAGGGTGGCAGTCGACCTGGTTCTACTGCCAGGACCAGTCGACGCCAGGGCAGTCGACTGGGCTCCCTCCTTTCTCCATGAGTCGAGTGAACAAGCCGTCCTCTCTGAAGGTGCTTCCGGAGGAGAAGGTTCAGGTTAAAATGTTTATGGAACGTGTAGCCCAGCTCATTCGCGACGGGGTCACTGGCATGGATCTTCTGGAGGTTTTCCTTCGACGGCGCATTCAGCCACTCCAATACCGAGGTCACCCGATGTGGTTGTACTCTAGTACCGAAGACACCACTCAGGTCCACCCAGAGGAGGTCGACGACGCCACACTAGAGAGGTGGATGACTGCCATCACAGGGAACAAAGATAATCCGCATGGGGCTAGGAGGATCCCGCCACTCGACCAGTCTTATGAAGCAGACAAGGTATGACCACTTATCTCTGACTGTAATTATGTTTCGTCCATTCTGTTTTGCTGCAGATCAGTCGATTGACTTTCGTCTTGTATGTTGTCTTTCAGGCTACCACTGAGTTGTATTTGATGCCCAACGGGGCGCAAGCATAGACCGAGGAGGAGGAAGGGAGTGGAGGTGAAAGTCAAGAGGAGTGGGAATCGGATGGTGATGAGGGTGATGAAGATGCTGGCTCCGATGAGGAAGAGGAAGAGAAAGAGGAGGAGGAAGTCGCGCCTCCCCGTTCTGAAAGAAGATCCAAGCTTGTCCATGACCCTGTAGTCCAGCGCGGCAAGGGGGCCGCACCTGTTGTGCAATCGACCAAGCATCCTCGGACGACCTCTCCGGCGCTGACTGAGAAAGCGCCGAAGCAATCTCGAGTGGCGCCGTCAAAGCCGACGAAGGTCTTGCCAAAGATGAAGATGGTGATTCCCACTATTTCTGGGTAATGACGTAACTTGTGTCTTCTTGTTTCTCACGGATTTATTCTTGGTCGATTCGTTAGCTGACTGACTGATTTCTGAAACTGCACTGCTGCTACTTCTGATACCTCGACTAGACCTGAAGATTAAGAAATGGAGGATGCTGTCACTTCCAACCCTGGTATGACCTTTGAAGTTTCTTTTTCAGTCGACAAGATCTTCGTCTTTAACTTTGAATCTTTTCTGCAGCTCCACCTAATATCGTCATTGATCTTCCTGATGATGATGACGAGGAACCACTGAGGCAGAGGAGGAATAGGAGGGCATCTGCTGGTCAGACAGCTCAGGTTGTATCAGCACCTGAGACGTCGGTTCCGGAGGGAGACAATGTCACTCGGGCTACTGTATCCTTTGCGGTGCCGCTGACGAGTGCTCGCCCTTCATCGTCGAGTGCTGATCCGCCTTCTCTTTTCTCCACCCACCACGTCCCGGAGGACCAAGCAAGCGCTGCTAAAGAAGCCATATGCCAGGCGGGGGTCATGATGGAGCAAGTGAAGGCGATCCGAGAGGCCAGTCAAGCAGCTTACGATGCCAGTTCAGCCCTTCAAAGCAATGTTCAGGTTAGTCGATCACCGCCTGTTCTATTAGGATATGATATCTGAAAACTTTTCTTTCTGAAAATCTTAGTATCTGTCGTACACCCACTGGGTGTGTTGGTTGAATATCTGGTTGGTGGGGGCACGCTGAGTGCACCCACTGGGTGTAGTCCCCAAGGCTATGGTGGACTGCTGGCAGTCGACCATAGTCTTAATGCCTTGAACTTTTTCTCATTACTTTCTTTACTCGATCCGGTCGAATGGAATCATAAACCGGTGGGGGCACGCTGAGTGCACCCACTGGGTGTAGTCCCCGAGACTGTGGTTGTCAGGACCCCGACTCAATGCCACATCGATCTAGCATGTAACACCTCATATCACTTTGCAGCCTCACGCACGGTATTCCCACGGGTGTCGCCTTACCTTTGCCCGGGACCGTTTGCTCCTTTTGGCACACGTATATGACAGTATCGCTAGCGTCCATATGATAAGGAGCCCGGGCTGACATGGCTAGTCGTAAACCCAAAGTGGCACAGACTTACAGGGACAGGCATCCATGACCCAGCATCGAACGTGTCGGTCATCAGCGAGTGAATCCAGGCTGTAGCACTGGGCTAGCAGGACTCCGGTGAACCAGGCTGTAGCGGGCTAACAGGACTCTGGTATTCATCGCGTGACATTTCCCCGAAGGGACAGACACAGGAACGAAGAAGGACACATGCCGGCCAGCCTAAGTGTTCCGGAGCAGCAACAAGCTACCATGGCTCAGTGAAACACTAGGAGACATTTCCCCGTAAGAGAGGCTACTAAAGATAAACAACTAGATGGTCAGATCCCACACATACCAAGCATTTCAATAACATACACACAATATGCTCGATATGTGCAAATACAACATGGCATCACAACATGACTCTATGACTCAAGTAATTTATTCATTAGGCTCCGAGGAGCGAGATATTACAAACATGGGTCTTATGACCCAACAATCAGAGCATACAAGTCAAAGCACATGCGGAAGCTATCATGTCTGAGTACAGACATCTATAAATGAAAAAGGCTGAGAAGCCTGACTATCTATCAGATCCTGCCGAGGGCACAAGATCGTAGCTGAGGTAACAAGCTAAACGTCGAAGTCCACGCGGAACTACTAGTGAGACTGAAGTCTCTCTGCAAAAACATAAAATAGGCAAACGTGAGTACAAATGTACCCAGCAAGACTTACATCAGATCTATCTACACATGCATCATTATCAACAAGGGGATGGTGGAGTTTGACTGCAGCAAGCCAGCTTTGACTCGGTGGCTATCCTGAACTACGACTGCAAGTAACTCTTTTGAGGTGGCGCACACGAGTCCACATATTCACCATATCAATACACCACTATGGACCCGCTCTCGTCTCCCTACGAGAACGCCATCCATAGCACTCACGCTTATCTTGCGTATTTTAGAGTATCCACTTTCACTTGTCTATGAACTATGCAATGGGGTCCAAGTTTCCATATCCGAGGAATCCGGCTATTCGAATAGATGATGTTAACCCTGCAGGGGTGTACTTCTTCACACACACTCTCGCCACTTACCGCCCTGTACACGTCATGTACCTTGGCAACCTTCAAGCGGAAGCCGGGCGAGGGAGTCGTCCACGACCTGACTAACCGAACAAGTCTCTCGTCCAGGTTTATCGCCTATTCGGGTTCCATCCGCAAGGAGATCCGGCCGGGGTGTCGCTCACGGCCCCAAACGATGTGAGCAGGGTTCCCAAGCCCACCATCCGGGTGCCACTTGGTACACCGGGCCACTGTGCCTAGTCTGTCCCAAGCCCACCTGTACCGGGTGCCACTTGGTAGACTACTAACACTACCTACAAACACCAGAAACTAGTTGCAACTCCTGGACAGAGATCAAGTTGATTAATAAGTCGAGAGGGGCACTTAAGCATTCCAATGTGTGGTAGTAGCTGGTCATGGATCACAAACACAGAACTCAGTTCCTGAGGACGGCTGCAATGAGACAACCCACCATGTACTCCTACATGGCCTCTCACCGCTACCTTTACCAAATCGTGTTCACACACTTAGCTCACACACAGTAGGACATGTTCACACGCCTCTGATTCATCCCCGATGAATCAGACCTGACTCAACTCTAAGCAGTAGCAGGCATGACAAACAAGCATGAATGAGTAGGCACATCAGGGCTCAAACAACTCCTACTCATGCTAGTGGGTTTCATCTATTTACTGTGGCAATGACAGGTCATGCAAAGGATAAAGGGGTTCAGCTACCGCAGCAAGTAACAGTTGATCGTTGTTGTCCTAATGTAGTAAAAGAGAGCAGGAGCGAGAGAGTAGGATTTTATCGGAATGAACAAGGGGGTTTTGCTTGCCTGGCACTTCTGAAGATAACATTGAGTCTTCATCAGTGTCAACGATCACATCATCGGTATCACGTCTATCGAGAGGGGACAAATACCGGCAACACAGAAGGGAACACAATCAATGCAATGCACAATATGATGCATGATCATGACATGGCAAAATGAATGTGTTTTGGGCTAATGCAACTAGCAACAGATTAAATGAAGTTGGTTTGAATATAAGATTCAAATTCAAACTCCATATGTGATTATTCAAATGCCATTTAATTGATTTGTGCTAAACAGCAGCTATAAGTTGTTCTAACATGCATGAAAATGGTACAGATGGACAGATTGGATTTTTCTGATCATTTTTCATATATAAAACATTTAATTTGGAGTTACGGTTAATTTTCTATGATTTATTGAAGTTTATACAATTTTCTGGAATTTCTGAATAAAACAAATCCAGAAAACATTACTGCGTCATCCTGACGTCATGATGACGTCAGCAGGTCAACTGGGCTGGTCCGGGTCAAACCTGACGTGTGGGGTCCACACGTCAGTGACACGGGCTGGTTAGTGTCAATGACAGGTAGGGCCGGGTCAACAGACACGTCATCAAGTCAACTCTGTCATGTGGGGCCAGTCAACGTGTGACGTGGCCAGGTCAAACTGACCTGTGGGCCCGTGGGGGTTAGTTTAATCTAAACACAGATAAAACCTGGGTTAGTTAGGGCGTGGGGCCCAGGTGTCAGTGAGCTAGGAGGTTGGTTAGTGGGGCTGCTAGCTGCTAATGACGGCCCACGTCAGCACGGTCGGAGTTAAACCGCCGGCGAGGTCAGCGACGGCCGAACGGCTCGGGTTTCGCCCTCCGGCGACCAAACGCCGTGCGGAGAGGCTCTGTGGGTTCCTAGCGCTCGTGCGCATCCGGAGGAGGCGACGGAAGGACGCGGGGTGGCCAGCACACGCCGGAGCGGAGCTTGCGGCGGCGGCCGGAGTTCGGACCTCGGCGAAAACGGCGTTGTGGGGCACGGGCGAGTGAGGTAAAGCACTGCGCAGCCTCCTGGAGTCACCATGAGTTCGGTGAGATGCACGGGCGCGACCCGTTCGAGCTCAGGCCACGGCGGCGACATGGCCGGCGGAGCCGAGCTCGCGGCTCCGATGGAATCGAGGCTACAGGGCGCAATCGAAGGGGGGAAGAGGGAGGGGAGGCGTAGGAGCTCACAGCGGTGCCATAGGGATGGTTAGCCGGCTCGGGGATGCGACGATGGTGGCGAATTGACGGTGAAGATCCTCGGCGGCCGGCGATGGAAACGGCGATGCCGGCGACGTTGTGGCGCGTCCGTAGTTCCATGGCTTGGTGGGGAGGTCGAGGATGTCGTGACGGAGCTCTCGAGCACGCTGGATGGGCGAGGGAGGGCTGGTGGCCACGGTGGTTGCGAGCGACGTCGACGGCGGCTTTCGGTCATGGGGGGGGAAGCAGAGGAGCGAGGGGGAGGGTGGTCCAGAGAGCGAGGGAGAAGTGAGAGGGGGTCGGGGAGGCGCGTGGCTGTCTCCGTGGCACTAGAAGGGCCTCGAGGGCGTGAGGCAGGCAGGGAGGAGGCCACGGCGTCGCTAGCGCTCTCGCCACGCACCTGCCTGTCCTCCTGGCAGGAGGAAGAAGACCACACAGCCCCTGGTGGGCTGGGCCTCTTCTGCCAGGTAAAGCCCAGGTGAGGTTCTGTCTTTCTCTCTTATTTCTTCTGTTCTGTTTATTTTTTTATTTAATATTTGCCACTGTTTGAATTTAAAATAATTCAAACAATGCCAAAAACTCCTCTGAATATTTTATATTGCTAGATGGACTTTTCCAAAAGCTTATAAAATATTTCAGGGGTATTTGAAATTATATTCTAATTATATGAATATAATTCAAATTCAAATAGCTAATGAATTAAATCCAAAGTCCCAAAAATAAATCCTTAAAAATGTTCAATATTTTGGTTGGGACCAGAACCCTTACCAAAATTATCAAACATTTAAGAAGAGCATTTTGGAGCAATGAATGAGATTTCTAGGGTTTTTGCCCCTCTTTTATTTAAGTTTTTGAGGCTTCCAAAATTCCTCAGTTCAAGTTTCGAAAATATAGACATGATGCACACATGAAGCTAGCCTAGAGCACTACCAGCAGCTAGGGATGTGACAACTCACCCCCACTAAACAAGAATCTCGTCTCGAGATTCAAGCGTAGGGTAGGATGAAGGGGAAATGCAAACTAGTACCATCTTCGCGATCCAGGTTGCACTTCAAATGAACGTTGATTTGAACACCATCTTTGTCTTGTCGTCTTGCTCTGAGAACTCCAGCTAATCATGACAAGAAGAGGAAAGGAAAACTCTGGAAGGATCGGTCTTCTCGAAGGTCGAACAACTCAGGATTAACTCCCGGAATGTGACATAGCAACATCTCTCGAGCTGAGAGACGAAGCATACCTCTAGAGGGATGGAGTGGAGCAGGTGACGAGGTTCACTAGGTAGACAACAATTCCACACCTAAGAAGGTGGTAAACGATTGTCAACGTAGCGAGGAGTAGAGTTGCCATGATACCACGACGAAACATCCTGGGGGAGGGTGATTCGTAGGTTATTTCCTTAAGTGGCAAAAAGAATTACCTTTGATATAGAGATCATTGAGACTCTCTATATCAGCCGAAGGCAAATCACAGCAATCGATTGGCGGGGTCGGTAGAATGGCATACTTGGACTTGGATGATGTGGATTACCTTGTTGAAGACAACGTAATGGATGAATTTGCTTACCACCGGAAATGGAAGAGACCCATGGTAGAATGGCACAGTGGCGGTGCAAGATGGGAACAATATGCACATGCTGGGAATGATTCTCGTAACTGTGGAAGAACCCAACAAAAGAGAGTGAGTTCACTGTTTGAAAAGATCATAGCATTGCCGAGGAAACGGAGAGGATCCCCAGTTAGTGCCGATGATAACACGTAGTGCTTATGCGTGCTCTCAAGAACTTGAGCATTTCCACATTCATCAAGGTTTTACCAATATCCGTGTCAAGGATCCTGGCAACACAACTTGCTACCACGATGAATGATGATGGATGATGCAGATGCAAAGGAAGATAACACTTCTCAGATTTCATCTTAGCGAGGCCAAGCAAATAAAATCTGGATGATCGACCGAGAGACATTTAGCACTCCGCTTCTAATGTTCTTCTTGACGTGCTAGTGTAACCCATTCATAGATATGGTTTGATATCTAGAACATCAAGTAGAGGTCGGACTTCGGGAGCACAAGAATCCATAAGGAACAACTAGGGAGGTAAATCCTACGAAATCCTTATGGGGAGGTGGCCAACTTCCTCAAACAAGATACTACAATAATAGGTCTTCTGGCTGGGTGTGTTGGCCACGACATCCACTTTACCGGTTATCGAGGGACCAATATTATAGTTCTTGGGAAATATTCCAACCATCATATCTGCCTGAGACTCAGATCTGGTTGGTGTCAGGATATTCCAGACTCATCAAGTCTAGGAAGAAAAATGAAAGTTTGCAACACAAATCGACGAGATGACGTTGCGAGACTCTCGAGGGACGAACTGCGATAGCAAGCTCCAAAACATGAGCTGGTTCTGCTACAAACATGTGAACATGTTGTCCCAGACAAGCATGTCCACATGGTAGTCTTATAATAAAACACTACCGAGTTTTGGTTGGGAACCATCATCGAGGATATCAAAGTTCTTGATTAAGCCCGGGTTAGCTCTTAAAAAGAACTCCTTCTCGTAGAACAAATCAATTAGTGGCTTGGGGTGCTACGGAATACATATGGAGTGGAGGTAATTAATCTACCAAACCATAGTATACTTTGCACATGCATGACTGACTTGGGACGATTCCAGAGGAAACAAAACAAACCTTTCTCAAACCCACGGCGGCAACTTACATCAAATGCACGTGAATCAAAGGAAGTCACTTCCTTCATCCAGCATATGCTTCATGAGTTAGCATGAACAGATGCTTTCAAAAGTTTCCAACACTAGCTTAATGTTCAGCAAAATTATGGAGAAGACCAGGATGTTGTCGATGGGCTCAACAACAATTCATCCGGTTTCCCTTTTTAAAAGGAATTCCATAGTTAAGTGAACACGGTGATAGCATTGGTCAGACCAAAAGATATAATGGTGTATGCTCGAGGAAAAACCACGAATAAGACAGCATTACAAACATCGTTGGTTCTAATTTGATTTGAAGATAGCCCACACTCAAATCAAAGGATTGATAAGACAATAGGTCCACCAACTGATCATAGGGACCAATCGATGAAGATATCATCGTTCTTCAACACACACTACACCAGAATATCCCTTTGGAACGAACTAAGTCAGGCAAGCTTTTATCTTCCAACTCTCCAAGTTGTTGTCTAGCTTAACCAACTAGCTCCGGGATATCCAACACAGATTCTTGGAGAAATGGTGGTTCACAAGAAACCAACTTGATCACGAGCCCAACATAACAGTCAGGAAATAACCCGGTAACGCTTCCAAGAAGATATTTGGAAAGTCACGAACCACCGGTATGTTACTAAGCTCGAGAACAATCTTGCCTTTCAGGGCAAGACGATATGATCAAATGAGCGAGGACTTGACAAAATCCTAACTCATCAATCAAAGAGTGCACCAGGAAATAAGGACTAGGTAGCACAATCAACCGTAGGGCGATGATTCAAAATCAACATGCTAAGAATGAGGTTATTGTCCATTAACTACCAAACAACGAGGTTGCTGGGAGTATTGATTTCACACATCACAATTCATTTGTCGGTATTCCGGTTGCATCAACACGATGGCCGAGGAATGACTAATGATGGTGAGAAGTGTTACTACGTCAAAATTCATGAGAGTTGGTGCAGTTCTCATGACAATTCTGACATAAAGGGGTTAATACTCCAAGGTAGAACAGAACCAAGAGCTGGATTGGCATTTGATCTGCGGAATACAACTACTTTGACCCAATCCTAGATATGGATGAGGTACTGGAGTTTGTTTCTCCAAGTCATTCGGGACAGAATGGCTTGACGGACCACAAGGGTAATAGGCATCGATAAACGAATGCATGCATAATCTTGACTATCAATTGATAGACGAGGGTCAGAATGCAACTAAAGAGAACAACTCAAAGGAACATATAATTTTCTGAGTTGTGGATGCATCGATTAGTATGTCGAACCAAGTTCAACATATTTCTTCCGGATAACCCATGCAGAAAGGTAGAACTGGCAGAGTCACGATTTATGAATGGAGAACCCATCGAGAGCACTCCTGTTGTGATCTTTTGATCCAACAAACTTTTGCCGTAAGTGGTTCATGGTATTTGGAAGAAGGATATACCACGGACCTTGAGGACTATCGCAAAGGTTACTAATATCCTAAAGGCGCTAGCAATTACTATCAACATGAAGTAAGTAGAGTGAATCTCGGGTTCAAAACCCAGGAATAGAATAGCTACTACTAAGTAGCATCACGGGATGCTTTCGAGAATGATGGCCAGAATCATCACACTGGGAACACAAATCATGGCTAAATTACTAGATGATCCCCTAAGACACCTAGGGTCATAATACTAGCTCCAACATATATGTCAAGGCAATAAAGTACCTCAACTCACTGATTTGTGTGATTAATCTGACCAAAGGCACATCGGAAACAGGAGGAAGGGATTTGCAAATGCATCCGACTATTTAGAAACCTGGGATGACTCGGACAGCATGACGGCTGTAAATGCTCAGAAAAGATTTGAGACATTCACAAAAATGGTGGCATAACCACTCAGAAGCACAATATCAAGGTTTCGAGATGAATAATTAACATACAGAGGTAGAAACTGAACTGAGGCTTAATCCAACAATCTTATGAGTCTACGGATTAGTAACACGTGATCCTGATAGAAAGAAGAGAAAACCTAGTTCTTAATCCCCGTAGAAGAGAAGATGATGACTCAGATCAGAAGGGCATAAGGTATAAGGAGTAAAAAGAGCCTTACGTTCCATCCCACAATCAATTCCCTTATATATCTAAAGAATTTCTAGACTCAACTTCGACCAGTTTGGCTTGGTAATCCTACAGGCAGTCAAGCTCTGATACCAACGCTGTCAGGACCCCGACTCAATGCCACATCGATCTAGCATGTAACACCTCATATCACTTTGTGGCCTCACGCACGGTATTCCGACGGGTGTCGCCTTACCTTTGCCCGGGACCGTTTGCGCCTTTTGGCACACGTATATGACAGTGTCGCTAGCATCCATATGATAAGGAGCCCGGGCTGACATGGCTAGTCGTAAACCCAAAGTGGCACAGACTTACAGGGACAGGCATCCATGACCTAGCATCGAACGTGTCGGTCATCAGCGAGTGAATCCAGGCTGTAGCACTGGGCTAGCAGGACTCCGGTGAACCGGGCTGTAGCGGGCTAACAGGACTCTGGTATTCATCGCGTGACATTTCCCCGAAGGGACAGACACAGGAACGAAGAAGGACACATGCCGGCCAGCCTAAGTGTTCCGGAGCAGCAGCAAGCTACCATGGCTCAGTGAAACACTAGGAGACATTTCCCCGTAAGAGAGGCTACTAAAGATAAACAACTAGATGGTCAGATCCCACACATACCAAGCATTTCAATAACATACACACAATATGCTCGATATGTGCAAATACAACATGGCATCACAACATGACTCTATGACTCAAGTAATTTATTCATTAGGCTCCGAGGAGCGAGATATTACAAACATGGGTCTTATGACCCAACAATCAGAGCATACAAGTCAAAGCACATGCGGAAGCTATCATGTCTGAGTACAGACATCTATAAATGAAAAAGGCTAAGAAGCCTGACTATCTACCAGATCCTGCCGAGGGCACAAGATCGTAGCTGAGGTAACAAGCTAAACGTCGAAGTCCACGCGGAACTACTAGTGAGACTGAAGTCTCTCTGCAAAAACATAAAATAGGCAAACGTGAGTACAAATGTACCCAGCAAGACTTACATCAGATCTATCTACACATGCATCATTATCAACAAGGGGATGGTGGAGTTTGACTGCAGCAAGCCAGCTTTGACTCGGTGGCTATCCTGAACTACGACTGCAAGTAACTCTTTTGAGGTGGCGCACACGAGTCCACATATTCACCATATCAATACACCACTATGGACCCGCTCTCGTCTCCCTACGAGAACGCCATCCATAGCACTCACGCTTATCTTGCGTATTTTAGAGTATCCACTTTCACTTGTCTATGAACTATGCAATGGGGTCCAAGTTTCCATATCCGAGGAATCCGGCTATTCGAATAGATGATGTTAACCCTGCAGGGGTGTACTTCTTCACACACGCTCTCGCCACTTACCGCCATGTACACGTCATGTACCTCGGCAACCTGCAAGCGGAAGCCGGGCGAGGGAGTCGGCCACGACCTGACTAACCGAACAAGTCTCTCGTCCAGGTTTATCGCCTATTCGGGTTCCATCCGCAAGGAGATCCGGCCGGGGTGTCGCTCACGGCCCCAAACGATGTGAGCAGGGTTCCCAAGCCCACCATCCGGGTGCCACTTGGTACACCGTGCCACTGTGCCTAGTCTGACCCAAGCCCACCTGTACCAGGTGCCACTTGGTAGACTACTAACACTACCTACAAACACTAGAAACTAGTTGCAACTCCTGGACAGAGATCAAGTTGATTAATAAGTCGAGAGGGGCACTTAAGCATTCCAATGTGTGGTAGTAGCTGGTCATGGATCACAAACACAGAACTCAGTTCCTGAGGACGGCTGCAATGAGACAACCCACCATGTACTCCTACATGGCCTCTCACCGCTACCTTTACCAAATCGTGTTCACACACTTAGCTCACACACAGTAGGACATGTTCACACTCCTCTGATTCATCCCCGATGAATCAGACCTGACTCATCCCCGATGAATCAGACCTGACTCAACTCTAAGCAGTAGCAGGCATGACAAACAAGCATGAATGAGTAGGCACAACAGGGCTCAAACAACTCCTACTCATGCTAGTGGGTTTCATCTATTTACTGTGGCAATGACAGGTCATGCAAAGGATAAAGGGGTTCAGCTACCGCAACAAGTAACAGTTGAATCGTTGTTGTCCTAATGTAGTAAAAGAGAGCAGGAGCGAGAGAGTAGGATTGTATCAGAATGAACAAGGGGGTTTTGCTTGCCTGGCACTTCTGAAGATAACATTGAGTCTTCATCAGTGTCAACGATCACATCATCGGTATCACGTCTATCGAGAGGGGACAAATACCGGCAACACAGAAGGGAACACAATCAATGCAATGCACAATATGATGCATGATCATGACATGGCAAAATGAATGTGTTTTGGGCTAATGCAACTAGCAACAGATTAAATGAAGTTGGTTTGAATACAAGATTCAAATTCAAACTCCATATGTGATTACTCAAATGCCATTTAATTGATTTGTGCTAAACAGCAGCTATAAGTTGTTCTAACATGCATGAAAATGGTACAGATGGATAGATTGGATTTTTCTGATCATTTTTCATATATAAAACATTTAATTTGGAGTTACGGTTAATTTTCTATGATTTATTGAAGTTTATACAATTTTCTGGAATTTCTGAATAAAACAAATCCAGAAAACATTACTGCGTCATCCTGACGTCATGATGACGTCAGCAGGTCAACTGGGCTGGTCCGGGTCAAACCTGACGTGTGGGGTCCACACGTCAGTGACACGGGCTGGTTAGTGTCAATGACAGGTAGGGCTGGGTCAACAGACACGTCATCAAGTCAACTCTGTCATGTGGGGCCAGTCAACGTGTGACGTGGCCAGGTCCAACTGACCTGTGGGCCCGTGGGGGTTAGTTTAATCTAAACACAGATAAAACCTGGGTTAGTTAGGGCGTGGGGCCCAGGTGTCAGTGAGCTAGGAGGTTGGTTAGTGGGGCTGTTAGCTGCTAATGACGGCCCACGTCAGCACGGCCGGAGTTAAACCGCCGGCGAGGTCAGCGACGGCCGAACGGCTCGGGTTTCGCCCTCCGGCAACCAAACGCCGCGCGGAGAGGCTCTGTGGGTTCCTAGCGCTCGTGCGCATCCGGAGGAGGCGACGGAAGGACGCGGGGTGGCCAGCACTCGCCGGAGCGGAGCTTGCGGCGGCGGCCGGAGTTCGGACCTCGGCGAAAACGGCGTTGTGGGGCACGGGCGAGTGAGGTAAAGCACTGCGCAGCCTCCTGGAGTCACCATGAGTTCGGTGAGATGCACGGGCGCGACCCGTTCGAGCTCAGGCCACGGCGGCGACATGGCCGGCGGAGCCGAGCTCGCGGCTCCGGTGGAATCGAGGCTACAGGGCGCAATCGAAGGGGGGAAGAGGGAGGGGAGGCGTAGGAGCTCACAGCGGTGCCATAGGGATGGTTAGCCGGCTCGGGGATGCGACGATGGTGGCGAATTGACGGTGAAGATCCTCGGCGGTCGGCGATGGAAACGGCGATGCCGGCGACGTTGTGGCACGTCCGTAGTTCCATGGCTTGGTGGGGAGGTCGAGGATGTCATGACGGAGCTCTCGAGCACGCTGGATGGGCGAGGGAGGGCTGGTGGCCACGGTGGTTGCGAGCGACGTCGACGGCGGCTTTCGGTCATAGGGGGGGGGAAGCAGAGGAGCGAGGGGGAGGGAGGTCCAGAGAGCGAGAGAGAAGTGAGAGGGGGTCGGGGAGGCGCGTGGCTGTCTCCGTGGCACTAGAAGGGCCTCGAGGGCGTGAGGCAGGCAGGGAGGAGGCCACGGCGTCGCTAGCGCTCTCGCCACGCACCTGCCTGTCCTCCTGGCAGGAGGAAGAAGACCACACAGCCCCTGGTGGGCTGGGCCTCTTCTGCCAGGTAAAGCCCAGGTGAGGTTCTGTCTTTCTCTCTTATTTCTTCTGTTCTGTTTATTTTTTTATTTAATATTTGCCACTGTTTGAATTTAAAATAATTCAAACAATGCCAAAAACTCCTCTGAATATTTTATATTGCTAGATGGACTTTTCCAAAAGCTTATAAAATATTTCAGGGGTATTTGAAATTATATTCTAATTATATGAATATAATTCAAATTCAAATAGCTAATGAATTAAATCCAAAGTCCCAAAAATAAATCCTTAAAAATGTTCAATATTTTGGTTGGGACCAGAACCCTTACCAAAATTATCAAACATTTAAGAAGAGCATTTTGGAGCAATGAATGAGATTTCTAGGGTTTTTGCCCCTCTTTTATTTAAGTTTTTGAGGCTTCCAAAATTCCTCAGTTCAAGTTTCGAAAATATAGACATGATGCACACATGAAGCTAGCCTAGAGCACTACCAGCAGCTAGGGATGTGACAGTGGTCGACTGCTGGCAGTCGATTAAGGTCTGAAGAACACCTTTTTTTTGAAACTGTGACTAACTGTTGGTGGTTAGCCTTTCTGCCTTTTATGGTCGACTGATCGACTCTAGCTGATAGAACTAGTGGGGGCACGCTGAGTGCACCCACTGGGTGTAGTCCCCGAGACTACAGTTGAATGTTTATATTCGGCTGTAGTCTTAGAAATAGTACGATTTTTTTCTTAGTCACTCGGAAGTGACTTATCTTTGACATCTGTTGATTGGTTCTTCGCAGAAATCTTGCGAGCTTGCAGCTTGTTATACTGAGTTGGAGAACAAGCATATCCAGCTCGAACTTGATCTGAAGCTTGTCCAGGAAAACTTCACGAAGGCGAAGGAGGAGGCAAAAAGTATGTTTGGTGAGAATCTTGACGACTGCCTTTGTTCGTTGTTCACTCCCGAGCTTGATCTCACTGTGATTTTGCAGACAAACTGAGGGATTCTCTGAAGAAGAAGGACCTTGACCTCGCTGAGGCGCAGAAAGCAGCTTCAGAGAAGACCAAACTCGTAGAAGAAAAGTTGGCTTCAATCAGCAAACTTGAAGAGGAGAATACCAGTCTGAAAGCTGCTCTTGACACGGCCAACAAGTATGCCAGTCGACTGAAAAATGACAAGTTGGCCTTGAGCGATAAGGCCAGTGAGCTTGCGGGAAAGAAGAATGACTTAGAGGTTTATCTGGGGGGCTCGCCAAGAAGTTGTTCCTCATGATCGAAGGTAACCCCTTATATCTGACTGGTAAACACTGACTTATTGTAGGAATATTAGCTTATCCTTGGATCGTATCCACAGAATTTTGCCCAAACTTTGAAGAGGAGACCAGTCGAGTGGAGACTGGCTTGGATCCCTTCAACTCCCCCGTGAAGGATGAGACCGCCATGAACGTACTCCGACTCGAGTCTCGCATTGTTGCAGTCGTCGACTATCTTGCAAGGCTAAAGGTTGCGACGTCACGCATCGACACAGCACTCTGGCCAGGAGAAACACTTCAGAATGACCTTGAGTCTCTGATGACTCGACTGAACGAAGTTCCAAGTCGATTGCAAGAATGGAAGAAGTCTTATGCCAGGTGCGGTGCCGACGTTGCTCTATCTCTGGTCCATGTTCACTGCAAGGATGCGCGAGAGGACAAGCTGGCAGCTCTCAAGGTGGCCAATACCAAGAAGCATGACTTCCGATCCTTCATGGAGACCTTCATCGCTGCTGCCACTCGGATCGCAGATGGAATCAACCTGGACGAGTTTGTTGCGCCTTCCAGCCCTCCATAGGAGGGGTAAAAAACTTCTATGCTTGATGACTTAAATTCACCTCAGAATGCCGAGTGGTTTTTGTAACCAATAAACTTTAACAGGCTTGGTGCCTGAGCACTTTTGGATCTGTAGGACGTTATCTGAACTTGGGTTTGTCGTTGAATATTTTTGCATTTGCCTTCGAATGATCATTGTCCTTCACTCAGAATATATATTAGTGTTTGTGGTGCACTCTTGCAGGTAGGGATGAAGCACAAATCAAAATCGACTTGTACCTCGTCATACTTAGGCGAGCACTGGGCTGCAGCTAAGCCCCCGAGTGGGAGGTCTGCTCTCCACTTGGTAGGATTTTCAAAAACTTAGGCGAGCACTGGGCTGCAGCTAAGCCTCCGAGTGGGAGGTCTGCTCTCCACTCGGTAGGATTTTCATCACTTAGGCGAGTACTGGACTGCAGCTAAGCCCCCGAGTGGGAGCTCTGCTCTCCACTCGGTAGGATTTTGAAAAACTTAGGCGAGCACTGGGCTGCAGCTAAGCCCCCAAGTGGGAGGTCTGCTCTCCACTCGATAGGATTTTCATCACTTAGGAGAGCACTGGGCTGCAGCTAAGCCTTCGAGTGGGAGGTCTGCTCTCCACTCGATAGGATTTTCATCACTTGGGCGAGTACTGGACTGCAGCTAAGCCCCCGAGTGGGAGGTCTGCTCTCCACTCGGTAGGATTTTCAAAAACTTAGGCGAGCACTGGGCTGCAGCTAAGCCTCCGAGTGGGAGGTCTGCTCTCCACTCGGTAGGATTTCAGTGGCGTACCTCTGAAGAATAAGGTAACAGTCGACCTGCACCTCGTCCTCCTTGCGGGTCGCACATTGTATATGTGGCGTAGCTCGGAAGGAGAAGGTGGCAGTCGACCTGCGCTTCGTCCTCCTTGCGGAGCGCATGTTGTATTTGTGGCGTAGCGCGGAAGGAGAAGGTGGCAGTCGACCTGCGCTTCGTCCTCCTTGCGGAGCGCATGTTGTATTTGTGGCGTAGCTCGGAAGGAGAAGGTGGCAGTCTACCTGCGCTTCGTCCTCCTTGCGGAGTGCACGTTGTATTTGTGGCGTAGCTCGGAAGGAGAAGGTGGCAGTCGACCTGCGCTTCGTCCTCCTTTCGGAGTGCATGTTGTATTTGTACTTAGGCGAGCGCTATGCTGCAGCTAAGCCCCCGAGTGGGAGGCTGGCTCACCACTCGGCAGGATTTTGTTTAAACTTAGGTGAGTACTTGGACTGCAGCTAAGCCTCCGAGTGGAAGGCTGGCTTGCCACTCGGTAGGATTTTGTTTTAAACTTTGGCGAGTACTTGAACTGCAGCTAAGCCTCCGAGTGGGAGGCTGGCTCATCACTCGGTAGGATTTTGTTTAAACTTAGGCGAAATGGGTTCGCAGCTAAGCCCCCGAGTGGGAGGCTGGCTCACCACTCGGTAGGATTTTTTTACAGACTTAGGCGAAACAGATTCGCAGCTAAGCCACCCACTGGGGGACTGCTTTATGTGGACAAAAGTAACAACAATCACTGGGAAAATTATAAAGCTCTTGTCTTTGATAAATAAACTACAGAAGTACTTTTATTACAACTCATCCAAGTGAATACTTAAGTATAAAAGGGGCGGAGCAGCTCCGCGTTCCATGCTCGGGGCTCGTCAATCTGGTGCTCGACATTGTAAAGGCGGTATGCTCCATTGTGGAGAACCTTGGTGACGATGAAGGGACCTTCCCAAGTAGGAGCAAGCTTGTGTGGCTTCTGCTGATCCACTCGGAGAACCAAGTCTCCCTCTTGGAAGGCTCGACTCTTCACGTTTTTGGCACGGAACCGACGCAAGTCCTGCTGATAAATGGTCGATCGGATCAAGGCCATCTCTCTTTCTTCTTCTAGAAGGTCGACTGCATCCTGCCGGGCTTGCTCTGCTTCAGCTTCGGTGTAGAGTTCGACTCGGGGTGCGTTGTGAAGAAGGTCACTCGGCAAGACTGCTTCAGCTCCGTAGACCAAGAAGAACGGAGTTCTCCCAGTCGACCGGTTAGGCGTGGTCCTTAATCCCCAAAGTACTGACGGAAGTTCGTCAACCCATGCACCAGCTGCGTGCTTGAGATCGCGCATCAATCAGGGTTTCAACCCTTTGAGAATTAAGCCATTTGCTCGCTCTACCTGTCCATTCGATTGGGGGTGAGCGACTGAAGCATAGTCGACTTGTGTACCCTGAGATGTGCAGAAGGCTCTGGATTCCTCAGAATCGAAGTTTGACCCATTGTCTGTGATGATGCTGTGTGGAACTCCATATCTGAATATCAACTCCCTGATGAAGCTGACAGCAGTGCCGGCATCAAGATTCTTGATGGGTTTAGCCTCAATCCACTTGGTGAATTTGTCGACTGCTACCAGCACATGGGTGAAGCCGCTTCTGCCTGTTCTCAGTGGTCCGACCATATCCAATCCCCATACAGCGAAAGGCCAGGCGAGTGGAATGGTCTTCAAGGCTGAGGCGGGCTTATGTGACATATTGGAGTAAAATTGACATCCTTCGCACTTGTCGACTATTTCCTTTGCCATTTCATTCGCTCTTGGCCAGTAAAATCCCGCTCGGTATGCTTTAGCCACAATGGTCCGAGAGGATGCATGATGACCACAGGTCCCCGAGTGGATATCATCAAGGATTATCCGACCTTCTTCTGGCTTTATACACTTCTGACCAACTCCAGTCGCGCTTTCTCTGTACAACTGTCCCTTAATCACAGTAAAGGCCTTAGATCGGCGGACGATCTGTCGAGCCTCTTCTTCATCTTCTGGGAGTTCTTTCCTCAAGATATACGCGATGTACGGCACTGTCCAATCGGAAGTGATCACTAATGCTTCCCTGATCAGGTCGACTACTGCTGGAACTTCGACTTCAGTCGGATCTGTGACACTTTTAGGCTACGAAGCTTCTTCGGTAAAAGGATCTTCTTTAACTGATGGAGTGTGGATATGCTCCAAGAACACATCACTGGGAATGGCTTCTCTCTTGGAACCTATCTTCGCCAAATCATCAGCCGCTTGATTCTTCAGTCGAGGTTATATGATGGAGCTCTAACCCTTCAAATTTCTTTTCAAGCTTTCTCACTGCATTGCAGTATCCAGTCATGGCTGGGCTTCTAACGTCCCACTCCTTCATCACCTGATTGACCACCAAATCTGAGTCGCCATAAACCATAAGGCGACGGACGCCGAGTGAAATGGCCATGCGTAACCCATATAAAAGCGCCTCATATTCTGCTTCATTGTTGGAGGAATCAAAGTGAATCTGGAGCACATATCTGAGCTTATCTCCTCAGGGGGAAACCAATACTACCCCAGCACCGGAACCATTTAACATCTTAGAACCGTCAAAGAACATGGTCCAGTGCTCCGAGTGAACTTGAGTCGGCTGCTGTTGCTTGATCCACTCGGCGATGAAATCTGCTACTGCTTGGGACTTAATGGCTTTCTTTGCCTCAAACTTGATATCAAGGGGAAGGAGTTCAATCTCCCATTTCGCCACTCGACCAGTTGCATCTCTGTTATGCAGAATCTCTGACAATGGGGCGTCGCTGACGACTGTAATGGAATGATCAGAGAAATAATGAGCAACCTTCTTCATGGTCATGTAGATCCCATACACGAGCTTCTAATAATGAGGGTATCTTTGCTTCGATGGGGTCAATACTTTGGAAAGATAATATACTAGGCGCTGAACTTTGAAGGCTTTCCCTTCTTCTTCCAGCTCGACCGTAAGTACTGTACTGACGACTTGTCCTGTGGCTGCAATGTAAAGCAACAGAGGCTCTTTGCTGATTGGAGCGGCAAGCACTGGCTGGGTGGAGAGCAGAGCTTTTAGCTCGGAAAATGCTGCATCAGCCTCTGGAGTCCACTCGAACTTGTCTGACTTCTTCATTAGTCGGTAAAGAGGCAATGCCTTTTCATCGAGGCGAGAGATGAATTGACTTAACGCGGCCAAGCATCCAGTAAGCTTCTGGACATCGTGCACACGCACAGGGCGTTTCATTCGGAGTATAGTGCCAACTTTTTCTGGGTTAGTGTTGATTCCTCGTTCGGAAACGAGAAAACCAAGTAACTTTCCACCAGGAACTCCGAATGTGCATTTTGATGGATTAAGCTTGATATCATACCTCCTGAGATTGGCAAATGTTTCAGCGAGGTCAGTGAACAGGTCGGAACCCTTCCGTGACTTGACCACAATATCATCCATGTACGCTTCCACATTCCAACTGATTTGAGTGAGTAAACACTTCTGAATCATCCTCATGAACGTGGCTCCGGCATTCTTGAGGACGAACGGCATGGTGACATAGCAGAAGCACCCGAACAGAGTGATGAAAGCTGTTTTGATTTCGTCGGGTCCATACAGACGGATCTGATGGTAACCGGAATAGGCGTCTGAAAAAGATAATCTTTCACACCCCGCAGTCGTGTCGACAATTTGGTCGATGCGAGGGAGAGGAAATGATCTTTCGGGCAAGCCCGATTGATATGTTTGAAATCAATGCACATGCGAAGTGAATTTTCCTTCTTAGGGACCATGACAACATTGGCGACCCACTCGGAGTGGTAAATTTCTCGGATAAACTCTGCTGCCAGGAGCCGAGCCACCTGCTTGCCAATGGCCTTTCTCTTCTGGACGGCAGACCGTCGGAGATGTTCTTTGACAGGTTTTACCTTTGGGTCGACTCGTAGGCGATGCTGAGCCAGCCCCCTGGGAACACCCGTCATGTCAGCAGGCTTCCATGCGAAGATGTCCCAGTTCTCACGGAGGAACTGGATGAGCACTTCTTCCTATTTAGAGTCGAGTGTTGTGGAGATATGAGTCGGAGCAGCGCTGGAGTCGGTCGGGTGGATGTGAACTGGCTTTGTCTCACCGGATGATTAAAATGCCGACTCTGTAGCAGGCTTCTTAGCTCGCAACAAATCACTCGGGTCTGCATTTTTCTGGTGTTCCTGCCACTCTTCTGCTATCATCTGAGCATCGGCAATCTTTGAGCCTTTCTGAAAGCACTCTTCCGCCTTCTTGCGATTACCAGTAACAGTGATCACACCTTTGGGGCCGGGCATCTTCAATTTGAGGTATACGTAACATGGTCGAGCCATGAAACGTGCGTAAGCTGGCCTTCCCAAAATAGCGTGATAGGCACTCTGGAAATCTACAACCTCAAATGTCAGCTTTTCCTTGCGGAAATGTTTTGAATCGCCGAAAACCACATCGAGAACAATTTGGCCGAGTGACTCAGCCTTCTTTCCAGGAATGACTCCATCGAAGCTCATGTTGCTGGAACTGAGTCTGGACATCAGAATGCCCATTCCCTTCAGCGTCTCCGCATACAATATATTCAGGCCGCTGCCACCATCCATCAGAACCTTAGTCAGCCGAGTGCCTTCGACGACTGGGTCGACCACCAAAGCTTGCCTCCCAGGGGTGGCTATGTGTGTCGGGTGATCAGACTGGCCGAATGTAATGGCGGTCTGAGACCATTTCAGATAGTTGGTTGTCGCCGGAGCAACCATATTCACCTCACGGTTGATAACTTTCAGTCGACTTTTGCTCTCCACATCAGCAAAAATCATCAGGGTGGAATTGACATGGGGGTAACCTTCATCACTGTCCTCTTTGTCCTCAGCCTTGTCCGACTCCTTTTCCTTATCCTTGGGTTGTTTTCCTTGAAACTGCTGGATTAAGAGCCGGCACTGGCGAGTGGTATGTTTCGGGTAAATGAAATTACCCTCTTCATCTTTCTTCGTGTGGATGTGGCATGGCAAATCCATCACGTCGTTTCCTTCCTTGTCCTTCACCTTCTTGGGGTTCCAGGATCCTTTGGGCTTCCCTTTCAACTTGCCCTGAGTCACGACCAGGGCTTCTCCAGGAGCAGCTGGCTCGGCTTTCCGCTTCTGCTTCCGGCTAGAGTTTCCTTTTTCCGACTGACTCGGCTTGTACTTGCCACTCCGGAGTCGATCCTCTTCTTCACCATTGGCGTATTTGGTGGCAATCTCCATCATTCGACTCAGGGTCATGTCTCCGGTTCGACCAAACTTCAAACTCAACTCTCTGTTCTTAACGCCTTCCTTGAAGGCACATACTGCTTGGTGATCAGATACATTCTCCACTGTATGATGCAACGTGATCCCCCTCTAGATTTAATCTCTCAAGGTCTCATTCGACTTTTGCATGCAGACTTGCAGCTCGGTCAAACCCGCTGGTAGCTTGCAAGTTCCTTCAAATGTCTTGACAAACACTCGGGCAAGATCCTCCCAAGTGTAAATGCTACTAGGTGCCAATTGATTCAGCCAGGCTCTGGCCGAGCCCTCCAGCATGAGCGGTAGGTGCTTCATGGCCACTTCATCATTACCACCGCCAATCTGAACAGCCACTCGGTAGTCCTCAAGCCAAGTATCGGGCTTGGACTCACCGGTGAACTTACTCACCCCAATCGCCAACCTGAAGTTGGGAGGGATCACTGCGGCCCTGATGGCTCTGATAAAACACCCTGGTCCTGAAACATGAACTTTGCTGCTGGTGGATGCATCTCTGTCATGGCCTTCTCGGCGGGCTCTGTTCTGGTTGACCAGACCTTGCATGATAATGGATCTCGCATCAAAGCCTGGTTCCCTGGGGTCAACTGGAGCTCTTCGCCCAACACTCTGCTGGCGTCTATCATCTTGTTGCCGAGGGGCGTAAGACCCACCCCTAGGGGGAGGAGTGGGCACTCGATGCCGATCATCGCAATCGAATCAGTCATCATACTGATCATGTCGACCCCCACGTCCCTCACGTCACGGAGGCGATCTTGGGCTATGAGCCGACTGAACTGTATTCACAGCGACGGATCGACTGTGAATCCTATTGCGTGATTGTGATACAGCTGAATTCTGATCTCCTACAGCCCGTAGCAAATCTCTGATCTGCATCAAGCCTTTGCCAGCCTCTGACTGAGAGGGTTGAATTGACTCTGTTGGGGAATGTAGCAGAAATTCAAAATTTTCCTACATGTCACCAAGATCTATCTATGGAGAAACCAGCAACGAGGGGAAGGAGAGTGCATCTACATACCCTTGTAGATCGCTAAGCGGAAGCGTTCAAGAGAACGGGGTTGAAGGAGTCGTACTCGTTGTGATCCAAATCACCGGAGATCCTAGTGCCGAACGGACGGCACCTCCGCGTTCAACACACGTACAGCCCAGTGACGTCTCCCATGCCTTGATCCAGCAAGGAGAGAGGGAGAGGTTGAGGAAGACTCCATCCAGCAGCAGCACAACGGCGTGGTGGTGGTGGAGGAGCGTGGCAATCCTGCAGGGCTTCGCCAAGCACCTGCGGGAGAGGAGGAGGTGTCACGGGAGGGAGGGAGGCGCCAGGGCTTCAGGTGCGGCTGCCCTCCCTCCCCTCCACTATATATAGGGGCAAGGGAGAGGGGGGGGGGCGCAGCCTTGGCCCTTCCTCCAAGGAAGGGTGCGGCTAGGCAGGAGTCCATCCTCCCCAAGGCACCTAGGAGGTGCCTTCCCCTTTTAGGACTCTCCCTTTCCCTTATCTCTTGGCGCATGCGCCTCTTGGGGCTGGTGCCCTTGGCCCATATAGGCCAAGGCGCACACCCTTACAGCCCATGTGGCCCCCCCGGGGCAGGTGGACCCCTGGTGGACCCCTGGACCCCTTTCGGCACTCCCGGTACAATACCGATAATGCGCGAAACTTTTCCGGCGACCAAAACAAGACTTCCCATATATAATTATTTACCTCCGGACCATTCCGGAACTCCTCGTGACGTCCGGGATCTCATCCGGGACTCCGAACAACATTCGATAACCACATACAAACTTCCTTTATAACCCTAGCGTCATCAAACCTTAAGTGTGTAGACCCTACGGGTTCGGGAACCATGCAGACATGACCGAGACGTTCTCCGGTCAATAACCAAGAGCGGGATCTGGATACCCATGTTGGCTCCCACATGTTCCACGATGATCTCATCAGATGAACCACGATGTCAAGGACTCAATCGATCCCGTATACAATTCCCTTTGTCTAGCGGTATTGTACTTGCCCGAGATTCGATCGTCGGTATACCGATACCTTGTTCAATCTTGTTACCGGCAAGTCTCTTTACTTGTTCCGTAACACATCATCCCGCGATCAACTCTTTGATCACATTGTGCACATTATGATGATGTCCTACTGAGTGGGCCCAGAGATACCTCTCCGTCACACGGAGTGACAAATCCCAGTCTCGATTCGTGCCAACCCAACAGACACTTTCGGAGATACCTGTAGTGCACCTTTATAGCCACCCAGTTACGTTGTGACGTTTGGTACACCCAAAGCATTCCTACGGTATCCGGGAGTTGCACAATCTCATGGTTTAAGGAAATGATACTTGACATTAGAAAAGCTTTAGCATATGAACTACACAATCTTTGTGCTAGGCTTAGGATTGGGTCTTGTCCATCACATCATTCTCCTAATGATGTGATCCCGTTATCATAGACATCCAATGTCCATGGTCAGGAAACTGTAACCATCTATTTCATCAACGAGCTAGTCAATTAGAGGCTTACTAGGGACATGGTGTTGTCTATGTATCCACACATGTATCTAAGTTTCCTATCAATACAATTATAGCATGGATAAAAACGATTATTATGAACAAGGAAATATAATAATAACTAATTTATTATTGCCTCTAGGGCATATTTCCAACAGTCTCCCACTTGCACTAGAGTCAATAATCTAGTTCACATTGCCATGTGATTAACACTCACAGGTCACATCGCCATGTGACCAACATCCAAAGAGTTTACTAGTGTCATTAAACTAGTTCACATCATCATGTGATTAAAACTCAATGAGTTCTGAGGTTTGATCATGTTTTGCTTGTGAGAGAGGTTTTAGTCAACGGCTCTGCAATATTCAGATCCGTATGTACTTTGCAATTCTCTATGTCATATTGTAAATGCTGCTTCCACGCTCCACTTGGAGCTACTCCAAATGGTTGCTCCACTATACGTATCCGGTTTGCTACTCAGAGTCACTCGGATAGGTGTTAAAGCTTGCATCGACGTAACCCTATACGCCGAACTCTTTATCACCTCCATAATAGAGAAACATGTCCTTATTTACTCCAAGGACAATTTTGACCGCTGTCCAATGATCCATTCCTGGATCATTCTTTGTACCCCTTGACTGACTCATGGCAAGGCACACTTCCGGTGCGGTACACAGCATAGCATACTATAGAGCCTACGTCTGAAGCATAGGGAACGACCTTCGTGCTTTCTCTCTCTTCTGTCGTGATCGAGCTTTAACTCTTAACTTCATACCTTACAACTCAGGCAAGAACTCCTTCTTTAACTGATCCATTTTGAACACCTTCAAGATCATGTCAAGGTATATGCTCATTTGAAAGTACCATTAAGCGTTTTTTGATCTATCCCTATAGATCTTGATGCTCAATGTTCAAGTAGCTTAATCTAGGTTTTCACTTGAAAAACACTTTTCAAATAACCCTATATGCTTTACAGAAAATTCTACATCATTTCTGACCATCAATATGTCAACAACATATACTCATCAGAAATTCTATAGTGCTCCCACTCACTTCTTTGGAAATATAAGTTTCTCATAAACTTTGTATAAACCCAAAATCTTTGATCATCTCATCAAAGCGTACATTCCAACTCCGAGATGCTTACTCCAGTCCATGTAAGGATCGCTGGAGCTAGCATACCTTTTAGCATCCTTAGGATCGACAAAAACTTTCTGATTGTATCACATACAACCTTTCCTTACGAAAACTGGTAAGGAAACTCGTTTTGACATCCATCTGCCAGATTTCATAAATGCAGCTAATGCTAACATGATTTCGACGGACTTAAGCATTGCTACGGATGAGAAAATCTCATCGTAGTCAACTCCTTGAACTTGTGAAAAACTATTCTCCACAAGTCGAGCTTCATAGACGGTGACATTACCGTCCACGTCCGTCTTCTTCTTAAAGATCCATTTATCTCAATGGCTTGCCGATCATCGGTCAAGTCCACCAAAGTCCATGCTTTGTTCTGATACATGGATCCTATCTTGGATTTCATGGCTTCTAACCATTTGTTGGAATATGGGCCCACCATTGCTTCTCCATAGCTCGTAGGTTCATTGTTGTCTAGCAACATGACCTTCAAGACAGGATTACTGTACCACTGTGAAGCAGTATGCATCCTTGTCACCCTACGAGGTACGGTAGTGACTTGATCCAAAACTTCATGATCACTATCATAAGCTTCTACTTCAATTGGTGTAGGCGCCATAGGAACAACTTCCCGTGCCCTGCTACACACTTGTTGAAGTGACGGTTCAATAACCACATCAAGTCTCCACCATTCTCCCACTCAATTCTTGATACAAACCTTTCCTCGAGAAAGGACCCGATTCAAGAAACAATCCCTATTGCTTTCGGATCTGAATTAGGAGGTATACCCAACTGTTTTGGGTATCCTATGAAGATGCATTCTATCCGCTTTGGGTTCGACCTTATCAACCTGAAACTTTTTCACATAAGCGTCGCAGCCCCAAACTTTTAAGAAACGACAACTGAGGTTTCTCCAAACCATAGTTCAAATAGTGTCGTCTCAACAGAATTATGTGGTGCCCTATTAAAGTGACTGCGGTTGTCTCTAATGCCTAACCCATGAATGATAGTGGTAATTCGATAAGAGATATCATGGTTCGCACCATATCCAATAGGGTGCAACTATGATGTTCGGACACACCATCACAGTATGGTGTTCCAGGCAGGATTAATTGTGAAACAATTTCCACAATGTCTTAATTGCGTGCCAAAGCTCATAACTCAGATACTCATCTCTATGATCATATCATAGACACTTTATCCTCTTGTCACAATGATCTTCAACTTCACTCTAAAATTACTTGAACCATTCAATAATTCAGACTTGTGTTTCATCAAGTAAATATACTCAGCATCTACTCGAATCATCTGTGAAGTAAGAACATAACGATATTCACTGCATGCCTCAGCACTCATTGGACCGCACATATCAAAATGTGTTACTTCCAACAAGTTGCTATCTTGTTCCATCTTACTGAAAACGAGGCTTTTTCAGTCATCTTGCCCATGTGGTATGATTTGCATATCTCAAGTGATCCAAAATCAAGTGAGTCCAAACGATCCATCTGCATGGAGTTTCTTCATGCGTATACACCAATAGACATGGTTCGCATGTCTCAAACTTTTCAAAAACGAGTGAGTCCAAAGATCCATCAACATGGAGCTTCTTCATGCGATTTATACCAATATGACTTACATGGCAGTGCCACATGTAAGTCGTACTATCATTACTATCTTATATCTTTTGGCATGAAAATGTGTATCACTATGATCGAGATTCAATAAACCATTCGTTTCAGGTGCAAGACCATTGAAGGTATTATTCAAATAAACAGAGTAACCATTATTCTCCTTAAATGAATAACCGTATTGCGATAGACATAATCCAATCATGTCTATGCTCAACGCAAACACCAAATGACAATTATTCAGGTTTAATACTAATCTTGATGGTAGAGGGAGCGTGCGATGTTTGATCACATCAAACTTGGAAATACTTCCAACACATATCGTCAGCTCACCTTTAGCTAGCCTCCGTTTATTCCGTAGCTCTTTTATTTTGAGTTACTAACACTTAGCAACCGAACTGGTATCTAATACCCTGGTGCTACTAGGAGTACTAGTGAAGTACACATTAACATAATGTATATCCAATATACTTCTATCGACCTTGCCAGCCTTCTCATCTACCAAGTATATAGGGTAATTCCGCTCTAGTGACTATTCCCCTTATCACAGAAGCACTTAGTCTCGGGTTTGGGTTCAACCTTGGGTTTCTTCACTAGAGCAGCAACTGATTTGCCATTTCATGAAGTATCCCTTCTTGCCCTTGCCCTTCTTGAAACTAGTGGTTTCACCAACCATCAACAATTGATGCTCCTTCTTGATTTCTACTTTCGCGGTGTCAAACATCGTGAATACCTCAAGGATCATCATATCTATCCCTGATATGTTATAGTTCATCACGAAGCTCTAGCAGCTTGGTGGCAATGACTTTGGAGAAACATCACTATCTCATCTGGAAGATCAACTCCCACTCGATTCAAGTGATTGTTGCACTCAGACAATCTGAGCACAAGCTCAAAGATTGGGCTTTTCTCCCTTAGTTTGCAGGCTAAGAAAATTGTCGGAGGTCTTATACCTCTTGATGTGGGCACGAGCCTGAAATCCCAATTTCAGCCCTCGAAAACATCTCATATGTTCCGCGACGTTTCGAAAACGTCTTTGGTGCCTCAATTCTAAACCGTTTAACTGAACTATCACGTAGTTATCAAAACGTGTATGTCCGATGTTCGCAACATCCACAAACGACGTTTGGGGTTCAGCACACTGAGCGGTGCATTAAGGACATAAGCTTTCTTCTGTCCGCATAATCGCTACTGTCAACTTTCAACTATATTTTCTCTAGGAACATATCTAAACAGTGGAACTAAAGCGCGAGCTTACGACATAATTTGCAAAGATCTTTTGACTATGTTCAGGATAATTAAGTTCATCTCATGAACTCCCACTCAGATAGACATCCCTCTAGTCATCTTAGTGATTACATGATCCGAGTCAACTAGGCCGTGTCCGATCATCACGTGAAACAGACTAGTCATCATCGGTGAACATCTTCATGTTGATCGTATCTACTATACGCCTCATGCTCGACCTTTCGGTCTCTTGTGTTCCGAGGCCATGTCTGTACATGCTAGGCTCGTCAAGTCAACCTAAGTGTTTCGCATGTGTAAATCTGGCTCACACCTGTTGTATGTGAACGTAAGAATCTATCACACCCAATCATCACGTGGTGCTTCGAAACGACGAACTTTCGCAACGGTGCACAGTTAGGGGGAACACTTTCTTGAAATTTTAATGAGGGATCATCTTATTTACTACCGTCATTCTAAGCAAATAAGATGCATAAACATGATAAACATCACATGCATTCAAATAGTGACATGATATGGCCAATATCATATTGCTCCTTTTGATCTCCATCTTCGGCACTCCATGATCATCATCGTCACCGGCATGAAACCATGATCTCCATCATCGTGTCTCCATGAAGTTGTCTCGCCAACTTATTACTTCTACTACTATGGCTACCGGTTAGCAATAAAGTAAAGTAATTACATGGCGTTGTTCAATGACACGCAGGTCATACAATAAATAAAGACAACTCCTATGGCTCCTGCCGGTTGTCATACTCATCGACATGCAAGTCGTGATTCCTATTACAAGAACATGATCAATCTCATACATCACATATCATTCATCACATTCTTCTTGGCCATATCACATCACATAGCATACCCTGCAAAAACAAGTTAGACGTCCTCTAATTGTTGTTTGCATGTTTTATGTGGCTGCTATGGGTTTCTAGCAAGAACGTTTCTTACCTACGCAAAACCACAACGTGATATGCCAATTGCTATTTACCCTTCATAAGGACCCTTTTCATCGAATCCGTTCCGACTAAAGTGGGAGAGACTGGCACCCGCTAGCCACCTTATGCACCAAGTGCATGTCAGTCGGTGGAACCTGTCTCACGTAAGAGTACATGTAAGGTCGGTCCGGGCCGCTTCATCCCACAATACCGCCGAATCAAGATTGGACTAGTAACGGTAAGCATATTGAACAACATCAACACCCACAACTACTTTGTGTTCTACTCGTACAAAGAATCTACGCAATAGACCTAGCTCATGATGCCACTGTTGGGGAACGTAGCAGAAATTCAAAATTTTCCTACGTGTCACCAAGATCTATCTATGGAGAAACCAACAACGAGGGGAAGGAGAGTGCATCTACATACCCTTGTAGATCGCTAAGCGGAAGCGTTCAAGAGAACGGGGTTGAAGGAGTCGTAGTCGTCGTGATCCAAATCACCGGAGATCCTAGTGCCGAACGGACGGCACCTCCGCGTTCAACACACGTACAGCCCAGTGACGTCTCCCTTGCCTTGATCCAGCAAGGAGAGAGGGAGAGGTTGAGGAAGACTCCATCCAGCAGCAGCACAACGGCGTGGTGGTGGTGGAGCGTGGCAATCCTGCAGGGCTTCGCCAAGCACCTGCGGGAGAGGAGGAGGTGTCACGGGAGGGAGGAAGGTGCTAGGGCTTCAGGTGCGGCTGCCCTCCCTCCCCTCCACTATATATAGGGGCAAGGGAGAGGGGGGCGCAGCCTTGGCCCTTCCTCCAAGGAAGGGTGCGGCTAGGGAGGAGTCCATCCTCCCCAAGGCACCTAGGAGGTGCCTTCCCCTTTTAGGACCCTCCCTTTCCCTTATCTCTTGGCGCATGGGCCTCTTGGGGCTGGTGCCCTTGGCCCATGTGCCCCCCCTGGGGTAGGTGGACCCCTGGTGGACCCCCGGACCCCTTTCGGCACTCCCGGTACAATACCGATAATGCGCGAAACTTTTCCGGCGACCAAAACAAGACTTCCCATATATAAATCTTTACCTCCGGACCATTCCGGAACTCCTCGTGATGTCCGGGATCTCATCTGGGACTCCAAACAACATTCGGTAACCACATACGAAGTTCCTTTATAACCCTAGCGTCATCGAACCATAAGTGTGTAGACCCTACGGGTTCGGGAACCATGCAGACATGACCGAGACGTTCTCCGGTCAATAACCAACAGCGGGATCTGGATACCCATGTTGGCTCCCACATGTTCCACGATGATCTCATTGGATGAACCACGATGTCAAGGACTCAATCGATCCCGTATACAATTCCCTTTGTCTAGCGGTATTGTACTTGCCCAAGATTCGATCGTCGGTATACCGATACCTTGTTCAATCTCGTTACCGGCAAGTATCTTTACTCGTTCCGTAACACATCATCCCGCGATCAACTCTTTGATCACATTGTGCACATTATGATGATGTCCTACCGAGTGGGCCCAGAGATACCTCTCCGTCACACGGAGTGACAAATCCCAGTCTCGATTCGTGCCAACCCAACAGACACTTTCGGAGATACCTGTAGTGCACCTTTATAGCCACCCAGTTACGTTGTGACGTTTGGTACACCCAAAGAATTCCTACGGTATCCGGGAGTTGCACAATCTCATGGTCTAAGGAAATGATACTTGACATGAGAAAAGCTTTAGCATATGAACTACACGATCTTTGTGCTAGGCTTAGGATTGGGTCTTGTCCATCACTTCATTCTCCTAATGATGTGATCCCGTTATCAACGACATCCAATGTCCATGGTCAGGAAACCGTAACCATCTATTGATCAACGAGCTAGTCAATTAGAGGCTTACTAGGGACATGGTGTTGTCTATGTATCCACACATGTATCTGAGTTTCCTATCAATACAATTATAGCATGGATAATAAATGATTATTATGAACAAGGAAATATAATAATAACTAATTTATTATTGCCTCTAGGGCATATTTCCAACAGACTCTGCTATACGGGCTGCAGCTGCTAGATTCTGAATTGGGGTTCGGTATACCTGAGTCGGCGGCGGAAAGAGTTGACGTCGACTGGAGTCCGGAACTTGTTGCTGCGCGTGCTCGTCGAGTGCTCGCTGGAGGTTCTCTAGTCGAGTGCGCTCAGCCAAGTTGGCCAAACGCGCATCCTCCAAGGCGCGAGCCTCGGGGGTTTCTCCCACCATGGGAGTATGCAGAGCATCCATATTCCGGCGGCGAAGCTCTTCTCTTTGCAGAGAAGTGAGTGGCTCGGGTTGATATTCCTCGTGGACCTGAGCGGGGTCGCCTCCACCATCCGCTTCGTCGGTGCGGGGGAGACGGGAGGACTACGAGGCCCATTGACCATCAGGACCTCCGCCGCTGGATCACTGCTGTCGCATTCGGATGCAGTCTCTACGGAGCCAGTCGACAGATCGAACATGCCGTAGAGAGATTCGTCGGGCTCGATCGCCGCGACTTGGGTGGTGGCTGATTGGCGAGCCACTACATGTTTCAGCCACCCCTGAAGCCTCGACCGACCAGAGCGCTTGCGCTGGCGGGAGGCAGGGAGGGAGGACGACGCAGGAGTCGACCGATACGGGGCCGACGGTTGCCGCAGCAGGACGCCGCGGACACATGCGCGAAAGTGTGTTGCCCCGCGGACGGGAAGCGCGTCGATGTCGAGTGGGGCCTCCTGGAGCCAAGCGGAGTCGTCGGCGATAAACATGAGCGAGCCGAGACGGATCTCGTGGCCCTCGACCAGAACTCCGCCAGAAACCATGATGAAGGTGATCGGAACAATTGCAACTTCTCCAATAAGTCGCTAAGACACCTGCCCCACGGTGGGCGCCAAATGTCGTGGTACTAAGACTGACAGTAGAATAGGGGGTAGGTATGGAGAGGCAAGATCCTAGCTATGGAGTAGTTGTATACGCAAGCGATTTACGAGTTCAGGCCCTTCTCGGAGGAAGTAACAGCCCTACGTCTCGGAGCTCGGAGGCGGTCGACTGGATTATATGCGTATGAGCTACAGGGGTGCGAACCCTTCTACCAGTGGAGGGGGTGGCTTATATAGAGGACGCCAGGACCCCAGCCGGCCCACGTAGCGAAGGGTTTAAAGTACATTAAGGCTTGGCGTTACTGGTAACGCCTTACATAAAGTGTCATCATGACCATAAAGACTACTTAATTACAGACCGTTTGGATACAGAGTGGCTCTTGAACTCCTGGTGGTCGAGTGAGTCTTCATGGTCGAGTGTCTTCAAGTCCGTCGAGTGGAATCCCTCTAGGTCGACTGGAAGATGGTTTCTTCTAAAGATGTCCTTGGGGAGGGTACCTTAGACAGGCCCATGACCCTACCCTAGGTACATGACTTCATCAATATCCCACCAGTTTTTTGTCGTTCCCCTCCCACCGTTTTTACTGATTTTTTTATTCAGCCCACACCGCATGAGCTCTCTCTCTCCCCCCCCTCTCTCTCTTCCTCTCTCTCTCCCTCTCTCTCTATCTCTTTCTCTCCAGCGGTCAGTTCCTAGGGATCCTCCTACAGAATGAGGTTGTGCCTCCGCTGCTCAACTCATCCTCTCTCCTTGACTATGGTTTCCATATCAAGTTGTCTCAACCATGATGCACAACTAACTATGGATGCCACACTTCTTCGCGGAAGCTCAAGGGCTAGGCGGTAATGAGGGAGTGGAGGAGTTGTGGCCTCACGCTCTCTCCCTACAATTTAAAGTTGTTTTCCCTACAACATCTGCTCAATTTTTCGGCTCCTCCGCACTTGGTCCTTCTGTTACTGGTGTGTTATTGATGTGTCATAGGAGCCACCAGGGAGGCGGCGGACGACGAATATAAAATTTGATATATGATGGTAATAGAATTGTTGTCGATTAGACCTCTTTGTGTTTCTTGAAATTAAATGGTTTGCCATAGAATATGAAAGTTGAGTATGATGGTAGTTTAACTAAAAATAATCTGGCGAGCAATAATAAAATGAAGAATAGTTTCTTGGACATTCCTCCCGGTGGTGGCGGCCATAGCGGCATCCCGAAGCAGTGGGTGACAATGGAGGGGACCGTAACATCTCTCAGAGCGGTAGGTGGCGGAGGCGGCCCTGGGCCAGTGCGTGGGTGGATATGATCCAAATGCCACGACTCGTGATGGAGGCGGTGACCTACCTATAGATGTCACCATTCTTCCTTCATGGTGAGCGACCCTGACCCCCGACAATGACCTCTGCCCGCTCCGCGGCAGCTGGAGGACTAAGCGGGAAGGAGGAGGTGAAGGAGATGTGGCATCACGCGCTCCCATGACGATTTAAAGTCATCTACCATGCAACACTGATAACCCACAGTATAGGGGATCACAACAGTTTTCGAGGATAGAGTATTCAATCCAAATATATAGATTCGACACAAGGGGAGCCAAAGAATATTTGAAGGTATTAGCAGTTGAGTTGTCAATTCAACCATGATACGTCTCCAACGTATCTATAATTTTTTATTGTTCCATGCTATTATATTACCCGTTTTGGATGTTTATGGGCTTTACTTTACACATTTATATCATTTTTGGGACTAACCTACTAACCGGAGGCCCAACCCGTATTGCTGTTTTTTTTGCCTATTTCAGTGTTCCGAAGAAAAGGAATATCAAACGGAGTCCAACAGGAATGAAACCTTCGGGAGCATGATTTTTAGAATGAACGTGATCTAGAGGACTTGGAGTGCAAGTCAAGAAGCAATCGAGGCGGCCACGAGGGTGGAGGGCGCCCCCCTTACTAGGCGCGCCCCCTATCTCGTGGGCCCCTCGGGCGTCCACCGACCTACTTCTTCCTCCTATATATACCCACGTACCCCAAGAACACCAAAGGAGCCAACAAAAAACTATTTCCACCGCCATAACTGAGGGAGTCCTGGATTAAGGGGTCCTCGGACAGCCGGACTATATACTTTGGCCGGACTGTTGGACTATGAAGATACAAGATTGAAGATTTCGTCCCGTGTTTGGGTGGGACTCTCCTTTGCGTGGAAGGAAAGCTTGGCAATTCGGATATGTAGATCTCCTTCTCTGTAACCGAATCTATGTAACCCTAGCCCCCTCCGGTGTCTATATAAACCGGAGGGTTTAGTCCGTAGGACAAGAACAATCATAATCATAGGCTAGCTTCTAGGGTTTAGCCTCTACGATCTCGTGGTAGATCAATTCTTGTAATACTCATATTATAAAGATCAATCAAGTAGGAAGTAGGGTATTACCTCCATCGAGAGGGCTCGAACCTGGGTAAAACATCATGTCCCCTGCCTCCTGTTACCATTAGCCTTAGACTCATAGTTCGGGACCCCCTACCCGAGATCTGCCGGTTTTTACACCAACATTGGTGCTTTCATTGATCCACGTGGCCAAAGATGATCCACGACAAACCTCATAGCAAGCCCGGACAACCTGTGGAGTTCAGCCCAGGTGGCCATCTTTTCATTCAACGGCAGCGGACGCGTCGGGGCACTGAATTGCGACCAGAAAAACCTATCAGCCTTATGGTATTTCCGATCTTTGAAAAACTCGGTCGCATCAACAACACTCTTTGCCAGGTCCTCATATGCGCCCGCAGCACTCCACAACTGATCCAGAGGGGCATACTTCGGATCTCCAAATTTCATCCGCAACAAATAGGGCTTCCCAGCCACGATGTCTCCGGCTTCACGAAGCTCCTCCTTTATCTCTCTCATTTCAGAGCGGTTTTCCTTGGATGCCTCCAGGGCCTTCTTCAGGTCAGCCGCTTTTGCTTGATTTTCCTTTTCAAGGAGCTCATGGCGGTTGGCGGCATCTTTCAGCTCGGTAGCCATCTGGGCTATCTTTTCTTCGCTCCGACGATGAGCAGCCTGTTCGCCACTTAACTCTTCGACCGCCTTTAGGGCGGCCGCATCACTTCTTCGAGCTTGTTCCTTGGCTCGGACAAGCTTTGCCCGAAGGGTCTCTATGGTAGCAGCCCCATGTCACGCCCAATATGCGGCCCTATCCAACAGTAACGCTAAGGTCCCACCAAGGATAGACCTGCATATTGAAACGCTTTTGCAAGGTGGATATGATTACATCAACATTACATAATAGGTAGGGATACATACATAAGGCATACAATGCCACACGAATACAACATCATCTTACATAAGAGCAACATCCGACTATGGATGAAACACAAACAGAAACTCAAACGACATCCACCCTGCTATCCCAGGCTGCCGACCTGTAACCTATCCCCTGATCGAAGAAGAAGCAGAAGAAGAACTCCAAAACAAGCAAACATTGCTCTCGCGTCATGATCATCGTAAAACCTGTACCTGCAACTGTTGTTGTAGTAATCTGTGAGCCACGAGGACTCAGCAATCCGATTACCATGGGTATCAAGACTAGCAAAGCTTAATGGGAAAGGAAGGGGTAAAGTGGTGAGGTCACAGCAGCGACTAAGCATATATGGTGGCTAACATACGCAAATAAGAGCGAGAAGAGAGCAAGCGGAACGGTTGTGAAATTAGCAATGATCAAGAGGTGATCCTGAACTCCTACTTACGTCAAACATAACCCAAAACCGTGTTCACTTCCCGGACTCCGCCGAAAAGAGAACATCACGGCTACACACACGGTTGATGCATTTTAATTCGGATCTGGTGTCAAGTTATCTACAACCGGACATTAACAAATTCCCATCTGCCACATAATCACGGGCACGGCTTTCGAAAAGTTTATACCCTGCAGGGGTGTCCCAACTTAGCCCATGATAAGCTCTCGCGATCAACGAAGGATATTCCTTCTCCCAGGAAGACCCGATCAGTCTCGGAATGCTAGTTTACAAGACATTTCGACAATGGTAAAACAAGACCAGCAAGACCGCCCGATGCGCAGACATCCCGATAGGAGCTGCACATATCTCGTTCTCAGGGCAACACCGGATGTGCAATCCGTACAACTAAAACCAGACCTCAAGTTTCCCTGAGGGGGCGCTGCAAAGGGCTCTAGTTTAGACCAGCACTTAGAGAAGCACTGGCCCGGGGGGGCAAAAATAAAGATGACCCTTGGGTTAATTACTCCCAAGGGAAAAGTAGGTGGTGGTGAGGCAAATGGTAAAACCAAGGTTGGGCCTTGCTGGAGGAGTTTTATTCAAAGTGAACTGTCAAGAGGGTCCCATAAATCACCCAACCGCGTAAGGAACGCAAAATCCGGGAACATAACACCGGTATGACGGAAATTAGGGCGGCAAGAGTGGAACAAAACACCAGGCATAAGGCCGAGCCTTCCACCCTTTACCAAATATATAGATGCATTAATAATATAAGAGATATTGTGATATCCCAACAAAATCCTGTCCACCATGGAGCAATCTTCAACTTCACCTGCAACTAACAACGCTATAAGAGGGGCTGAGCAAAGCGGTAACATAGCCAAGCAACGGTTTGCTAGGAAGGGTGAAATGGTTAGAGGCTGACATGGCAAATTGGGAGGCTTGAAGAACAAGTGATAGGTAGCGCAGCATAGCGATAGAACGAAGCAACTAGCAAAGCAATGATAGTAGTGAGATCCAAGGTGACGGTCATCTTGCCTGAAATCCCGCTAGGAAGAAGAACGAGTCCATGAAGAAGACGAACGGATGAAGCCGAACCAAGCGTAGACGAACGAATCCTCACGATCGCAACGAAACGGGAACTATCGAGAAGAAGCACACAACATAATAAACACACCACACATATACATGACATGATGCACAACCAAGCATGATGCAAGACAAGACTACATGAAGCTACTCATGGCAAGAGATGATGCAAACAAGAGCAACACATCAAGGCAAGTTTAAATGAGGGCGGAAACAACATATAACAATTCCGGTAAGTCCTCATATGCAAATTTCGAAATTGGTCCAGATCTGAACAAACATTAAGTTGAAGTTGTTAAACAGCAAGTTAAAACGCACCAAGATGATCTACACGAAATTCTAGTCAAGTTACATATAAAGTTCATTTAGTTCGGAGCTACAGCCTAGAAGATACGAGCAAAACAATTTAAACATGGCATTGATGCAAACTACATACAAACATCAAGGAAACACTCTCAAACATGGATGCAACATGATAATATGAAACTACATGTGAAATCAAGCAAGTTTCATATAGAGCACACTCAAAACGGAACAACGGTTCAACACATACACTCCATACAAGTTTAAAGGACAAGCTGTCCAAAACAGCAACTAGGCATCTAGCAAGCATCAAATATTCTACAGCACCTCAATATGAAAACAAAAGGCATGGACATGATGTACAGGTAAAGCATGACAAAACATGAACACTAAGCTATCTCCAGAAATCACTAGAACATGCTCAAAAGGACATGGCAAGATTGCAAATAATAACAGTTTACAGACTTGGCAGACATATCAGATTGCAATGTTTAGAGCTATCAAATAGCATGTTAGAGGAACATATCATGGCAAAAAAGAGACATAGCATAAATCTACTAATTACATATAACAAAAGTCCCTTACTGACCATGAGCCAAAAAGGCACAGAAGATATGATGGCACCCATGTAAACATGGCAAAAGATATGACAGATTCATACATGGCAGGACCAACAATAGGTAGGCATGTTGGTGAGCTTGTACCACTCACCATAGAATAATACATGGCATGGCAAGGTCACCGAAAGTAAGAAGACATGTTTTTGAAGCTAAGCATGGCAAGATCAAGTCCATAGGGTGCATGGATCACTAGCAAAGCTCATGGCAAAACTGAACTTAATGTTAACAGGTTGACAGTAACATTACTTAGCAATTTGGGAGCAAGATTACAACAAGCTACAGCAAGCTATAAATGCAACCATGGGCATTGATGGATATAGCATGACATGTATAACAAAACATCCTTAGTGAACATCTCCATATTATGCATAAAATGACTCATAGCAGCAGGTTTACATATCATCATGATATAGCAGATTCAGCCTAGCAAAACAGTAACAGCAAGTACCCTACTTCACGAGCTCGAATCACTCACTAAAAGACTCACAAAAATACAAGACAAGCAATCCTGTAAAGGTGGAATGATGTAGTTCAAAACACATGTAGAGCTCATGCTCATAGGATGCACACACAAAATGCAATGAAAAAGACAAAACAGCAAGTTATGTTAACAGACAGCAGATAACATCATATAGCACTCTTGCAACGATGATTCGGGCATCAAAATGATCTCAAAAAAGCATGGCACAATGTAATGAAATGAAGAGCATCTCACAATGGACATTTTGATATATCATATGCATGAAAAGGAGATATGGATGATGATATATGATGCGATGAACAGGGGACCAGAATGCAAAAATCTCAGGGACTTGGTGAAATTTATACCCTCCGGAAGTCAATGGGACGAGGATATCCGGGACGGAGGGATCCGGGGCGCGGGTACTGCTTGGTTCGTCTCCCGGTGGATCTCATCCACCCGGGGTAGATCCGGCTGGAGTGGAGCTCCGGCGAGCTTCCGCGAACTCCGGCGAGCGGAGGAGGCCGGCGAGGGGCGAGTAGGGCCGGAGGAGTCCGGATCCGGCGGCGGCGCCGGGCGGCGGAGCCTCGGGAGCCGGGCGGAACTCCAGGGCGGTGCGGAAGGAGCGGCAGCTGGGCGGCGGAGCGAGGCGCGGCGGCACGGCGGCCCGGCGGCGGGGACGGCGAGCGGCGGCGGGGAGCGGGCGGGGCGGCTCGGGCGCGGTCGGGCCGGGCGCGGCCCGACGCGGGCCGGCCGTGGGCTGTAGCGGGCCGCAGCGGAGGGAGGAGAGAGAGGGAGGCGCGGGGACACGTGACGGCCTCCCATTGGCTGCGAGTGGCGGCGACGATGCGTCCGACGCGGACGGACATGTCCGGCGGCGCGCAGGGGAACAGGCTAGGGTTCATCTGCGCGAAAATTCGGGGGGAGACACCTATTTATAGGTAGAGGGAGCTAGGAGAGTCCAAATGAGGTGCGGTTTTCGCCCACACGATCGTGATCGAACGACCGAGAGCATGGAGGGGGTTTGTATGGGTTTTGGGCCACTTTGAAGGGGTGTTGGGCTGCACACAAAAGAGGCATTTACGGTTACCCGGTTAACCGTTGGAGTATCAAACAGACTCCAAATGGCACGAAACTTGATAGGCGGTCTACCGGTGTTATACCAAGGCCGTTTGTCAAAACTCGGTCCGTTCCGAGAAAGTTTGACACCCGCTCACAACAGGAGACAAAAGGGGGACATAGGAGTGTCGGATTGCAAAACGGACAATGGGGAAAATGCTCGGATGCTTGCGACGAACACGTATGCACAAAGAGATGCACATGATGACATGATATGAAATGAAGATGATGACATGGCAAAATGCAACAAGCAAGCACATGACATGGCAAGGACGGCGAATAACTGGAACACACCTGGCACATCGAATCCGAGGCATTACAACACTCCTCCACTAACAAGAGATCTCGTCCCAAGATCTTAGGACCGAGACGGAAGGGAAAAGGGATGAGTTGAAACAAGAACTCAAGAGAAGAAGCAAATAATCGAGAGCACTCAAGAATAAAAGAGGAGCGTCGAGAATGACGAGAATCGAAACCCACGGAACTAGATAGACTATGAAACCACTCCGGTTAGAGCGAGATAAGAAACGAATAAGACTTGAAGGATTTAGACAGCGCTCCGGCTGAACATGGAAAGAGTTGGAACTGAGATTGACAAAATGGAACGATAGTTGACGAGAGGACCAACACAATGCCTCCGGAAGAATTGAAAAAGTTGAAAGAAAAGAACGGAGAAGAAGATGACAACTTGTGCCACGAATGAAATTGAAAGCATCTTTAGAAGGAAGGTTTAAACGGAGTTGTTGAGAAAATCAACAATGAAAAGAATAAGCTTGTTGTGGTCTTATAGGTAACATCTCAAGATCATAAGGTGATAACCGACCGCAAACGGAAATGTTTGGATAGCTGAGAAGAGCGAAGAAATGCAAAACTCCACTTCAAAAGAATACGGAGAATTAATTACACTTCAAGACGCGAGAAGAAAAGATACTTGAATTTCTCCAACAAAGTCTTGATGAACTCTTGAAGAATGAATTAAATCATGAAGAACCACCGTGAAGAACTCCGGTAACAAAAAAGATGATGAGATAGAATGAAGGAAGAAAGAATAAGATGAGCCTTGCGTGATTTAGATGGAGGTGCTAACGAAAAAGCCAAGGAAAATTTGAACTCCAGAAAAGAAAAGATGAAAACACTTGAAACTAGAATTTATTCATCAAGAACAAACTCTAAGGAAGGGATTACTCACTTGGATGAAATAAGAATAAGATTTATTGTATGCTTATACTTCATCAAATTGAATTGATGACTTTGCATACTACTTATTCTTCTTGAAAAGGATTAAGGGGGGGGGGGGTATAGCACAAAACTTGAGAAATTCTTCATGAGCCACCGATAGGATTGAAAAGAACGAATGAATTAAAATGATAATCAAGGGAAAAGAATCTTGAACGAACCACCGTTAGAAATGAAAATGAACGAAGAATAGAGAAAGAATCGCCGGGAAGAATTAGAAGAACCAATATGCCAGAAGGGATTTTAGATGCACAAGAACGAAGAGATAACGAGCTGATTAAAGAACACTTGATAGATGCGCCGAGGTAATTGGATAACGGTAGCTGAAATGTGAGGACGAAGAATTCTTCTGGAACGATGGCCTCCGGTGAAAAGAAACGGGAGAACAACTTCTAACATACTCCGGATGGGTAAGAAAAAGGAATATCTGACAAATGGAATAATTTGAGAGGATAACATGATGCTAGCGCTACGAATCTCTGTGAGAACGGACAAAATTTAAGGGAAACTCTTCTTTGGTCCTTGAGGGAGTCCTGGATTAGGGGGTGTCCGGATAGCCGAACTATCATCGTCGGCCGGACTCCAAGACTATGAAGATACAAGATTGAAGACTTCGTCCCGTGTCTGGATGGGACTTTCCTTGACGTGGAAGGAAAGCTTGGTGATACGGATATGTAGATCTCCTACCATTGTAACCGACTTTGTGTAACCCTAGCCCTCTCCCGTGTCTATATAAACCAGAGGGTTTTAGTCCGTAGGACACAACAACAATCATACCATAGGCTAGCTTCTAGGGTTTAGCCTCCTTGATCTCGTGGTAGATCTACTCTTGTAATACCCACATCATCAATATCAATCAAGCAGGACGTAGGGTTTTAACTCCATCAAGAGGGCCCGAACCTGGGTAAAACATCGTGTCCCTTGTCTCCTGTTACCATCCGCCTAGACGCACAGTTCGGGACCCCCTACCTGAGATCCGCCGGTTTTGACACCGACATTGGTGCTTTCATTGAGAGTTCCTCTGTGCCGTCGCAATCAGGAAGGATGCCTCTTCCCGTCTTTAAAGACGGTACCATTGCCAAAGGAGCTTTGGCCGCCGGTCAAGCTATCTGGCTAGGTGATTTTCTTATGACCGCCTGTTCGGCCACCGCTTCGACTATGACCTCTCGGGTCATCAAAAGCGATCTTCGCATCAACTTGGAATTCACCGAGCAGCTGGATCCGATGGAGTTCTCTTCCTTAAACAAGCTCTTGGATCACATCGCCGCCCTGGGAGTCGCTACAGACTATGATCAGATTGGGCTTAAAACCGATCTGAGAGAAATTAACTCTCGCCAGGCTACCCACCATGTTGCTGTGGTAGAAGAAGAACGCGGCGACTCTTCTTCTATGTTAAAAACCAGTTATGTCCGGATTCCCGATCCCTCCATGCCGGATTCCCGCGGAGGGACGGACGTCAATCGAGTACTGAACCTAAAGTCAGGCAGCGGACTAGATTCGTCGGACGACCTCCAGCAATCCAAGCTTCCAAATCCGGAAACTCCTCGGCCTTTGAGCCTCAGATTGGGCGGGGTTCCGAATTTAGTTCCACCCGCCCACCCAAACACAAGCGATCTATCTCAAATACGGCAAGAGCCCGATGAAACAGTACATCATTACTGGGCCAGATTCCTCCTGGTTATGGACAGGATAAAGGACTGCCATGAGGAAAGCGCAATCTCTATTTTCTGCAACAATTGCACGGATAAGGGAATCATGAATGCTATAAGTCGTCGCGAGGTCACGCGCTTCGCCGACCTGGCGACCATAGTACGAAAATACTGTGCGATGGAGAGTGCCTGGAAAACCGAAACTAGATTTTGGGACAATCCGGCCCTGAACACAACCTTAGTCCGGAATAAAAGGGTGCACCATGCTCAAGCACCTGGGTCAAAAACCAAAAAGCAAAAAAACCCTAAAGGGTACAGAACCGTACTGGAGGGATGGCTCAGCGGACCCTGCAAAATCCATAATGCGGAAGGCGCCACTCCAACACATAGCTTCCGAGCATGTTGGATACTACGGCAGGTGGCCAAAAGTGGCAAAGGGCTTCTAGCCCCGGAGAACCAGCCCAACAGTACCAGTACGGTATTAACAGTCTTTGAGACTTTCGCATCAAATAATATGCGGGAACGAACAATCCGCAGCCTCACCGAAGTCTACCAAGTAGCAACAACAAATCCATGGAGCGACACGGCTATCACCTTCAATGCCAGCGACGAACCTAAATTCCGAACAGCCCGAGCACCAGCCGCATTGGTCCTCAGTCCAATAGTGGACGGCTTTCGTCTTACCAAGGTACTCATGGACGGCGGCAGCGGATTAAACCTCATCTACGAGGAAACTCTCCAAAAAATGGAAATAGACTGGAGCCGCATTGAGCGAAGCAGCACAACCTTTAGAGGAATAATCCCTAGTCGACAAGTACGCTGCACAGGAAAAATCACACTAGATGTAGTGTTCGGCTCGCCGGACAACTACAGGTCCGAGGAAGTCACGTTCCAAGTGGCCCCGTTCAGCAGCGGATATCACACCCTATTAGGGCGAGAGGCATTCACAATTTTCCAAGCCATACCCCATTACGGGTACATGAAGCTCAAAATGCCCGGGCCCAAAGGAATCATCACTCTGGTCAGTGATCCGGACATAGCACTCCGCGCTGAAAATAAGACAGCCGCACTAGCCCTAGAGGCACTATCCGAAGCCCTAGCGGCAGAAGAACTCACTGCACTACGCTCCACGGTGAATAGGGACGATGTGATACACGATAAGAGATCTAAGTCCACCTCTTTTAAACCAATAGAAGAAATAGTCAAATTCCAGGTCCATCCAACGGACCCCACAAAGACGACCTCCATTGGGGCACAATTAAACCCTGATGTAGAAGCTGCACTACGAGAATTCCTTCGGGAAAATTGGGACATTTTTGCCTGGCACCCTTCAGATATGCCAGGAATCCCACGCAGGCTGGCAGAGCACAGCCTAAATATCCTAAAAGGATTCAAGCCAGTCAAACAGGCTCTTTGACGATTTTCCGAACCCAAAAGACAGGCAATGGGAGAGGAGCTAGCCAAACTATTAGAAGCCGGATTCATCAGAGATATAAAACATCCGGACTGGCTAGCAAACCTGGTAATGGTACCAAAAAAGGACAAATCCTGGCGCCTTTGTGTGGATTTTAAAGACCTTAATAAGGCATGTCCAAAGGATCCTTTCCCCCTCCCCCGCATCGACCAAATCATCGATGCTACCGCGGGGCACGACTCATTGTGTATCCTCGAAGCATACTCCGGATACCATCAAATCAAGATGGCGGAAACAGACCAGGCCAACGGCATTCATTACTCCATACGGACCATTCTGCTTCAACACAATGCCCTTCGGACTTAAAAACGCCGGCGCAACATATCAGCGCATGATTCAGACATGTCTGGCTACCCAGATCGGCAAAACAGTGGAGGCATACGTAGACGATGTGGTCGTTAAGACCAAACACGTCGAAACTCTAGTAGACGATTTGAGGCTCACATTCGACAACCTCCGAGCATATGACATTAAGCTCAACCTAGAAAAATGCGTTTTCGGCGTACCAGCCGGAAAGCTCTTGGGCTTCATTGTATCCGGTAGAGGAATTGAAGCAAACCCAGCCAAGATCCGAGCTCTGTCACAACTGGATATCCCAAAAGACCTCAAACAAATACAAAAACTGACTGGATGCGTGGCAGCTCTAAACCGCTTCATCTCCCGTTTGGGAGAAAAGGCATTGCCTCTCTACCACCTCCTCCGGCGCACCGAACACTTCGAGTGGACGGATGCTGCCACGGCCGGACTCGAAGAAATAAAGGCCATATTAGCAACAAATCCGGTCCTGGCCGCGCCCAACCTAGGCGAACCAATGTTATTATATATCGCGGCAACACATCAAGTTGTCAGCGCAGCGCTCGTCGTCGATCGAGAAACAGAAGGACACAAATTCCCTCTTCAAAACCCAGTGTACTACGTATCCACTGTCTTAACCCCATGCAAGTCCCGGTATCCACATTATCAAAAGATAGCGTACGCGGTGTTCATGGCATCCCGGAAGCTGCGACACTACTTTCAAGAGTGCTTGATAACAGTGGCCTCCGAAGTACCCCTCAACGACATTATAAACAACCGTGATGCGACGGGAAGGATTGCAAAATGGGCCATTGAGCTCTTACCATTTGACATAACCTACAAACCAAGGCGAGCTATAAAGTCGCAAGTTTTGGCTGACTTCATCGCCGAATGGACCGAAGCCGAACTCCCTAAAGAGTATGGCGCATACTCCAATTGGATCATGCATTTCGACGGCTCCAAAATGTTGGCCGGCTTGGGGGCTGGCGTCGTACTGACATCCCCAACCGGAGACACAGTCCAATACGTACTTCAGATAATGTACACGGACTCCAACAATGCAGCCGAATACGAGGCCCTTCTACATGGTCTCCGGATGGCAATCTCCATGGGTATTCAACGCTTAGAGGTGCGCGGGGATTCAAACCTCGCAATATCCCAAGTAAATGGAGACTTTGACACCAAGGATCCGAAAATGGCAGCCTATCATAACACCGTCTTAAAAATGTCAGCTCGGTTCGAAGGACTCGAATTCCACCATGTAGCCCGGGATAATAACCAGGCAGCCGACGTGTTGGCACGCATCGGCGCAAAACGTGACGCCATCCCTCCAAACATCTTCCTGGAGCGACTCTTTATGCCATCCGTACTATGGGAAGAGGAGTCCGGAAATAGCAACCCGGAACCAACCGCGCCACCCAACACGGAACATTCTGACACAGTCGTTGGCTCAGCCAATGAAATAACACCCTCAGCCCACGAAATAATGGCAGTAATCGCCCCGTGGACGGAACCATTCCTAGCCTACTTAACTAGGCAGGAACTCCCCGAGGACCAAAATGAGGACCGCTCCATAGTTCGGCGATCTAAAGCATACAAGGTCCATGAGGGAGAACTTTATAAGAAAAGCACAACCGGAGTCCTTCAAAGGTGTATCTCCGATGAGGAAGGGCGAAATCTCCTGGCTGAAATTCACACCGGACTCGGCGGGCACCACACCGCAGCCCGGGCCCTTGTAGGCAAGGCCTTCCGTACAGGATTTTATTGGCCGACTGCCCGGGCAGATGCTCAGGACTTAGTCCAACGATGCGTCAGTTGCCAGCTCTTTGCTAATCAAAGCCACATGCCACCCACCGCCCTCAAAACTATACCCATCACCTGACCGTTCGTGGTCTGGGGGCTTGATATGGTCGGACCCCTTAAACGGGGAACCCCCAAGGAAAAATACCTATTGGTCATGGTGGACAAATTCACCAAATGGATAGAGGCCAAGCCAGTTAAAACGGCCGAATCCGGACCCGTGATAGACTTCATATCCGGGGTAGTACACCGTTATGGTGTCTCCCACAACATCATCACTGATAATGGCATGAATTTCACGGCCGACGAGGTTAAACTCTGGTGCAAAAACATGGGCATCAGGCTCGACTACGCTTCAGTCTATCACCCCCAAACTAACGGTCAAGTCGAACAAGCAAATGGTCTAATCATGAGCGGCATCAAACCCAGATTAGTGCGGTCCCTCACGGAATCTAACACGCACTGGGTAGAGGAGCTTGACTCCGTACTCTGGGGGCTGCGGACCACGCCGAACCGCACTACCGGATTCACACCATTTTTTATGGTGTACGGCGCAGAGGCAGTTTTGCCCTGTGATATAATTCATGACTCACCTCGCGTGCGCATGTACGAAGAAAGAGAAGCCGAGTTGGATCGGAAGGACAGTTTGGACGCCTTAGAGGAGGAGCGGGACGTGGAAAAAGCTCGTTCCGCATTCTACCAGCAGCAGGCTCGAAGATATCAAAGCAGAGAAGTACGGGCCAAAACTTACAATGTTGGCGAACTTATTCTACGCCTGCCGGACAAGAAAAAGGACAAACTCAAGCACAAATGGGAAGATCCCTTCATCATCGACCAAGTCCTGACAGGTGGAGCATACCGTCTATGTAACGCATCTGACAACCGACTCGAGCCGAACCCATGGAATGCAGCCCGTCTCCGAAGATTCTACGCCTAGCGCCGGACTCAGAGTTCGTCTCCCTCCTCCGTCCACCTTTTATATTTTCACTGTCTCTTGTTCCCCTCCTTCTCCCCCCTTTTTTTTAGTAAAAGCCTTTGACGGGCTGATCTACGCATTGTTCGCACACACTTGATGTGCTACTAGCACTCATTATACCTGGGGGCTTCTTTAACAGAAGCTTATTTATACGGGCTTCATGCCCAACACATGTGTCATACTTCCGCATGTACCTTTTATTCACCATTATATGCATCGATATGACTTAAGTTTTGGCCAAGCTGGGTTGCCTGGCTCCTGTGCTTACCCCTACGTTCCCGATTGTTCGGCTAGGAGGTAAAGGGAGCACCTCTGTGATTGTTACTGCCGGGTCATTCGGATGTGTACCTCAGACTGGGTGAAGCCGAAAGCTAGCGTTCTTAAGAGAATATTCGGTCGGTGACTTGAAAGATGATTTATTACTTATTTAAACTCATCTGCCCCCAGATGCTTTTTCTGCTCTTTTCGCAGTAGGGACATGCACCTTAGGGCATGCCTCCCAGGGAAAGGAACCCCTAACGGAACTATTCTCCCTGGAAGATGTTTCTTACTAACCATGTAATATAACATAACTAGTTGGGCACTTGTCTGATAAAGCACTAATGACCCCTACGCCTGGTCTCCATGCATGCCCCGGTTTTTATAACCGTTAGGGTATTCGGACACACTCCGGACTATGGGGTACCGAGGTTGAAGCGAAAAGGTCCGCCAAGATAAACGATCTACAATCCGGCTAGAAGGCATTTTACATGTCATTTTAAAATCACATCATCAAATCGACTGATTGAACTCCTCTTCAATCCCAACTAACAGGCTGTCTAGTTTACAGTCCCGTTGGGAATATTTCGCGGCCAATTCTATTTGGCCGTACATTAAGCTCACAAGGATCTCCTTCCCATCGGGCCCCACAGGTCCGACCTCGGCCATGTGGTTTGGATCAGCCTTCGTGTACCGCGCCTTCACCATGGCCCAGGCCTCTCTGGCGCCTTGACGGCAGGCCAATATCTCCCATAGACGGAAGCGCTGCCGTACTTCCTGAAGCTTGTCAGCAAGCCCTCCAAGACCCTCGGGTAGGGAGACAGACGGCCATAAGGCCTGGACGCCGCCGCTCATCGCCTGCCGAATACGTTCATGCAGTTGCAGCAGCTCGGGAAGAAGATGACCCATGGAAGCAGGCATTTCCTCCGCCGGACAACCCGTGAGCACACCTACAGACACATTTCTGTCAATCGACTTCCTCGCCGAACTCTTCTTTTCAAAAGAGTTTGCTCAAGCACTTACTGTAAATGCCGTGACGAAACCGCCGATTCTCCTTTACAGAGTCAGATAGCTGGACCCAAACATCTTTTAGTTCTTTGCCCAGCTGGGTGTTGGCATCTTGGAGTTTGTTCCTCTCTTGCTACACCCTCATAAGCACCTTCTCGCCGGCCTTCAGCTGGCGTAGCAGATGTTGCTTGTCCAGTTCCAGTCCGGCACCCTCTGCAATTTAATTGTCAGACTTACGCACACGCCGCACTTCATAAACTACTTATCTTTTCGAAGTATGTATTACCAGAGGGGGTCTCTGCGGCTCCCCCTGCGGTGGCTAGTGCGGCCTCAAGTTGGGCCTTGCACTCTTGAAGCTCCTGGGTCAGACAGGTATTCTTCTCCATAAGATCCTGCATAAACAAATGATCCTTAAATCAGTTATTCTAACTATTTTAAGTCTCGGGGGCTACTGGCATATATAACTATTAAAATTCCTCACCCGTATGTCTTTCACATACTGCTCCGTGGCTCTGGTTAGACCATCTCGAGCGGCACGGAGGTGCGCGTCTCCCGCATTAAAGGCATTCAGTGCCTCCGGAGAGAAACAGGCATCACGAAGAACCGTCTGGCGGTGCCTGTGATTCATGGCGCTCTCCACCTCAGACCTGGTGGCGAACAGCCTGTCGGTATCCTCCGTTGGAGGGGCATCCGACTCATGCCTTGTGTTCTCCTCCCCTTCCGGACCACGCGTTGGAGCATGGCTGGCGGAGGCTTGATTGGCAACCTCTCCGGACACTGTCCGGCGAGCGCTCTTCCTCCTGGGAAAATCATGAGCGTTAATATACCTCCTAGGGATCTTTCCCTTAAAAACAGTGGTGCGCCGTACCATTGTGGCGACGTTTCGACTCGCGCCGCACTCCTCTTCCGCCTGCTGGGCCGAACTGACCCTTGTTGGTCAGCCGCAGCGGCTTCGGCTTCCCGCCTTAAAGGCGCCTCCTACGATGCACCACTGGTATACGATGGTCAGAAATGAGCATGGATCAAATGATGGTGTCAGGACTACGGTCGTAGTCACCTGGGAAGCCGGAGATAAACCGGGATAGTCAGCCGTAATGGCGACTAGAGCATTGTCCATGCTAAGTTGGTGGAACACCCCATCAATCAGCTCCACCTTTATGTCCGGATCCTCTTCGGAGGCCGGATCAAGGGATCGTCCCGGATCCTCGGGCTGTGGAGTCAGTCTTTGTATGCCCTCCACATCTCGGTGCAGCTCCTGCGTCAGAATCACAAAGTGAGACACTTGACTTTGGGAATATGGATCGGACAGATAAACGTCCGCTTACCCAGCTCCAGGGGTTATTCATGAAGAATCCATTCAATGGACTCGTGCGGAGGAAGTCCTTCTTCTCCCCCTTGTACAAGCCGGACAGGATCTTCACCAGATCGGCGGCCAATCCCGGCCCCTTGCGGCCATGACGGGTGGCGTCATCCTCCCCGTTGAAATCCCACATGGGGTGGCCCCTATATTGGAGCGGCTGCACCCCTCGCATAATGCACGTGGCCATGACTCCAATCATGGTCAATCCGGAGTGGACCAGTAACCTTATCCGGCCCATCAGATATTGGACGTTCCCATCATCTTCCCGTTGAGGGCTCCGTGGGCGCCAACTCAGGCATTTCTTCAAGGGAGCATTGCTGAACTCCGGGAGGCCGATCCGAACTGGATCCGGCAGAGGGGCGTCCTCCATATAAAACCATTCCGAAGGCCAGTCTTCGGACGCCTTCTTAGGGGTTCCGGATAGATATCCGGTCCCGGCGATGCGCCATATTTCGGCTCCGCCCACTTGATATATCGACCCCTCATGAGAACGGGGTACGAGGCAAAACAATCTCTTCGACAGCGCAAAGTGGGGCTCGACGCCCAAGAACAGCTCGCAAAGAGCTACAAAGCCCGCGATGTGCAGAATGGAGGCAGGTGTAAGGTGGTTAAGCTGGAGTCCATAGAACTCCAGGAGCCCCTGGAGAAACGCATGTATGGGAAATCCGAGTCCCCTTATTAGATAAGGGACGAAGCATACCCGCTCTCCTTTGGAGGGATTGGGGACGCTCTCCGCCTGCTTTCCACCCCTGTTGGTGGCCAGTCTGGCTCGAACCGGAACCATGAAGGCTGGGGGAAGATATCCCTCGGTTTGGAGTGTCAATAACTCGCTGTGTGGAACTGAACATCTCCCCCAATCTCATGGCTGAGGGCTGGGAGCGCGAGAGGAGGAGCCGCGTCGACTATCCATGATGGAATGGATTTTTGTCAGCGGCGCTTCGATGAGTACTTGCGGAAGGAGCATAGTGTGAGTTGGATCTAGATCCTCGCCTCTCTTATAGGCAGCCCATTCGCGCAGCTAGGGGGTAAAACACAAAAATACCCTAGCTTTTTGCATTCATACGACACGTGGAAGAGGACCATTATTGGACGTGGAAGCCAAGGAGTGCAACATATATAAGGAAGCCGGACACTATTTGGCAGGCACATGGAATTTGAAGGAGAACCCGCCTTGCAACGCCAAAGACAATATACGCGCCGGACTCGTCGTCATTGAAGCATGGTTCGGGGGCTACTGAGGGAGTCCCGGATTAGGGGGTGTCCGGATAGCCGAACTATCATCGTCGGCCGGACTCCAAGACTATGAAGATACAAGATTGAAGACTCCGTCCCGTGTCCGGATGGGACTTTCCTTGGCGTGGAAGGCAAGCTTGGCGATACGGATATGTAGATCTCCTACCATTGTAACCGACTCTGTTTAACCCTTGCCCTCTCTGGTGTCTATATAAACCGGATGGTTTTAGTCTGTAGGACACAACAACAATCATACCATAGGCTAGCTTCTAGGGTTTAGCCTCCTTGATCTCGTGGTAGATCTACTCTTGTAATACCCACATCATCAATATCAATCAAGCAGGACGTAGGGTTTTACCTCCATCAAGAGGGCCCGAACCTGGGTAAAACATCGTGTCCCTTGTCTCCTGTTACCATCCGCCTAGACGCACAGTTCGGGACCCCCTACCCGAGATCCGCCGGTTTTGACACCGACAGTCCTCAACTGTTGGAAATGACAACGAGAAACAACACCAAAATTGTTGAGATACTCCGGGAGAACGAAAAGAGGAAAGATTGAACCAAAATGAAAAGAATTTGAGAGCGATCTTGGAGAAGACATGTGACTGATGGGATCCATTCTTACATCACACTTGAAAAGAATTTTAGAATAACTCCGGGAGAATTAGAAGAGTCAGGTAAGATCCTGGGAGAAGACCTATGGGTTAGGGCCCACTAAAAAGAAACACCATTGAAAAGTATTGTTGAACAAATAGATGATGCAGTGGAAGAATTGAAATATTTGAATGAGGTGACAACCTCGAATAAATTCAAACACAGACGAATCTCCTGATATGTCTAGAGCACTCTGGAATGATAAATTGGCGAGAGGCGAATGAGCAGGGAAAACACTTGAGCCGAGGGAAAGAATATATAATCACTACCGAAAATTGGAATTGAATCCACCGGAGAAGAAAAGGAGATGATGAATATCAAACAAGAAGAGAATTCACCGGTTGAAATAATTGAGGGAAGACTGAAGAGGCTCCGTACAAATGAAATTGATGCTCGAAACAGACTCAGGCTCCGGGAAGAAGAGGGTGGGAGGGCAGGAAAAACAAAGGCATCTTGGAAGGGGGAACCGATGAATATCTTGAAGAGAAAACACTGTTGAAATCATTGAGGAAAGAATGCAAAAGCTTCGCACGACTAGGATGGATACTCAATTACGGACTCCGGCTCCAAGAAGAAAAAGGGGTGGGTGGGTGGGAAAAGAAAACAACTGAGAATTTACTTGGCAACGATGAAGAGGCTTGAGTCAACTTGACGAGAAATGCACCGGATGCAAAGAGCTATGGGACAACGATCGAAAAACCAACTGCGTGATCCTAAAGAAAATTTTGAAGGAGAAGAGGAGTAATTCAAAACACCTACATCAAGATTCCTCACCAGAGCGACGAAGGGGCTGAGGAGTAAAAAGAATTAATACTCTCCGATATAACTAGACTCCGAAAAATTTTCTTCTAGACTCAACAACGGCCAAACTACGCGATCAATCAAGGGGGCTCCTATGGTCGGTCGAGGCTCTGATACCAACTTGTCACGCCCAATAAGCGACCCTATCCAAAAGGAACTCGAAGGTCCCACCAAGGATAGACCCGCATATTGAAACGCTTTTGCAAGGTGGATATCATTACATCAACATTACATAATAGGTAGGGATACATACATAAGGCATACAATGCCACACGAATACAACATCATCTTACATAAGAGCAACATCCGACTACGGACAAAACACAAACAGAAACTCAAACGACATCCACCCTGCTATCCCAGGCTGCCGACCTGTAACCTATCCCTTGATCGAAGAAGAAGCAGAAGAAGAACTCCAAAACAAGCAAACATCGCTCTTGCATCATGATCATCGTAAAACCTATACCTGCAACTGCTGTTGTAGTAATCTGTGAGCCACGAGGACTCAGCAATCCCATTACTAGGGGTATCAAGACTAGAAAAGCTTAATGGGAAAGGAAGGGGTAAAGTTGTGAGGTTACAGCAGCGACTAAGCATATATGGTGGCTAACATACGCAAATAAGAGCGAGAAGAGAGCAAGCGGAACGATTGTGAAACTAGCAATGATCAAGAGGTGATCCTGAACTCCTACTTACGTCAAACATAACCCAAAACCGTGTTCACTTCCCGGACTCCGCCGAAAAGAGACCATCATGGCTACACAAACGGTTGATGCGTTTTAATTCGGATCTGGTGTCAAGTTATCTACAACCGGACATTAACAAATTCCCATCTGCCACATAATCACGGGCACGACTTTCGAAAGTTTATACCCTACAGGGGTGTCCCAACTTAGCCCATGATAAGCTCTCGCGATCAACGAAGGATATTCCTTCTCCCAGGAAGACCCGATCAGTCTCGGAATCCCGGTTTACAAGACATTTCGACAATGGTAAAACAAGACCAGCAAGACTGCCCGATGCGCCGACATCCCGATAGGAGCTGCACATATCTCGTTCTCAGGGAAACACCGAATGAGCAATCCGTACAACTAAAACCATACCTCAAGTTTCCCTGAGGGGGCGCTGCAAAGGGCTCTAGTTTAGACCAGCACTTAGAGAAGCACTGGCCCGGGGGGGCTAAAATAAAGATGACCCTTGGGTTAATTACTCCCAAGGGAAAAGTAGGTGGTGATGAGGCAAATGGTAAAACCAAGGTTGGGCCTTGCTGGAGGAGTTTTATTCAAAGTGAACTATCAAGGGGGTCCCATAAATCACCCAACCGCGTAAGGAACGCAAAATCCGGGAACATAACACCGGTATGAGGAAACTAGGGCGGCAAGAGTGGAACAAAACACTAGGCATAAGGCCGATCCTTCCACCCTTTACCAAATATATAGATGCATTAATAATATAAGAGATATTGTGATATCCCAACAAAATCCTGTCCACCATGGAGCAATCTTCAACTTCACCTGCAACTAACAACGCTATAAGAGGGGCTGAGCAAAGCGGTAACATAGCCAAACAACGGTTTGCTAGGAAGGGTGAAACGGTTAGAGGCTGCCATGGCAAATTGGGAGGCTTGAAGAACAAGTGATAGGTAGTGCAGCATAGCGATAGAACGAAGCAAAGCAAAGCAATGATAGTAGTGAGATCCAAGGTGACGGTCATCTTGCCTGAAATCCCGCTAGGAAGAAGAACGAGTCCATGAAGAAGACGAACGGATGAAGCCGAACCAAGCATAGACGAACGAATCCTCACGATCACAATGAAATGGGAACTATCGAGAGGAAGCACACAACATAGTAAACACACCACACATATACATGACATGATGCACAACCAAGCATGATGCAAGACAAGACTACATGAAGCTACTCATGGCAAGAGATGATGCAAACAAGAGCAACACATCAAGGCAAGTTTAAATGAGGCCGGAAACAACATATAACAATTCCGGTAAGTCCTCATATGAAAATTTCAAAATTGGTCCAGATCTGAACAAACATTAAGTTGAAGTTGTTAAACAGCAAGTTAAAATGCACCAAGATGATCTACACGAAATTCTAGTCAAGTTACACATCAAGGCAAGTTCTTTTTAGTGTGCATATAAGGTTTGGTCAAAGTCAAGCTTTGCATAGTTTGACTAACTTTATATTAAAAAAATATCAACATTCACAATATGATATCAACATTTCCAAATGCACCATGAAATGTATTTTCATATTGTATAGTTCAAGTATTGTAGATGTTCATATTTTTAATATAAATTTGGTCAAACTTTGTGTTGTTTGACTTTGACCAAAACTTATACGCGGAGTAGAAAGAAATGGAGGGAGTATGAGCAAAACAATTTAAACATGGCATTGATGCAAACTACATACAAACATCAAGAAAACACTCTCAAACATGGATGCAACATGATAATATGAAACTACATGCGAAATCAAGCTAGTTTCATATAGAGCACACTCAAAACGGAGCAACGGTTCAACACATACACTCCATACAAGTTTAAAGGACAAGCTGTCCAAAACAGCAACTAGTCATCTAGCAAGCATCAAAATAATATTCTACAGCACCTCAATATGAAAACAAAAGGCATGGACATCATGTAAAGGTAAAGCATGACAAAATATGAACACTGATCTATCTCCAGAAATCAATAGAACATGCTCAAAAGGACATGGCAAGATTGCAAATAATAACAGTTTACAGACTTGGCAGACATAACATCAGGTTGCAATGTTTAGAGCTATCAAAAAGAATGTTATAGGAACATATCATGGCAAACAAAGACATTGCTTGAATCTACTAATTGCATATAACAAAAGTCCCTTACTGACCATGAGCCAAAAAGGCACAGAAGATATAATGGCACCCATGTAAACATGGCAAAAGATATGACAGATTCATACATGGCAGGACCAACAATAATTAGGCATGTTGGTGAGCTTGTACCACTCACCACAGAACAATACATGGCATGGCAAGGTAACCAATAGTAAGAATACATGTTTGTGAAGCTAAGCATGGCAAGAGCAAGTCCATAGGGTGCATGGATCACTAGCAAAGCTCATGGCAAAACTGAACTTAATGTTAATAGGATGACAGCAACATTACTTAGCAATGTGGGAGCAAGATTACAACAAGCTACAGCAAGCTATAAATGCAACCAGGGGCATGGATTGATAGAGCATGACATGTATAAGAAAACATCCTTAGTGAACATCTCCAGATTATGCATAGAATGACTTGTAGCAGTAGGTTTACATATCATCATGATATAGCAGATTCAGCCTAGCAAAACAGTAACAGCAAGTACCCTACTTCACGAGCTCTAAGCACTCACTACAAGACACAAAAAGATACAAGACACGCATTCCTGTAAAGATGGCATGATGTAGTTAAAAACACATGTAGAGCTCATGCTCATAGGATGCACACACAAAATGTAACGAAAAAGACAAAACAACAAGTTATGTTAACAGACAGCAGATAACATCATATAGCACTCTTGCAACGATGATTCGGGCATCAAGATTATCTCAAAAAAGCATGGCACTATGGAATGAAATGAAGAGCATCTCACAATGAACATTTTGATATATCATATGCATGAAACGGAGCTATGGACGATGAGATATGATGCGATGAACAGGGGACCAGAATGCAAAAATCTCAGGGACTTGGTGAAATTTATACCCTCCGGAAGTCAACGGGACGAGGATATCCGGGACGGAGGGATCCGGGGCGCAGGTGCTGCTTGGTTTGTCTCCCGATGGTTCTCATCCACCCGGGGTAGATCCGGCCGGAGTGGAGCTCCGACGAGCTTCCACGAACTCCGGCGAGCGAAGGAGGCCGGCGAGAGGCGAGGAGGGCTGGAGGAGTCCGGATCCGGTGGCGACGCCGGGCGGCGGAGCCGGCGGGCGGCGGTCCGAGTGGGCGGCGGGGCCGCGGGAGCCGGGCGGCGCTCCAGGGCGGCACGGAAGGAGCGGCAGCCGGGCGGCAAAGCGAGGCACGGCGGCGGCGCGGCGGCCTAGTGGCGTGGACGGCGATCGGCGGCGGGGAGCGCGGTCGGGCCCGGCGCGGCCCGGCGCGGGCCGGCCGTGGGCTGGAGCGGGCCGCGGTGGAGGGAGGAGAGAGAGGGAGGCGCGGGGACATGTGGCAGCCTCCCATTGGCTGCCGACGGCGGCGGCGATGCGTCCGGCGCAGACGGACATGTCCGGCGGCGCGCAGGGGAAGAGGCTAGGGTTCATCTGTGCGAAAATTCAGGAGGAGACACCTATTTATAGGTAGAGGGAGTTAGGAGAGTCCAAATGAGGTGCGGTTTTCGCCCACCCGATCGTGATCGAACGACCGAGAGCATGGATGGGGTTTGGATGGGTTTTGGGTCACTTTGGAGGGGTGTTGGGCTGCACACAAAAGAGGCCTTTACGGTTACCCGGTTAACCATTGGAGTATCAAACGGACTCCAAATGGCACAAAACTTGACAGGCGGTCTACCGGTGTTATACCAAGGCCGCTTGGCAAACCTCGGTCCATTCCGAGAAAGTTTAACACCCGCTCACAACAGGAGACAAAAGGGGGACATAGGAGTGTCGGATTGCAAAACGGACAATGGGGAAAATGCTCGGATGCATGCGATGAACACGTATGCACAAAGAGATGCACATGATGACATGATATGAAATGCATATGATGACATGGAAAAATGCAACACGCAAGCACATGACATGGCAAGGACGGCGAATAAATTGAAGACACCTGGCGCATCGAATCCGGGGCGTTACACCCCATCTGCAGTCACAATATATTATAAGATACTAGCATAATGCTCCTCTTACAATTTACTGGCATGCCGAACATACATACCCTGGGCCTCGTCAAGCCGCTTCTTAACAAGGACGATGTCTGCATCCGCCGCGTCCAGCTGCCGCTTCAGTTCGGCAAAATCAGCAGTCCGGTCAGCCGCCGGACAATCAGCCGCCTGCACATAAAAAGCAGCACAATTATTACCTGAGATTACGATCCTCTGTTTGCCACCTCTGGGCAGCGACCAGAGTCTCAAGGGCTAATATCTATACAGAGCACACCTAGCATGTGCGGTACCGTCAGAAATACATATATTATTTTGCGTACCTCGAAGCCGCTCAACAGACTTGTAAAGGCTTCATTCAATCCGCTTTTGGCAGATGAAATCCTCTCAATCACCATACCCATTAAGGTACGATGTGTCTCTGAGATGGCCGCTCGCCCCAGCAGACCCATCAGTGTGTCCAGCTGTATGTCGGACAATCCCAGACTCCTCCTATCGTTCTCCTTGGAAGCTGAATAGCCCGAACCACGGGCAGCCGAAGTGTCAACTTCTGGCCTCGGCGGATCGGGAGAAATCCTCCGTGACGAAACCTCGGGGTCGTCTGCCCCATGTGACGGGGAGGCAGGGGGAGGCATTTCGCTCTTCATCATCTCCGGAGGAAGATCCCCCGAAGACGAACTCTGTGGAGAAGGGCTACGAGCCGGACTGCAACAAATATGTTTCGGTTACTATCCTCAGAGACAAAACGGGATATGTTTACCAAGTACACTTTTACTTACGGCTCGGTGGAGGGCTGGCCCCCTTGCGGGTGCTGCGCAGTAAGGACGCCCCCTGGGGCAGGGCCCCTTGGCGAGGGTTTCTTCCCTCGTTTGGAAGCCTCCGTTTCGAAGTCTTCAGAGGCGTCCCTTTTCTTACCTTGAGGAGAGGGGATTTTAGATTCCCCTCCCTGATTATCCTCCTTCGCGGAGGCACTTACTCCTCTGATTTGGATGTGTAGAATGTGAGGCCCGCCTATGGCTTCTCTATTCCTCCCCTCGTCTTCTCCTGATGGTACCTGATACGGCGTGCGCTCAAGCATCCTGGTCAACAAAGGATCCGGCAAGCCTTTGGGAAGAGGGGCCGGACACCTAATCCCCTCCGCCTTCCTTAGCCAGTCCTGGCAGAGAGCAATTTTTCAGAATGATGTTATAATAAACATAAAGGATGGTGTGTTCGGTAGCAGAAGTACTTACCTGGGTATCCGGACGGTTGCAGTTGAGACCAGCGTCCTCGGTGGTGTCTGGACACTTTATTCGTGATCCGAAGAATGACCCATACATCTCTTCGAGAGTCATGCCGAAGAATTGTTGAACGGTTCGCGGTCCTTTCGGGTTGAACTCCCACATACGGAGAGGACGACGTTGGCAGGGCAGGACTCGATGAACCAGCATCACTTGCATTATCTTGACAAGACTGACATCCCTCTTGACAAGGTCTCGGATGCGGCTTTGCAATGTCAGCACGTCATTAATCAGCCCCCAGTCCAGCCCCTTGTTGACCCATGACGCCAGTTGCGGTGGAGGGCCTAAGCAGAACGCTGGAGCAGCCATCCACTTTGTGCCTCGGGGAGCTGTGATGTAAAACCACTCCCGCTGCCATAAATCAGAAGTTTCTGCGAAAGAACCCTTTGTCCATGGGGTGTCGGCGCCTTTTCTTATTATAGCACCTCCGCACTCCGCATGACGCCCGTCAATCACCCTCGGCCTCACATTGAAGGTCTTGAGCCATAGGCCGAAGTGGGGGTGATGTGGAGGAAGGCTTCACACACGACGATAAACGACGAGATGTGAAGGACGGAATCCAGAGCTAGATCATGGAAATCTAGTCCGTAGTAGAACAGAGCCCTCTCACAAAGGGATCAACGCTAAAACCTAGCCCTCGGAGAAAGTGGGAAATAAAAATGACACTCTCGTTGGGTTCGAGAGTGGGGACGACCTGCCCTTGAGCAGGTAGCCTATGCGGAATCTCGGTGGTGAGATACCTGGCCTCCCTAAGTTTCTTGACATCCTCCTCTATGACGGAGGAGGCCATCCACTGGCCTTTAAGGTTGGATCCGGACATGGTTGAAGGTCTGAAACGCTTAGCTTAAGCCTTGGGTGTTGGAACTCGAGGTTTGGGAGGGGAAGGATCAAGCGTGGGGAGAAAAGGATAGGCCTTGGCCTCCTTTATAAAGAGGACGAATATCAAGCGTCCCCCGCGTGACCGTTTGGGACTTGCCTAAAATCGAGGAGTCGTATTAAACAAACACGGTTGGGTTACCCACACCTGTATTGATGAGAATCCCGTGATAAGGGGGACATGATCTCTTCTTCGACAAGACGTGCCAATACAACCGCCTCGCATCACGTGTAGTGGCTGGTTATGAAAAACGGCTCGAATAAAGATCGGGCCATTGTGTGAGGTCACACTATGAAAAGTTGTCAGCAGATTAGATTTGTGGAATATTGTGCTCTCTACGGTGGTATGTGGAATTTTTTTTGCAGAGCTGGACACAATTCTCGTATTCTAAATCTTCTATGGAGTATTTGGAGAAGGAACCCGCCTTGCAATGCCGAAGACAATTTGCACCCGGACTCATCGTCATTGAAGCCTGGTTCAGGGGCTACTGAGGGAGTCCTGGATTAAGGGGTCCTCGGACAGCTGGACTATATACTTTGGCCGGACTGTTGGATGATACGTCCATTTTGCATCATGCTTTTATGACAATATTTATTGCATTATGGGCTGTTATTTCACGTTATGTCACAATACTTATGGCTATTCTCTCTTATTTTACAAGGTTTACATGAAGAGGGAGAATGCCGACAGCTGGAATTCTAGGCTAGAAAAGGAGCAAATACTGGAGGCCTATTCTGCGCAACTCCAAAAGTCCTGAAACTCCACGGAATATCTTAAAATAAATAAAGAAAAATCATCGCCAAAGATGAAGGCCAGGGGCCGACACCCTGCTCACAAGGGTGGGGGGAGCCCCCTTGGGCGCGCCCCCCTACCTCGTGGGCCCCCTGGTGGCTCTCTGATGTCTGTCTTCTCCTATATGAAGTCTTTCGATGAGAAAAAATAGCAAGCAACCTTTCGGGACGAGACTCCGCCGCCACGAGGCGGAACCTTGGCGGAACCAATCTAGGGCTCCGGCAGAGCTGTTCTGCCGGGGACACTTCCCTCCGGGAGGGGGAAATCATCACCATCGTCACCACCAACGCTCCTCTCTTCGGGAGAGGGCAATCTCCATCAACATCTTCACCAGCACCATCTCATCTCCAAACCCTAGTTCATCTCTTGTATCCAATTCTTGTCTCCAAGTCCGGGATTGGTGCTAGTAGGTTGCTAGTAGTGTTGATTACTCCTTGTAGTTGATGCTAGTTGGTTTATTTGGTGAAAGATCATATGTTCAGATCCTTTATGCACATTATTACCCCTCTGATTATGAACATGAATATGCTTTGTGAGTAGTTATGTTTGTTCCTGAGGACAAGGGAGAAGTCTTGCTATTAGTAGTCATGTGAATTTGGTATTCGTTCGATATTTTGATAAGATGTATGTTGTCTAACCTCTAGTGGTGTTATGTGAACGTCGACTACATAACACTTCACCATTATTTGGGCCTAGAGGAAGGCATTGGGAAGTAATAAGTAGATGATGGGTTGCTAGAGTGACAGAAGCTTAAACCCTAGTTTATGCGTTGCTTCGTAAGGGGCTGATTTGGATCCATATGTTTCATGCTATGGTTAGGTTTACCTTAATACTTTTGTTGTAGTTGCGGATGCTTGCAATAGAGGTTAATCATAAGTGGGATGCTTGTTCAAGTAAGGACAGCACCCAAGCACCGGTCCACCCACATATCAAATTATCAAAGTACCGAACGCGAATCATATGAGCGTGATGAAAACTAGCTTGACGATATTCCCATGTGTCCTCGGGAGCGCTTTTCCTATTATAAGAGTTTGTCCAGGCTTGTCCTTTGCTACAAAAAGGATTGGGCCACCTTGCTGCACTTTATTTACTTTTGTTACTTGTTGCTCGTTACAATTTATCTTATCACAAAACTATCTATTACCACTTATTTCAATACTCGCAAAGAATACCTTGCTGAAAACTGCTTATCATTTCCTTCTGCTCCTCGTTGGGTTCGACACTCTTACTTACCGAAAGGACTACGATAGATTCCCTATACTTGTGGGTCATCAAGACTCTTTTCTGGCGCCGTTGCCGGGGAGTGAAGCGCCTTTGGTAGGTGGAATTTGGTAAGGAAAAATTTATTTAGTGTGCTGAAATTTTCTGTCACTTGTTACTATGGAAAGTAATTGTCTGAGGGGCTTGTTCGGGGTATCCTCACCCCGTCCAATAGAGCAAAGAGTTGCTCCTCCACCTACTCAACCTACTGAACCTATTGAAAATGAAACTCCTTTTGAGATTCCTTCGGGTTTGATGGAAAAACTGCTAGCTAACACTTTTACAGGAGATGGAACAAAGCATCCTGATGAACATCTACACTATGTGGATGATGTTTGTGGACTATTTAAGCTTGCAGGTATACCCGATGATGTTGTTAAGAAGAAGGCCTTCCCTTTATCTTTGAAGGGAGACGCATTGACATGGTACAGGCTATGTGATGATATGAGATCATGGAACTATAAAAGATTGAAATTGGAATTTCACCAAAAGTATTACCCTATGCATCTTGTTCATCGTGATCGCAATTATATATATAATTTTTGGCCTCGCGAAGGAGAAAGCAATGCTCAAGCTTGGGGGAGGCCTAAATCAATGTTATATTCATGCCCCAATCATGAGCTCGCAAGAGAAGTGATTATGCAAAGTTTTTATGCCCGGCTTTCTGAAAACAATCGCACCATGCTCGATACTTCTTGTGCTGGCTCTTTTATGATGAAGACTATTGAATTCAGACGGAATTTATTGGATAGAATTAAATGTAACTCTGAAGATTGGGACCTCGACGAAGGTAAGGAGTCAGGTATGACACCTAAGTTTGATTGTGTTAAATCTTTTATGGACACCGATATTTTCCGTAAGTTTAGCACTAAATATGGACTTGACTTTGAGATAGTAGCTTCTTTTTGTGAATCTTTTGCTACTTATTTTGATCTCCCCAAGGAGAAGTGGTTTAAATATCATCCTCCCATAGAAGTAAAAGTAGCTGCACCTATTAAAGTTGAAGAAAAGACTGTCACGTATAATGATCCTATTGTTCCCACTTCTTATGTTGAGAAACCGCCTTTCCCTGTTAGAATGAAGGATCATGCTAAAGCTTCAACGGTTGTTCGTAAAAGCAATATTAGAACTTTTACCCCTCCTGAGCAAGTCAAAGTAGAACCCAATATTGCTATTGTTAAAGATCTCTTGTCTGATAATATTGATGGGCATGTTATTCAATTCTAGGGTGAAACTGCTAGAATTGCTAAACCTTGTGATAGAGATAAACATAGACCTGTGGTAGGCATGCCTGTTATTTCTGTTAAAATAGGAGATCACTGTTATCATGGTTTATGTGATATGGGTGCTAGTGCTAGTGTAATACCCATTGATTTATACATAGAAATTATGCATGATATTGCACCTGCTGAGTTAGAAGAAATTGATGTTACAATTAAACTTGCCAATAGAGATACTATTTCACCAATGGGAATTGTTAGAGATGTTGAAGTCTTGTGTGGGAAAACCAAATATCCCGCTGATTTTCTTGTTCTTGGTTCTCCACAAGATAGCTTTTGTCCCATTATATTTGGTAGACCCTTCTTGAATATTGTTAATGCTACGATAGACTGCAAAAAGAATGTTGTTACTGTTGGCTTGGATGATATGGTTCATGAGTTTAATTTCTCTAAATTTAGTAAACAACATCGTGAGGAAGAATTGCCTAGTAAGGACGAAATTATTGGTCTTGCTTCTATTGCCGTACCTCCTAGTGATCCTTTAGAACAATAGTTGCTAGACCATGAAAATGATATGTTCATGAATGAAAGAAGGGAAATAGATGAAGTATTCTTTAAACAGGAACCTATTCTGTAACACAATTTGCCTGTTGAAATTCTAGGGGATCCTCCTCCACCCAAGGGTGATCCCGTGTTTGAGCTTAAACCATTGCCTGATAATCTTAAATATGCTTATCTTGATGAAAAGAAAATATATCCTGTCATTATTAGCGCTAACCTTTCAGAGCATGAAGAAGAAAGATTATTGAAAACTCTGAAGAAGCACCGTGCTGCTATTGGATATACTCTGGATGGTCTTAAGGGCATCAGTCCCACCCAATGTCAACATAAAATAAATTTGGAAGCGGATGCCAAACTAGTTTGTGATCCTCAACGATGTTTGAATCCTAAAATGAAAGAAGTGGTAAGAAAAGAAATACTCAAGCTTCTGGAGGCAGGTATAATTTATCCCATTGCTGATAGTCAGTGGGTAAGTCCTGTCCACTGTGTCCCTAAGAAGGGAGGTTTTACTGTTGTCCCTAATGATAAAGATGAATTGATTCCACAAAGAATCATCACAGGTTATAGGATGGTAATTGATTTCCGCAAATTAAATACGGCTACTAAGAAATATCATTACCCCTTACCTTTTATTGATCAAATGCTAGAAAGATTATGCAAACATACACACTATTTCTTTCTAGATGGTTATTCCGGTTTTTCTCAAATACCTGTGTCGGCTAAAGATCAATCAATGACTACTTTCACATGCCCTTTTGGTACTTTTGCTTATAGACGTATGCCTTTCGGTTTATGTAATGCACCTGCTACCTTTCAAAGATGCATGATGGCTATATTCTCTGACTTTTGCGAGAAAATTTGTGAGGTTTTCATGGACGACTTTTCCGTCTATGGTTCCTCGTTTGATGATTGCTTGAGCAATCTTGCTCGAGTTTTGCAGAGACGTGAAGAAACTAATCTTGTCTTGAATTGGGAAAAGTTCCACGGTATGGTTAATGAAGGTATTGTCTTGGGGAACAAAGTTTCTGAAAGAGGTATTGAAGTTGATAAAGCCAAGGTTGATGCTATTGAAAAGATGCCATGTCCCAAGGACATCAAAGGTATAAGAAGTTTCCTTGGTCACACCGGATTTTATAGGAGGTTCATTAAGGACTTCTCAAAAATCTCTCGGCCTCTGACTAATTTATTACAAAAAGATGTACCATTTGTCTTTGATGATGATTGCGTAGAAGCATTTCAAATACTTAAGAAATCATTAGTCTCTGCACCTGTTGTTCAGCCACCTGATTGGAATTTACCCTTTGAAATTATGTGTGATGCTAGTGATTATGATGTAGGTGCTGTTCTAGGGCAAAGAGTTGATAAGAAATTAAATGTTATCCATTATGCTAGTAAAACTCTTGATAGTGCTCAAAGAAATTATGCTACTACCGAAAAGGAACTTTTAGCAGATGTGTTTGCTTGTGATAAGTTTAGACCTTATATTGTTGATTCCAAAGTTACTATTCACACTGATCATGCTGCTATTAAATATCTTATGGAAAAGAAAGATGCAAAACCTAGACTCATTAGATGGGTTCTCCTGCTGCAAGAATTTTATTTACATATTGTTGATAGAAAGGGGGCTGAGAACCCCGTTGCAGACAACTTGTCTAGGTTAGAGAATGTTCTTGATGACCCACTACCTATTGATGATAGCTTTCTTGATGAACAATTAAATGTCATAAGCACTGCTCGTAGCACTCCTTGGTATGATGATTATGCTAATTATATTGTTGCTAAATTTATACCACCTAGCTTCACATACCAACAAAAGAAAAAGTTTATTTATGACTTGCGACATTACTTTTGGGATGACCCACATCTTTATAAAGAAGGAGTAGATGGTGTTATTAGACGTTGTGTACCTGAGCATGAATAGGAACAGATCATATGCAAGTGTCACTCCGAAGCTTATGGAGGACACCATGCTGGAGATAGAACTGCACATAAGGTATCGCAATCCGGTTTTTATTGTCCTACTCTCTTCAAGGATGCCCGTAAGTTTGTTTTGTCTTGCGATGAATGTCAAAGAATTGGTAATATTAGTAGACGTCAAGAAATGCCTATGAATTACTCACTTGTTATTGAACCATTTGATGTTTGGGGCTTTGATTATATGGGACCTTTTCCTGCCTCTAATGGATATACTCATATTTTAGTTGCTGTTGATTACGTTACTAAGTGGGTGGAAGCTATTCCAACTAGTAGTGCTGATCATAACACTTCTATTAAAATGCTTAAGGAAGTTATTTTTCCGAGGTTTGGAGTTCCTAGATATTTAATGACTGATGGTGGTTCACACTTTATTCATGGTGCTTTCCGTAAGATGCTTGCTAAATACGACATTAATCATAGAATTGCATCTCCATATCACCCGCAGTCTAGTGGTCAGGTAGAATTGAGCAATAGAGAGCTCAAATTAATTTTGCAAAAGACTGTTAATAGGTCCAGAAAGAATTGGTCCACGAAACTGGATGACTCATTATGGGCCTATAGAACTGCATATAAGAATCCTATGGGTATGTCTCCGTATAAAATGGTTTATGGAAAAGCTTGTCACTTACCTCTCGAACTAGAACATAAAGCTTACTGGGCTATTAAAGAGCTCAACTATGATTTCAAACTTGCCGGTGAGAAGAGGTTATTTAATTTTAGCTCCCTTGATGAATGGAGAACCCAAGCTTATGAAAATGCCAAGTTGTTTAAAGAAAAAGTCAAAAGATGGCATGACAAAAGGATACAAAAGCGTGAGTTTAATGTAGGTGATTATGTATTGCTATACAACTCTCTTTTAAGATTTTTTTGCAGGAAAACTTCTCTCCAAATGGGAAGGTCCCTACGTTATCGAGTAGGTCTATCATTCCAGTGCCATAAAAATCAACAATTTTGCAGGCACAAATCCGAAGGTGGTAAACGGTCAAAGGATTAAACATTATATTTCAGGTAATCCCATAAATGTTGAAACTAATATTATTGAAACTATAACCCCGGAGGAATACATAAAGGACACTTTCCAGAATGTTCCTGACTCCGAAAAGGAATAGGTATGTGATACAGTAAGTAAACCGACTCCAAAACAATTTTTAAGACAACATTTCTCCGTTTTGGAATATTTAGAAAAATATAAAAAATAAGTAGCAGTCCAGGGAGGACACGAGGCCTCCATGAGGGTGGAGGGCGCGCCCTACCCCCTGGGCGCGCCCCCTACCTCGTGAGCACCTCGTGTGCCCTCCGGACTCCGTTTCCTTGCACGATACGTATTTTGGTCAGTAAAAACTCATTATATATACTCCCGAAGGTTTTGACTCTCGTATCACGCAAATCTCCCCTGTTCTTGTTTCGAGCTGTTTTTCTGACAGGTCTAGATCATCATGACAACACCAAGTGCTTCCAAGGACAAGTTCTTCGAGAAGGTGATCAACCCTTACCTCACGGAGGTGCTGCGACACCCTCAAACCATTGAGATGCGTGATGGGTTGCTGCACATCTGCGATGTTGAGGGACCAAAGGGAATCGGAAGCATGGAGTCGAGGCTCGAAGCAATGGAGCAACAAGTTTTCAAGTGCCAGGGGATGGTGGAGCGTGGAATCAACGCTACCCACAAGCTGCTCGCGGAGTTCACCAACAACTACGAGCCGGATGCCAAGAATACCGAGGAGGCCATCTTCAAGCTACATGAGAAGATCGAGAACCTCCAAGCCCAAATCTATGATCTGCAAAACCAAAACTATGAGTATGAATATAGATTCAAAAGGATGAGTTTGGCTGCAGATTTGAGGATCCCGGAGACTCGATCATCCTTCTGTGATGGTGAGCCTATGCCATGGAAGGTGGACGACAAGCTCGCATCATCAACAACACCTCCACCGCCAAAAACAAAGAAGGAGACATAATCACATGGGTATGCGCACTCCCCTTGGCAACTGCCAAGCTTGGGGGGGTGCCCTGGTATCGTATCATCATCATGACTCCTATCTTTACCGTTTTTCTTAGTTCGATCCTTTTAGTAGTATCTTGATTTAGTAGAATAAAGTCATGGCATGATCTAGTTTTGAGTCTTGCTTTATGATCCTTGTCTGTAATCGAGTCCGTGAGCTATATAATAAAGATTAGTGCTGAGTCAAGGGCTTGAGTATTTTGCCATGATCCTGGGTGATTAGAAGAAAAGAATAAAAAGAATCAAAGAGTTCATAATTGATCTTAGTGAAAGTAATTACTTCTCATAGAAAGAGTATGATGATTAAAGGTTGTTGGGAGTTGGCAAATATAGCTTTGGGCATCATTGCAATTAATAGGAAGTAATAAGGAAAGAGAGGTTTCACATATAGATATATTATCATAGACATCTTTTATGATTGGGAGCACTCATTAAAATATGACATGCTAAAGAGTTGATGTTGGACAAGGAAGACAACATAATGAGTTATGTTTTCTTATATCTGAGATAAAGTATGTTGTCATGGATCCTCTAACATGTTGAGCTTGCCTTTCCCCCTCATGCTAGCCAAATTCTCAGCACCAAGTAGAAATACTACTTGTGCTTCCAAATACCCTTAAACCAGTTTTGCCATGAGAGTCCACCATATCTACCTATGGATTGAGTAAGATCCTTCAAGTAAGTTGTCATTGGTGCAAGCAATAAAATTGCTCTCTAAATATGCATGACTTATTAGTGCGGAGAAAATAAACTTTTTACGAACTTGTTGTGGACGCAATAAAAGCGACGGACTGCATAATAAAGGTTCCCATACAAGGGGCAATATAAAGTGACGTTCTTTTGCATTAAGATTTTCTGCATCAAACCTAAAAGCGCATGACAACCTCTGCTTCCCTCTGCGAAGGGCCTATCTTTTATTATTATCCTCTATCTTATGCAAGAGTCATGGTGATTTTCACCTTTCCTTTTTATTTTATCCTTTGGCAAGCTCAGCATGTTGGAGAGAACATGATATATATATATCTAATTGGATGTGGGGGAGCATGAATTATTATTGTTGACATTACCCTTGAGGTAAAAAGTTGTGGGGCAAAATATAAGCCCCTATCTTTCTCTATGTCCGATTAAAACTCCGTAACCACAAGTATCGCATGAGTGTTAGCAATTATGAAGGACTAAGTGATAGTTGAGTATGTGGACTTGCTTTTAAGCTCTGACATAGACTCTTTTCGATGTTATGATAAATTGCAATTGCTTCAATGACTAAGGTTATAATTTGTTGGTGCTCAATAAGGTTTCTGATTCACGCTTTTGGCTTCGTGAAAAGATCATCGGTTGAACATGAGTAATCATATGAAAAAATCTATTTATGTTACTGTGATGGAAATAATCATGATGCCTTCATGTACGTATTTTTATTTTTATCGACGCCTCTACCTCTAAACATGAGGACATATTTATTGTAATCGGCTTTTCGCTTGAGGACAAGCGAGGTCTAAGCTTGGGGGAGTTGATACGTCCATTTTGCATCATGCTTTTATGACAATATTTATTGCATTATGGGCTGTTATTTCATGTTATGTCACAATACTTATGGCTATTCTCTCTTATTTTACAAGGTTTGCATGAAGAGGGAGAATGCCGGCAGCTGGAATTCTAGGCTGGAAAGGAGCAAATATTGGAGGCCTATTCTGTGCAACACCAAAAGTCCTGAAACTCCACGGAATATCTTAAAATAAATAAAGAAAAATCATCGCCAAAGATGAAGGCCAGGGGGCCCACACCCTGCTCACGAGGGTGGGGGGTGCCCCCCTGGGTGCGCCCCCTACCTCATGGGCCCCCTAGTGGCTCTCCGATGCCCGTCTTCTCCTATATGAAGTATTTCGATGAGAAAAAAAATAGCAAGCAACCTTTCGAGACGAGACTCCGCCGCCACGAGGCAGAACCTTGGCGGAACCAATCTAGGACTCCGGCAGAGCTGTTCTGACGGGGACACTTCCCTCCGGGAGGGGGAAATCATCACCATCGTCATCACCAACGCTCCTCTCATCGGGAGAGGGCAATCTCCATCAACATCTTCACCAGCACCATCTCATCTCCAAACCCTAGTTCATCTCTTGTATCCAATTCTTGTCTCTAAGTCCGGGATTGGTGCTAGTAGGTTGCTAGTAGTGTTGATTACTCCTTGTAGTTGATGCTAGTTGGTTTATTTGGTGGAAGATCATATGTTCAGATCCTTTATGCACATTATTACCCCTCTGATTATGAACATGAATATGCTTTGTGAGTAGTTACCTTTATTCCTGAGGACAAGGGAGAAGTCTTGCTATTAGTAGTCATGTGAATTTGGTATTCGTTCGATATTTTGATAAGATGTATGTTGTCTAACCTCTAGTGGTGTTATGTGAACGTCAACTACATAACACTTCACCATTATTTGGGCCTAGAGGAAGGCATTGGGAAGTAATAAGTAGATGATGGGTTGCTAGAGTGACAGAAGCTTAAACCCTAGTTTATGCGTTGCTTCGTAAGGGGCTGATTTGGATCCATATGTTTCATGCTATGGTTAGGTTTACCTTAATACTTTTGTTGTAGTTGTGGATGCTTGCAATAGAGGTTAATCATAAGTGGGATGATTGTCCAAGTTAGGGCAGTACCCAAGCACCGGTCCACCCATATATCAAATTATCAAAGTACCGAACGCGAATCATATGAGCGTGATGAAAACTAGCTTGACGATATTCCCATGTGTCCTCGGGAGCGCTTTTCCTATTATAAGAGTTTGTCCAAGCTTGTCCTTTGCTATAAAAAGGATTGGGCCACCTTGCTGCACTTTATTTACTTTTGTTACTTGTTGCTCGTTACAATTTATCTTATCACAAAACTATCTGTTACCACTTATTTCAGTACTCGCAGAGAATACCTTGCTGAAAACTGCTTATCATTTCCTTCTGCTCCTCGTTGGGTTCGACACTCTTACTTATCGAAAGGACTACGATAGATCCCCTATATTTGTGGGTCATCATTGGACTATGAAGATACAAGATTGAAGACTTCATCCCGTGTCCGGGTGGGACTCTCCTTTGCGTGGAAGCCAAACTTGGCAATTCGGATATGTAGATCTCCTTCTCTGTAACCGACTCTATATAACCCTAACCCCCTCCGGTGTCTATATAAACCGGAGGGTTTATTCTGTAGGACAAGAACAATCATAATCATAGGCTAGCTTCTAGGATTTAGCCTCTACTATCTCGTGGTAGATCAACTCTTGTAATACTCATATTATCAAGATCAATCAAGCAGGAAGTAGGGTATTACCTCCATCGAGAGGGCCCGAACCTGGGTAAAACATCGTGTCCCCTGACTCATGTTACCATTAGCCTTAGACTCACAGTTCGGGACCCCCTACCCGAGATCCGCCGGTTTTGACACCGACACTAACCTTGAGTATCCGTGAGATCCCATCTTGGAGCCTTCGTCGGTGCTCCGCCGGAGGGGGAATGGACCATGGAGGGATTCTACATCAACACCATAGCCTCTCCAATGAGTTGTGAGTAGTTTACCACAGACCTTCGGGTCCATAGTTATTAGCTAGATGGCTTCTTCTCTCTTTTTGGATCTCAATATCATGTTCTCCTCGATCTTCTTAGAGATCTATTCGATGTAACTCTTCTTGTGGTGTGTTTTTCGAGATCTGATGAATTGTGGGTTTATGATCAAGTTTATCTATGAGAAATATTTGAATCTCCTCTGAATTGTTTTATGTGTGATTAATTTATCTTTGCAAGTCTCTTCGAATTATCAGTTTGGTTTGGCCTACTAGATTGATCTTTCTTGCAATGGGAGAAGTGCTTAGCTTTGGGTTCAATCTTGCGGTGTCCTTTCCCAGTGACAGCAGGGGCAGCAAGGCACGTACTATATTGTTGCCATCGAGGATAAAAAGATGGTGTTTATATCATATTGCATGAGTTTATCCCTCTACATCATGTCATCTTTCTTAATGCGTTACTCTGATCTTTATGAAATTAATACTCTAGATGCATGTTGGATAACGATCGATGTGTGGACTAATAGTAGTAGATGCAGGCAGGAGTTTGTCTACTTGTCATGGACGTGATGCCTATATACATGATCATGCCTAGATAATCTCATAATTATTCGCTTTTCTATCAATTGCTCGACAGTAATTTGTTCACCCACAGTAATACTTATGCTATCTCGAGAGAAGCCACTAGTGAAACCTATGGCCCCCGGGTGTATCTTTTATCAGATAAGCTTTCAATATACTTTTATTTGCATCTTTACTTTTTCAATCTATATTATAAAATACCAAAAATATATTTATCTCTATCAGATCTCACTTCCGCAAGTGGCCGTGAAGGGATTGACAACCCCTTTATTGCGTTGGTTGTGAGTCCTTTGTTTGTTTGTGTAGGTGCATGGGACTTTTGAGGAGCCTCCTACTGAATTGATACCTTGGTTCTCAAAAACTTAGGGAAATACTTACACTACTATTGCTGCATCACCCTTTCCTCTTTAAGGAAAACTAACGCAAGCTCAAGACATAGCAAGAAGGATTTCTGGCGCCGTTGCCGGGGAGGTATCGCTCAAGTCAAGACATACCAAGTACCCATCACAAACTCATCTCCCTCGCATTTACATTATTTGCCATTTGCCTCTCATTTTCCTCTCCCCCACTTCACCCTTGCCGTTCTATTCGCCTCTCTTTCCCAATCTTCTCTTTCTTTTGTTTGCCTTTTTGTTTGCTTGTGTGTTGGATTACTTGTCGCGATGGCGCAAGATAATACCAAATTGTGTGATTTCTCCAATACCAATAATAATGATTTCCTTAGTACTCCGATTGGTCCTCTTAATGATGTTGAGTCTTGTGAAATCAATACTGCTTTGCTGAATCTTGTTACGAAAGATCAATTCGCCAGCCTTCCTAGTGAAGATGCCGCTACCCATCTAAACAACTTTGTTGATTTGTGTGAGATGCAAAAGAAGAAAGATATCGATAATGATATTGTTAAATTTAAGTTATTTCCGTTTTCACTTAGAGATCGTGCTAAAGTTTGGTTTTCATCTTTGCCTAAAAATAGTATTGATTCATGGAACAAGTGCAAAGATGCTTTTATCTCTAAGTATTTTCCTCCCACTAAGATCATCACTCTTAGGAACGATATTATGAATTTTAAACAACTTGATCATGAGCATGTTGCCCAATCTTGGCAAAGAATGAAATTAATGATTCACAATTGCCCTACTCGTGGTTTGAATTTATGGATGATCATACAAAAATTTTATGCTGGATTGAATTTTGCTTCTAGAAATCTTTTAGATTCGGCCGCGGGAGGCACGTTTATGGAAATCACCTTAGGAGAAGCTATAAAACTCCTTGATAATATTATGGATAATTATTCTCAATGGCACACCGAAAGATCTATTAGTAAAAAAGTACATGCTATAGAAGAAATTAATGTTTTGAGTGGAAAGATGGATGAATTTATGAAATTGTTTGCTACTAAGAGTGCTCCTATTGATCCCAATGATATGCCTTTGTCTACTTTGATTGAGAATAATAATGAATCTATGGATGTGAATTTTGTTGGTAGGAATAGTTTTGGAAACAATGCTTATAGAGGAAACTTTAATCCTAGATCGTTCCCTAGTAATTCCTCTAATAATTATGGAAATTCCTACAATAATTCTTATGGTAATTTTAATTAGATGCCCTCTGATTTTTAGAAGAGTGTTACAAAATTTATGATCTCTCAAAAGAATTTTAATGCCTTGCTTGAAGAAAAACTGCTCAAAGTTGATGATTTGGCTAGGAACGTTGATAGACTCTCGCTTGATGTTGATTCTTTGAAACTTAGATCTACTCTTCCTAAGCATGATATCAATGAGTCTCTCAAAGCTATGAGAATTTCCATTGATGAGTGCAAAGAAAGAACCGCTAGATTGCGTGCTAAGAAAGATTGCTTTGTAATGGCGTGTTCTTCTAGTTTCCGTGAAAATAATGATGAAGATCTTAAAGTTATTGATGTGTTCCCTATTAGATCTTTGTTTTGCAATATGAATCTTAATAATGATGGGACTTGAGATGAGTCAACTTTAGTTAAAAGGCGTCCCAATGATTCGGAGTTTTTAGATCTTGATGCTAAATTTGGTAAAAGTGGGATTGGAGAGGTCAAGACTTTAAATAGCATTGAACCCACTATCTTGGATTTCAAGGAATTTAATTATGATAATTGTTCTTTAGAAGGTTGTATTTCCTTGTTGCAATCCGTTGTGAATTCTCCTCATGCTTATAGTCAAAATAAAGCTTTTACCAAACATATTGTTGATGCCTTTATGCAGTCTTTTCATGAAAACTTAATTTGGAAGTCTCTATACCTAGAAAACTTAATGATTAGTGGGAACCTACTATAAATATTAAAATTAAAGATCATGAGTGTTATGCTCTATGTGATTTGGGTGCTAGTGTTTCCACGATTCCGAAAACTTTATGTGATATTCTAGGTTTCCATGATCTTGATGATTGCTCTTTAAATTTGCACCTTATGGATTTCACCATTAAAAAGCCAATGGTAAGGATCAATGATGTTCTCATTGTTGCAAATAGAAATTTGGTGCCCGTAGATTTTATCGTTCTTGATATAGATTGCAATCTTTCTTGCCCTATTATTCTTGGTAGACCTTTCCTTAGAACGATTCGTGCGATTATTGATATGAAGGAAGAGAATATTAGATTCCAATTTCCATTCAGGAAAGGCATTGAGCACTTTCCAAGAAAGAAAGTTAAATTACCTTATGAATCTATCATGCGAGCTACTTATGAATTGAGTGCCAAAGATGACACTACTTAGATCTATCCTCGCTTTTATGCCTAGATAGGGGCGTTAAACGATAGCGCTAGTTGGGAGGCAACCCAATTTTATTTGCGTTTTTTGTTTCTGTTTCTGTTTAGTAATAAATTTTGCATGTACCTTCTGTTTAGATGTGTTTTTATGTTTTAATTAGTGTTTTTGCCAAGCAGAACCTATAGGATAACATATGGCGATAGTTAATTTGATTCTGCTGAAAAACAGAAACTTTGCGCGCATGAAAATAATTTTGTTAATTCACAGAAACGTGATTTTGCATTGATTATTTTTGCTGTAGATCAATAGACAAATTTCCAAGGACTTCGTATTTTGGTAGGTTTTTTAGAGTTCCATAAGTATTCAAGGGTTACAGATTGCTACAGACTGTTCTATTTTTGACAGATTCTGTTTTTCGTGTGTTGTTTGCTTATTTTGATGCATCTATGGCTAGTATTAAGTGGTATGGACCATAGAAAAGTTGAAATACAGTAGGTTTAACACCAATATAAATAAAGAATGTGTTAATTACAATACCTTATGTGGTGGTTTTGCTTTCTTTCACTAACGGAGCTTATGAGATTTCCTGTTGAGTTTTGTGTTGTGAAGTTTTCATGTTTTGGGTAAAGATTTGATGGACTATGGAATAAGGAGTGGCAAGAGCCTAAGATTGGGGATGCCCCCGGAAGGCATCCGCTCTTTCGTCTTCTTCTATCGGTAACTTTACTTGGAGTTATATTTTCATTCGCCACATGATATGTGTTTTGCTTGGAGCGTCTTGTATGATATTAGTATTTGCTTTTTAGTTTTCCACAATCATCTTTGTTGTACACACCTTTGGGGGGAAGCCCACTTGATTGTAATTTATTAGAATACTCTATGTGCTTCACTTATATCTTTTGAGCTAGATAGTTTTTGCTCTAGTGCTTCACTTATATCTTTTAGAGCACGGCGGTGGCTTAATTTTGTAGAAATTGCTAGTCTCTCTTGCTTCACTTATATCATTTTGAGAGTCTCTTAGAACAGCATGGTATTTGCTATGGTTATAAAATTGGTCCTAGAATGGTGGGCATCTAAGTTGGGTATAATAAAAACTATCATAGGAAGTGAATTGGATGCTATGATCAATTTGATACTTGATAATTGTTTTAAGATATGGAGGTAGTGATATTAAAGTCATACTAGTTGGGTGATTATGAATTTAAAGAATGCTTGTGTTGAAGTTGGCAAGTCCCGTAGCATGCACGTATGGTGAAAGTTGTGTAACAAATTTATTGCATGAGGTGCTCTTTTGATTGCCTTCCCTTGAGTGGAGGTCGGGGGTGCGCGATGGTTAACTCCTACCAACCTCCCCCCTAGGAGCATGCGTAGTAGTACTTTGCTTCGAGGGATAATAAAACTTTTGCAATAAGTATATGAGTTCTTTATGACTAATGTTGAGTCCATGGATTATACGCACTTTTACCTTTCCATCATTGCTAGCCTCTTCGGTACCGTGCATTGCCCTTTCTCACCTTGAGAGTTGGTGCAAACTTTGTCGGTGCATCCAAACCCCGTGATACGATATGCTCTATCACACATAAACCTCCTTATATCTTCCTCAAAACAGCCACCATACCTACCTATTATGGCATTTCCATAGCCATTCCGAGATATATTGCCATGCAACTTTCCACCGTTCCGTTTATCATCATGACACGCATCATCATTGTCATATTGCCTTGCATGATCATGTAGTTGACATCGTATTTGTGGCAAAGCCACCATGCATAAATTTTCATACATGTCACTCTTGATTCATTGCCCATCCCGGTACACCGCCGGAGGCATTCATATATAGTCATATCTTGTTCTAGTTTTGAGTTGTAATTCATGAGTTGTAAATCAATAAAAGTGTGATGATCATCATTATTAGAGCATTGTCCCAAAAAAGGCCAAAAAAGAAAAAAAAGGCCAAAGAAAAAAAGAAAAAAAGGCCCAAAAAAATATAAAAATAAAAAGGGGGCAATGTTACTATCTCTTTTTCCACACTTGTGCTTCAAAGTAGCACCATGTTCTTCATATAGAGAGTCTCATATGTTGTCACTTCTATATACGAGTGGGAATTTTTCATTATAGAACTTGGCTTGTATATTCCTACGATGGGCTTCCCCAAATGCCCTAGGTCTTCGTGAGCAAGCAAGTTGGATGCACACCCACTTAGTTTCTTTTGTTGAGCTTTCATACATTTATAGCTCTAGTGCATACATTGCATGGCAATCCCTACTCCTCATGTTGACATCAATTGATGGGCATCTCCATAGCCCGTTGATTATCCTCATCAATGTGAGACTTTCTCCTTTTTTTTCTTCTCCACACAACCTCCATCATCATATTCTATTCCACCCATAATGCTATATCCATGGCTCGCGCTCATGTATTGCGTGAGAGTTGAAAAAGGCTGAAGCACGTTAAAAAGTATGAACCAATTGCTTGGCTGAAACCGGAGTTGTTCTTGATGGGAGTATTTTGTGTGATGAAAATGAAACATAGCCTAACTATATGATTTTGTAGGGATGAACTTTCTTTAGCCATGTTATTTTAAGAAGACATCATTGCTTTGATTAGTATGCTTGAAGTATTACTATTTCTTATGTCAATATGAACTTTTATTTTGAATCATTTCGATCTGAACATTCATGCCACAATAAACTTACATTGAGAATTATGCTAGGTAGCATTCCACATCAAAAATTCTGTTTTTATCATTTACCTACTCGAGGACGAGCAGGAATTAAGCTTGGGGATGTGATTGATACGTCTCCAACATATCTATATTTTTGATTGTTCCATGCTATTATATAACCCGTTTTGGATGTTTATGGGCTTTACTTTACACATTTATATGATTTTTGGGACTAACCTACTAACCAAAGGCCCAACCCGTATTGTTGTTTTTTTGCCTATTTCAGTGTTTCGAAGAAAAGGAATATCAAACGGAGTCCAAACGGAATGAAACCTTCAGGAGCGTTATTTTTGGAACGAACATGATCCAGAGGACTTGGAGTGCAAGTCAAGAAGCAGTCAAGGAGGCCACGAGGGTGGAGGGCCCCCTCCCTACTGGGCGCGCCCCCCTATCTCGTAGTCCCCTCGGGCGTCCACCGACCTACTTCTTCCTCCTATATATACCCACGTACCCTGAGAACATCAGAGGAGCCAACGAAACCTTCTGTATCCGCGAGATCCCATCTTGGAGCCTTCACCGGCGCTTCGCCGGAGGGGGAATCGACCATGGAGGGCTTCTACATCAGCACCATAGCCTCCCCGATGAGTTGTGAGTAGTTTACCACAGACCTCCCGGTCCATAGTTATTAGCTAGATGGCTTCTTCTCTCTTTTTGATCTCAATACCATGTTCTCCTCGATCTTCTTGGATATCTATTCGATGTAACTCTTTTTGCGGTGTGTTTGTCGAGATCCAATGAATTGTGGGTTTATGATCAAGTTTATCTATGAGAAATATTTGAATCTCCTCTAAATTCTTTTATGTGTGGTTAAGTTATCTTTGCAAGTCTCTTTGAATTATCAGTTTGGTTTGACCTACTAGAATGATCTTTCTTGCAATGGGAGAAGTGCTTAGCTTTGGGTTCAATCTTGCAGTGTCCTTTCCTAGTGACAGCAGGGGCAGCAAGGCACGTATTGTATTGTTGCCATCAAGGATAAAAAGATGGGGTTTATATCATATTGCATGAGTTTATCCCTCTACATCATGTCATCTTTCTTAATGCGTTACTCTGTTCTTTATGAACTTAATACTCTAGATGCATGCTGGATAGCGGTCGATGTGTGGAGTAATAGTAGTAAATACAGGCAGGAGTCGGTCTACTTGTCACGGACGTGATGCCTATATACATGATCATGCCTAGATAATCTCATAATTATTCGCTTTTCTATCAATTGCTCGATGGTAATTTGTTCACCCACCGTTATAATTATGCTATCTTGAGAGAAGCCACTAGTGAAACCTATGGCCCCCGGGTCTATCTTTTATCATATAAGCTTTCAATCTACTTTTATTTGTATCTTTACTTTTTCAATCTATATTATAAAATACCAAAAATATATTTATCTCTATCAGACCTCACTATCGCAAGTGGCCGTGAAGGGGTTGACAACCCCTTTATTGTGTTGGTTGCGAGTTCTTTGTTTGTTTGTGTAGGTGTGTGGGCCTTTTGAGGAGCTTCCTACTGGATTGATACCTTGGTTCTCAAAAACTGAGGGAAATACTTACACTACTATTGTTGCATCACCCTTTCCTCTTCAAGGAAAACCAACGCAAGCTCAAGACATAGCAAACCACACCTGGAGATTAATTATCTACAGCAAAGTGATTAGTAGCACAGTAATATGATAGTTTTGATGATAGCAGCAGTAGCAGCAATAATGGTAACACTGATAGCAGTTATTTTGTAGCACTAATGATAGTAGTAGAAACAGTAGTAAGTTAGCAAGAACAATATAAGATAAATTCGTAGGAATTGGATTAGTGACTTATTGGATGATATTCATCATGATACAGTTATAAGCTAGGGCGATACGGCACTAGTTCCAGTTCATAAATATAATGTAGGCATGTATTCCGTAAATAGTCATACGTGCTTACGGAAAGAACTTGCATTACATCTTTTGTCCTACCCTCCTGTGGCAGCAGGGTCCTATTGGAAACTAAGGGATATTGAGGCCTCCTTTTAATAGAGAACCGGAACAAAGCATTAGCACATGGTGACTACATGAACTCCTCAAACTACAGTCATCATCGGGAGTGGTCCCGATCGACTATTGTCACTCCGGGGTTGCCAGATCATAACACGTAGTAGGTGACTATAACTTGCAAGATCTGATCTAGAACATGGATATAATGGTGATAAAGTTAACGGTTCAGATCTGAAATCATGGCACCTGGGCCCGATGTGACAAGCATTAAGCATAGTAAAGTCATAGCAACATCAATCTCATAACATAGTAGATACTAGGGATCAGGCCCTAACAAAACTAACTCGATGACATGATGAATCTCATCCAACTCCTCACTGACCAGTGAGCCTACAAAGGAAATACTCACTCTCGGTGGGGAGCATCATGGAATTGGCGATGGAGATGTGTTGGCGATGACGAAGATCAAAGATTCCCCTCTCCGGAGCCCCAAACGGACTCCAGATCTGGCCTCCCAATGAAGAACAGGAGACGGCGGCGGCTCCGTCTCATCAAACGTGATAATTATTTCTTCCTGATTTTTTCTAGAATAATGTGATTTTATAGCGTCGGTTTCAGGGTCAGCAAGGCCATCAGGTGGGCAGCACCCACTTGGTTGCGCCTGGGGGGCGCAGGCGCGCCCTGGTGGGTTGTGCCCACCCAGGTGCCCCCCTCAGGTATCTCTTGGCTCCAAAAATTCTCTTTATTGATAAAAAATCCTCGCAAAGTTTCGTTCCATTCCGAGAACTTTTATTTCTGCACAGAAACAACACCATGGTAGTTCTGCTGAAAACAGCGTCAGTCCGGGGTTAGTTTCATTCAAATCATGTAAATTGGTGTCCAAAACAAGAGGAAAAGTGTTAGGAGAAGTATATATGTCAGAGACGTATCAACTCCCCCAAGCTTAAACATTTGCTTGTCCTCAAGCAATTCAGTTGATAAACTGAAAGTGAAAAACAAAAACTTTTACTAACTCTTTCGCTCTTGTTTCATAAATAAGCTTAAACAGCACCCAGGTTTTCAGCAAGGATTATAACTAACCATGTCAACAATAACTCTTAAAAATTATGTTAACTCATATCAATGACATAAACAACTAGAGAGCAATAATAAGATATCACAAATAGCAACACATTGTCAAAACAACCATGATATAATATGACAATAGTGGTATCTCGCTAGCCCTTTTTGAGATCGCAAAACATAAATGCAGCGCACCCCCAAAGTTCAAGCAACGACTAAACATTGTAATTCATGGTAGAAAAGATCCAGTCATGATCCACCCAACATTAGCTACACACAATGCAGCAGCATGATAGCAGTGCTCTCAGGTTCTGGCGCTTATTTGAGAAGGTGATGACACAACATAAAAGTAAATAAGAGTCCCTTCGCAGAGGGAAGCAGTGATTTGCAGAGGTACCAGAGCTCAAGTTTTTTAAAACAGAGGTAAATGATATTTTGAGACATGCACCCTTCTCATTTACTTCACGACTATCAGTTATCAATATCTTCCATGCTAAACATGCTAGTGGTGGTTACCAAGCGTAAACGTAAAGGTTATGACTTCATTGGGAGTTTTTGTTTGATTATTTGTAAGCTCTTTTCTTTTTGTAGTTTGGGACTGGGCATCCCTATTACCGCACTTTTCTCATGCGATGGCAGTGAATAAAAACTTGACCTAAGAATAACCCGCTTAGCATTGAAGATATCGACTACCTCATGCCGTTCCATGAACTATCCAGGCACACAAAAAGGATATTTATTTAAAGTTTTTAGAGATGGCGCATGCAAATTTACTTAGGGCGGCAGGGTAATACTGCATATAGGTAGGTATGGTGGACTCATCTCGAATAACTTGGGTTTCACGTTTTTGATGTAGAAGAAGAGTTCCCACTTAGTACAGGCGAAGACTAGCAAATAGGTTGAGAAGCGGCCAGCTAGAGAGCAACAACGGACAGGAACATACATTATGCATAAGTAACATTGGATACTAGCATGAGTAGGATATGAACACCATGAACATAAATATTATAGAGGCTATGTTGGTTTTGATTCAACTGCATGCATGAACATGTGCCAAGTCAAGCCACTCGAACATTCAGAGGAGGATACCATATCATCATACTATATCCCAATCATTTTAATGCAATGTTGATATCCAAGATAAATCATTATTCACTCTTAGCTACTTATGCATGGCATGAGAAACTATAATATATAATTGTCATTGCAAACATTTTTGATCATAATAGGTTGAATCATGGATACTAGGTTAAACATATTTACAAAAATAGAACAAGTCGAGTTCATACCCGTTTCTCTCTGCCACGGCGAGTTCATCTAATATCGTCATTATTGCCTTTCACTTGCATGACCGAACGATTTGAAAATAATAATAGTGCAAGAGTGTCGTGGACTAAGCTGAAATCTGCAAACATTTTATTCAAGAAGAGAAGACAAGGTAACATGGACTCTTTATTAGATCAATAATGCAAATGAGAGCCACTCAACATTTTCATCGTGGTCTTCTCCTCGATATGGCTCAATAAAAAGGAAGAGAAATTCAGAGAAACACATTGAAATATTTTTGGAGTTTTTGGTTTTTCGAAAGCAAGCAAATGAAAAAAGGGAAAAACAAAAACGAGAAAAACTATTTACACGGGAAAGCTCCCAACAAGTAAAAGAAGAACGAGGAAATCTTTTTTGGTTTTCTTTTTAGTGCTACAACAATTTAAACTAGGAAGAAAAATCAAAAATAAGCAAGAAACATATTTTTGGATTTTCTCAAAGTTTTTCAAACACACAAGAAGAAAGCGAGAAAATAAATTAAACATGGATGATACAATGAAAAATTGTGGAGACCGACAACTGGAATGAAATGTGTGAACATGAATGTAATGTCGGTGGAAATACGTACTCCCCCAAGTTTAGGCTTTTGGCCTAACTTGGTAATCACCAGCCGTACAAGCCATGAGGTCCAATGTTAAAGTGCTGGGGAGTAGGCACCATAGGGTCCCATTGCTGAGGCTCCGCCTGTGCCGCTGCCAGGTTGTTCCGGTAAGCGACAATGTCCTCAGGCATAATCCTGTATCCGTTCCTGGCAACATAATCAAATAAAGCAGGTGCAGGCAAGGGAATAATATCATGAGTTCTCTCACTGAAAACTACATTGTAAGGCAAGTCAATATCAGGGTAATCAGCAGCAAGGAACTGATGGTCCTTCATAGCTGCTCTATCTAGGTAAACCTTGGTCAAGGGGTAACCATGCTGGCGTATGTGCACATTGAAGTGAGTCGCCAAGCGAGTAGCAAAAATGCCCCCATGTATTTTACCCTTGAATCTGTTAAGGTGAAGGCGGCATGCCACAATAGCTCCCAAGCTATAAGTGTTGTCGTCATAAAGTGCACAACACAAAACAGCAAAGTCTGGGGCGCTAAGTGAACCCACCTTCTCTCTCGCTAGCAAGCACTTTGCAATAAATAAGGCAAAATAATGCACGACAGGAAATTGCAAGCTAACGGCAGTGGTGCCGGATACTCCTCTCTTATCCCCCACTGCCAGAGTATGGTAAAAACCGTCAAACTCTGAGGGCCTAGGCTCTACCAGTTCACCATTAGAAGGAAGCATGCATATGACACAAAATTCAGTAAGTGGGATCTGGCGGTTTTCAGCATATAAATTAAATGACACCTCGGGGGGGGGGGTTGTTCCTAGGATGGAAATGAAAATTTTGCACAAAGGAATTTGTGAGGAGATGATATTGTTTGCATTCAGATGCGATGAAGTCGGTGAGGCCAACATTAGCAGCATATTGGTTGAACTCTTGGAGGATTCCGGCCTCTTCCGTGAAGGCATTATGCGACCACTCGTAAGGTTGTAGTTCCGCCAACCTCGGGGTATGGACATGATTGTCAGATGACTGCCCAATAACCCACTTGGAGTTCTTCTTGGAAGCAAACTTCCTAAAGAAACTCATCTTTTTCCTATGAATAAAGTTCTGAAATTTTTAGTCCATAAGATTTTCCTCAACAAAATTTCACAAAATTGGTAGCAACTACTCATAGGGATGCATAGAGGGCATAGCAAGCATTCAAACTACTTAGAACTCTAAGAATTCAACATGTAAGATCATCTACAATAGCACCAAGAGTAGCTAATTATTCTAAATATAAACCACTAAAACAAAAAGTAATTGGACACATGGAGGAGTCACATACCAAGCAACAAATCCCCAAAACAGTTTTTTAAATGGAGCTTCGAGCAAAGAGATCGAAATCCATGGTTTCGGGAGCAAGAACACGAGAGAGAGTGTGTGGTAGTGATTTTTTATGGGTGAATGGAGTGATGTGGGAAGAAGAAGTAAGTGAGGGGGCCCACGTGGGGACCACAACCCACTAGGGCGCGCTTGGGGGTCCTGGCGTGCCCAGGTGGGTTGTGCCCACCTGGTGCACCTCCCTCTGATATTATTTGCACCAGAAATTCATAAGTATTCAAAAATATCGTGTAAAATTTTCAGGGCATTCTATGAACTTTTATTTTTGGGTCATTTTTTTATTGCATAAAAAACTCAGAAAACAAACAAAGCATGGCATTTTATTTTATTTAACTAAGAGAAACAGAAAAAAAAGGTAGGGACAGAAGGTAGTGCTCACTAAATTCATCAACTTCATACCTCTCAAAAATGATCCATTAATAAGGTTGATCGAGTCTTATTAACAACCACTTTCGATTAGCATGAAACCGAAGAACTTTCGTTAATCACTAAGTTACCTCAATGGGGATATGAATGTCCCCAACAATAAGCATTTCATATTTCTTTTTAACAGGAGGTAGAGGTAGTTGAAAACTTCCAATAGTGATTGTCGGAGATTCATTAATACCATTCACTTGGAATTGTTTCTTCGGAAAGGGCACCGTATGCTCATTACCATTGATGTGAAAAGTGACCTTGATTTTATTGCAATCAATAACCCCTTGCAGTATTCAATAAAGGTCTACCAAGGATAATTGACATGTTGTCATCCTCGGGCATCTGAAGTATAACAAAGTGAGTCAAAATAGTAACATTAGTGATGACCCTCAAGTATAGGGGATCTATCGTAGTCCTTTCAATAAGTAAGAGTGTCGAACCCAACAAGGAGCAGAAGGAAATGACAAGCGGTTTTCAGTAAGGTATTCTCTGCAAGCATTGAAATTGTAGGTAACAGATATTTTTGTGATAAGATAATTTGTAACGGGTAACAAGCAATAAAAGTAAATAACGTGCAGCAAGGTAGCCCAATCCTTTTTGTAGCAAAGGACAAGCCTGGACAAGTTCTTATAATGAGAAAAGCGCTATTGCAAGAATCCACAAGTACGAAAGAAGTATTAAGGTAAACCTAACCATAGCATGTAACTAATGGATGCAAATCAGCCCCTTACGAAGCAACTTATAAACTAGGATTTAAGCTTCTATCACTCTAGCAACCCATCATCTACTTATTACTTCCCAATGCCTTCCTCTAGGCCCAAATAATGGTGAAGTGTCATGTAGTCGACATTCACATAACACCACTAGAGGAGACACAACATACATCTCATCAAAATATCGAACGAATACCAAATTCACATGACTACTAATAGCAAGACTTCACCCATGTCCTCAGGAACAAACGTAACTACTCACAAAGCATATTCATGTTCATAATCATAGGGGTATTAATATGCATTAAGGATCTGAACATATGATCTGCCACCAAATAAACCAACTAGCATCAACTACAAGAAGTAATCAACACTACTAGCAACCCACAGGTACCAATCTGAGGTTTTGGTACAAAGATTGGATACAAGAGATGAACTAGGGTTTGAGAGGAGATGGTGCTGGTGAAGATGTTGATGGAGATTGACCCCCTCCCGATGAGAGGATCGTTGGTGATGACGATGGTGATGATTTCCCCCTCCCGAAGGGAATATTCCCTGGCAGAACAGCTCCGCCGGAGCCCTAGATTGGTTCCGCCAAGGATCCGCCTCGTGGCGGCGGAGTTTCATCCTGTAAGCTTGCTTATGATTTTTTTTCTAGGGTAAAAGACTTCATATTGCAGAAGATAGGCACCGGAGGGCTTCCAGGGGGCCCACGAGGCAGGGGGCGCGCCCTGTAAGGGTGGGCGCGCCCCCACCCTCGTGGACAGTGGGTGCCCCCCTCAGGTATTTCTTTCGCTGAATAATTCTTATTAATTCCAAAAATGACTTTCGTGGAGTTTCAGGACTTCTGGAGCTATGCAGAATAGGTCTCCAATATTTGCTCCTTTTCCAGCCCAGAATCCCAGCTGCCGGCATTCTCCCTCTTCATGTTAAACCTTGTAAAATAAGAGAGAATAGCCATAAGTATTGCGACATAACGTGTAATAACAACCCATAATGCAATAAATATCGGTATAAAAGCATGATGCAAAATGGACGTATCAACTCCCCCAAGCTTAGACCTCGCTTATCCTCAAGCGGAAGCCGATATCGAAAAATATGTCCACATGTTTAGAGATAGAGGTGTTGATAAAAATAAAATACGAACATGAGGGCATCATGATCATTCTTATAACAGCAACATATATATAATTTGTCATATGATTTCTTATGCTCAAGTAACAATCTATTCACAATGTCAAGTATGAATCAGAAACTTCATTGAGAACTAACAAATTGCAATCTCAGTCATTGAAGCAATTGCAATTTATCATAACATAAGAAAGAGTCAACAATAGAGCTTTTCAGCAAGTCCACATACTCAACTATCATTTAGTCTTCCATAGTTGTTGATACTCATGCAATACTTATGGTTATGGAGTTTTAATCGGACACAGAGAAAGATAGGGGCTTATAGTGTTGCCTCCCAACGTCTTACCTCAAGGGTAATGTCAACAATAATAGTTCATGCTAACTTACATCCAATTGGATATATATATCAGGATCTTTCCAACACGAGGTGCTTGCCAAAGGATAAAATGAAAAAGGGAAAGGTGAGTATCACCTTGACTCTTGCATAGTGTAAAAGGCATAAAGTAAAAGATAGGCCCTTCGCAGAGGGAAACAGAGGTTGTCATGTGCTTTTAGAGTTGGATGCACGAAATCTTAATGCAAAAGAACGTCACTTTATATTGCCACTTGTGATATGAACCTTTATTATGCAGTCCATCGCTTTTATTACTTCCATATCACAAGATCGTGTAAAGATTATTTTCTCCACACTAATAAGTCATACATATTTAGAGAGCAATTTTTATTTCTTGCAAAACGACAACTTACTTGAAGGATCTTACTCAATCCATAGGTAGGTATGGTGGACTCTCATGGCAAAACTGGGTTTAAGGATATTTGGAAGCACAAGTAGTATCTCTACTTGGTGCAAGGAATTTGGCTAGCATGAGGGGGAAAGGCAAGCTCAACATGTTGGACGATCCATGACAATATACTTTAACTAAGATGTGAGAAAATATAACCCATTACGTTGTCTTCCTTGTCCAACATCAAGTCTTTAGCACGTCATACTTTAATGAGTGCTCACAATCATAAAAGATGTCCAAGATAGTATATTTATATGTGAAAACCTCTCTTTCTTTATTACTTCCTATTAATTGCAATGATGACCAAAACTATGTTTGCCAACTCTCAACAACTTTTATGTATCATACTCTTTGTGTGTGAAGTCATTACTATCCATAAGATCAATATGAACTCTTTTATTTATTTTATTCTTTCTATTTTCTCAAGATCATAGCAGGATAGTGATACGTATCCAACGTTTCTATAATTTTTGATTGTTCCATGCTATTATATTACCCGCTTTGGATGTTTATGGGCTTTACTTTACACTTTTATATCATTTTTGGGACTAACCTACTAACCGGAAGCCCAACCCGTATTGTTGTTTTTTTGCCTATTTCAGTGTTTCGAAGAAAAGGAATACCAAACGGAGTCCAAACGGAATGAAACCTTCGGGAGCGATCTTTTTGGAACAAACGTGATCCAGAGGACTTAGAGTGCAAGTCAAGAAACAATCGAGGAGGCCACGAGGGTGGAGGGCGCCCCCCCCTACTTGGCGCGCCTCCCTATCTCGTGGGCCCTCGAGCGTCCACCGACCTACTTTTTCCTCCTATATATACCCACGTACCCCGAGAACATCAGGGGCGACCACGAAAAACAATTTCCACCACCGTAACCTTCTGTATCTGCAAGATCCCATCTTGGAGCCTTTGCCGGCGCTCCGCCGGAGGGGGAATCAACCACGGAGGGCTTCTACATCAACACCATAGCCCTTCCGATGAGTTGTGAGTAGTTTACCACAGACCTTCGGGTCCATAGTTATCAGCTAGATGGCTTCTTCTCTCTCTTTGAATCTCAATACCATGTTCTCCTCGATCTTCTTGGAGATCTATTCGATGTAACTCTTTTTGCGGTGTGTTTGTCGACATCCAATGAATTATGGGTTTATGATCAAGTTTATCTATGAGAAATATTTGAATCTCCTTTGAATTCTTTTATGTGTGATTAAGTTATCTTTGCAAGTCTCTTCGAATTATCAGTTTGGTTTGGCCTACTAGATTGATCTTTCTTGCAATGGGAGAAGTGCTTAGCTTTGGATTCAATCTTGCGGTGTCCTTTCCTTGTGATAGCAGGGGCAACAAGGCACGTATTGTATTGTTGCCATCAAGGATAAAAAGATGGGGTTTATATAATATTGCATGAGTTTATCCCTCTACATCATGTCATCTTTCTTAATGTGTTACTCTGTTCTTTATGAACTTAATACTCTACATGCATGCTGGATAGCGGTCGATGTGTCGAGTAATAGTAGTAGATGCAGGCAGGAGTCGGTCTACTTGTCACGGACGTGATGCCTATATACATGATCATGCCTAGATAATATCATAATTATTCGCTTTTCTATCAATTGCTCGATGGTAATTTGTTCACCCACCGTAACACTTATGCTATCTTGAGAGAAGCCACTAGTGAAACCTATGGCCCCCGGGTCTATCTCTTATCATATAAGCTTTCAATCTACTTTTATTTGCATCTTCACTTTTCCAATCTATATCATAAAATACCAAAACTATATTTATCTTATCATATTATCTCTATCAGATCTCACTTTCGCAAGTGGCCGTGAAGGGATTGACAACCCCTTTATCGTGTTGGTTGCGAAGTTCTTGTTTGTTTGTGTAGGTGTGTGGGACTTTTGAGGAGCCTCCTACTGAATTGATACCTTGGTTCTCAAAAACTGAGGGAAATACTTACGCTACTATTGTTGCATCACCCTTTCCTCTTCAAGGAAAACCAACGCAAGCTCAAGACGTAGCAAGAAGGATTTCTGGCGCCGTTGCCGGGGAGGTCTTTGCTCAAGTCAAGACATACCAAGTACCCATCACAAACTCATCTCCCTCGCATTTACATTATTTGCCATTTGCCTCTCGTTTTCCTCTCCCCCACTTCACCCTTGTCGTTTTAGTTGCCTTCTCTTTCCCAATCTCCTCTCTCTTTAGTTTGCCTGTCTGTTTGCTTGTGTGTTGGATTACTTGTCGCGATGGCGCAAGATAATACTAAATTGTGTGATTTCTCCAATACCAATTATAATGATTTCCTTAGTACTCTGATTGCTCCTCTTAATGTTGTTGAGTCCTATGAAATCAATACTACTTTGCTGAATCTTGTCATGAAAGATCAATTCTCCGGCCTTCTAGTGAAGATGCCGCTACCCATCTAAACAACTTTGTTGATTTGTGTGAGATGCAAAAGAAGAAAGATACGGATAACAATATTGTTAAATTGAAGTTATTTCCGTTTTCACTTAGAGATCGTGCTAAAGTTTGGTTTTCATCTTTGCCTAAGAATAGTATTGATTCATGGAACAAGTGCAAAGATGCTTTTATCTCTAAGTATTTTCCTCCCGCTAAGATCATCACTCTTAGGATTGATATTATGAATTTTAAACAACTTGATCATGAGCATGTTGCCCAATCTTGGGAAAGAATGAAATTGATGATTCGCAATTGCCCTACTCATGGTTTGAATTTATGGATGATCATACAAAAAATTTATGCCGGATTGAATTTTGCTTCTAGAAATCTTTTAGATTCAGCCGCGGGAGGCACGTTTATGGAAATCACCTTAGGAGAAGCCACAAAACTCCTTGATAATATTATTGCTAATTGTTCTCAATGGCACACCAAAAGATCTACTAGTAAAAAAGTGCATGCTATGGAAGAAATTAATGTTTTGGGTGGAAAGATGGATGAACTTATGAAATTGTTTGCTACTAAGAGTGCTCCTATTGATCCCAATGATATGCCTTTGTCTACTTTGATTGAGAATAATGATGAATCTATGGATGTAAATTTTGTTGGTGGACTAATTTTGGTAACAATGCTTATAGAGGAAACTTTAATCCTAGACCGTTCCCTAGTAATTCCTCTAATAATTATGGAAATTCCTACAATAATTCTTATGGTAATTTTAATAAGATGCCCTCTGATTTTGAGAATAGTGTTAAAGAATTTATGATCTCTTAAAAGAATTTTAATGCCTTGCTTGAAGAAAAATTGCTCAAAATTAATGATTTGGCTAGGAACGTTGATAGACTCTCGCTTGATGTTGATTCTTTTAAACTTAGATCTACTCCTCCTAAGCATGACATCAATGAGTCTCTCAAAGCTATGAGAATTTCCATTGATGAGTGCAAAGAAAGAACCGCTAGATTGCGTGCTAAGAAAGATTGTTTTATAAAGGCGTGTTCTTTTAGTTTCCATGAAAATAATGATGAAGATCTTAAAGTTATTGATGTTTCCCCTATTAGATCTTTGTTTTGCAATATGAATCTTAATAATAATGGGACTGGAGATGAGTCAACTTTAGTTAAAAGGCGTCCCAATGCTTTGGAGTTTTTAGATCTTGATGCTAAATTTGGTAAAAGTGGGATTGGAGAGGTCAAGACTTTAAATAGCATTGAACCCAGTATCTTGGATTTCAAGGAATTTAATTATGATAATTGTTCTTTAGAAGATTGTATTTCCTTGTTGCAATCCGTTGTGAATTCTCCTCATGCTTATAGTCAAAATAAAGCTTTTACCAAACATATTGTTGATGCCTTGATGCAATCTTTTGATGAAAAACTTAATTTGGACGTTTCTATACCTTGAAAACTTTATGATGAGTGGGAACCTACTATAAAGATTAAAATTAAAGATCGTGAGTGTTATGCTTTATGTGATTTGGGTGCTAGTGTTTCCACGATTCCGAAAACTTTATGTGATATTCTAGGTTTCCATGATCTTGATGATTGCTCTTTAAATTTGCACCTTGCGGATTGCACCATTAAAAAGCCAATGGGAAGGATCAATGATGTTCTCATTGTTGCAAATAGAAATTTGGTGCCCGTAGATTTTATCGTTCTTGATATAGATTGCAATCTTTCTTGCCCTATTATTCTTGGTAGACCTTTCCTTAGAACGATTGGTGCGATTATTGATATGAAGGAAGGGAATATTAGATTCCAATTTCCATTAAGGAAAGGCATGGAGCACTTTCCAAGAAATAAAGTTAAATTACCTTATGAATCTATCATGCGAGCTACTTATGAATTGAGTGCCAAAGATGGCACTACTTAGATCTATCCTCGCTTTTATGCCTAGCTAGGGGCGTTAAACGATAGCGCTAGTTGGGAGGCAACCCAATTTTATTTGTGTTTTTTGTTTTTGTTTCTGTTTAGTAATAAATTTTGCATCTACCTTCTGTTTAGATGTGTTTTTATGTTTTAATTAGTGTTTGTGCCAAGTAGAACCTATAGGATAACCTATGGTGATAGTTAATTTGATTCTGCTGAAAAACAAAAACTTTGCGCTCACGATAATAATTTTAGTAATTCACATAAACGTGCTTTTTGATTGATTTGTTTTGTTGTAGATCAATAGACAAATTTCCCAGGACTTCATATTTTGGTAGGATTTTTAATGTTCCAGAAGTATTCGAGAGTTACAGATTGCTACAGACTGTTCTGTTCTTGACAGATTCTGTTTTTCGTGTGTTGTTTGCTTATTTTGATGCATCTATGGCTAGTATGTAAGGGTATGAACCATAGAGAACTTGGAATACAGTAGTTTTAACACCAATATAAATATTGTGGTTTTTCTTTCTTTCACTAACGGAGCTTATGAGATTTCCTGTTGAGTTTTGTGTTGTGAAGTTTTCAAGTTTTGGGTAAAGATTTGATGGACTATGGAATAAGGAGTGGCAAGAGCCTAAGCTTGGGGATGCCCATGGCACCACAAGATATTCAAGAATAGCCAAAAGTCTAAGCTTGGGGATGCCCCGGAAGGCATCCGCTCTTTCGTCTTCGTTTATCGGTAACTTTACTTGGAGCTATATTTTTATTCGCCACATGATATGTGTTTTGCTTGGAGAGTCTTGTATGATATTAGTATTTGATTTTCAGTTTTCCACAATCATCCTTGATGTACACACCTTTTGGGAGAATCCCACTTGATTAGAATTTATTAGAATACTCTACGTGCTTCACTTATATCTTTTGAGCTAGATAGTTTTTGCTCTAGTGCTTAACTTATATCTTTTAGAGCACGGCGGTGGCTTAATTTTGAAGAAATTGTTGATCTCTCATGCTTCACTTATATTATTTTGAGAGTCTTTTAGAACAGCATGGTATTTGCTATGGTTACGAATTTGGTCCTAGAATGATGAGCATCCAAGTTGGGTATAATAAAAACTATCATAGAAAGTGCATAAAACACTAGGATCAGTTTGATGCTTGATAATTGTTTTGAGATATAGAGGTGGTAATGTTAGAGTCATGCTAGTGGGTAATTATGAAATTGAGAAATACTTGTGTTGAAGTTGGCAAGTCCCGTAGCATGCACGTATGGTAAAAGTTGTGTGACAAATTTGTTGCATGAGGTGCTCTTTTGATTGTCTTCCTTATGAGTGGAGGTCGGGATCGCGCAATGGTTAATTCCTACCAACCCTTCCCCTAGGAGCATGCGTAGTAGTACTTTGCTTCGAGGGCAAGTAGACTTTTGCAATAAGTATATGTGTTCTTTATGACTAATGTGAGTCCATGGATATACGCACACTCAGCCTTCCACTTTGCTAGCCTCTATTGTGCCGCGCAACTTTCGCCGGTATCATGAACCCATTATTTACCTTCCTCAAAACAGCCACCATACCTACCTATTATGGCATTTCCATAGCCATTCCGAGATATATTGCCATGCAAATTTCCACTGTTCCATTATTATGACACGCTCATCATTGGCATATTGCTCTCTGCATGATCATCTAGTTGACATTGTATTTGTGGCAAGGCCACCCTTATAATTTTCATACATGTCACTCTTGATTCATTGCATATCCCGGTACACCACCGAAGGCACTCATATAGAGTCATATTTTGTTCTAAGTGTTGAGTTGTAATTCTCGAGTTGTAAATAATAAAAGTGTGATGATCTTCATTATTAGAGCATTATCCCAAGTGAGGAAAGGATGATGAAGACTATGATTCCCCCACAAGTCGGGATGAGACTTCGGACTTTATAAAAAAAAAGAGGCCAAAGAGCCCACCAAATAAAAAAAGAGAAAGGCCAAATAAAAAAGAGAGAAAGGCCAAATAAAAAATAAAAATAAAAAATGAGAGAAAAAGAGAGAAGGGACAATGCTACTATATCTTTTTCCACACTTGTGCTTCGAAATAGCACCATGATCTTCATGAGAGAGAGTCTCTTGTGTTGTCACTTTCATATACTACTGGGAATTTTTCATTGTAGAACTTGGCTTGTATATTCCAATGATGGGCTTCCTCCAAATGCCCTAGGTCTTCATGAGCAAGCGAGTTGGATGCACACCCACTTAGTTTCTTTTGTTGAGCTTTCATACATTTATAGCTCTAGTGCATCTGTTGCATGGCAATCCCTACTCACTCACATTGATATTATTGATGGGCATCTCCATAGCCCGTTGATACGCCTAATTGATGTGATACTATCTTCTCCCTTTTTGTCCTCACAACCACCACCATATACCACCATAGTGCTATGTCCATGGCTTGCGCTCATATATTGCATAAGAGTCGAAAAAGCTGAAGCGCGTTAAAAAGTATGAACCAATTGCTTGGCTGAAACCGGGGTTGTGCATGATGGGAGTATTTTGTGTAATGAAAATGAAGCATGGCCTAACTATATGATTTTGTTGGGATAAGATTTCTTTGGCTATGCTATTTTGATAAGACATGATTATTTGCTAGTATGCTTCGAAGTATTACTATTTTTATGTTTTATAAGCTTTTATCTTGAATCATTTGGATCTGAACAATCATGCCACAATAAAGAAATTTACATTGAGAATTATGCTAGGTAGCATTCCACATCAAAAATTCTGTTTTTATCATTTACCTACTCGAGGACGAGCAGGAATTAAGCTTGGGGATGCTTGATACGTCTCCAACGTATCTATAATTTTAGAATGTTCCATGCTATTATATTACCCGTTTGGATGTTTATGGGATTTACTATACACTTTTATATCATTTTTGGGACTAACCTACTGACCGTAGGCCCAACCCGTATGCTGTTTTTTTGCCTATTTCAGTGTTTCGAAGAAAACGAATACCAAATGGAGTCCAAACGGAATGAAACCTTCGGGAGCGATCTTTTTGGAACAAACGTGATCCATAGGACCTGGAGTGCAAGTCAAGAAACAATCGAGGAGGCCACGAGGGTGGAGGGCGCCCCTCCCCCCTACTGGGCGCGCCTCCCTATCTCGTGGGCCCTCGGGCATCCACCGACCTACTTCTTCCTATATATACCCACGTACCCCGAGAACATTAGGGGCGACCATGAAAAACTATTTCCACCACCGTAACCTTCTGTATCCGCGAGATCCCATCTTGGAGCCTTCGCCGGCGCTCCGCCGGAGGGGGAATCGACCATGGAGGGCTTCTACATCAACACCATAGCCCTTCCGATGAGTTGTGAGTAGTTTACCACAGACCTTCGGGTCCAGAGTTATTAGCTAGATGGCTTCTTCTCTCTCTTTGGATCTCAATACCATGTTCTCCTCGATCTTCTTGGAGATCTATTCGATGTAACTCTTTTTGCGGTGTGTTTGTCAAGATCCAATGAGTTGTGGGTTTATGATCAAGTTTATCTATGAGAAATATTTGAATCTCCTCTAAATTCTTTTATGTGTGATTAAGTTATCTTTGCAAGTCTCTTCGAATTATCAGTTTGGTTTGGCCTACTAGATTGATCTTTCTTGCAATGGGAGAAGTGCTTAGCTTTGGGTTCAATCTTGCGGTGTCCTTTCCCAGTGACAGCAGGGGCAGCAAGGCACGTAATGTATTATTACCATCGAGGATAAAAAGATGGGGTTTATATCATATTGCATGAGTTTATTCCTCTACATCATGTCATCTTTCTTAATGCGTTACTCTGTTCTTTATGAACTTAATACTCTAGATGCATGCTGGATAGCGGTCGATGTGTGGAGTAATAGTAGTAGATGCAGGCAGGAGTCGGTCTACTTGTCACGGACGTGATGCATATATACATGATCATGCCTAGATAATCTCATAATTAATCGCTTTTCTATCAATTGCTCGACGGTAATTTGTTCACCCACCATAATAATTATGCTATCTTGAGAGAAGCCACTAGTGAAACCTATGGCCCCCGGGTCTATCTCTTATCATATAAGCTTTCAATCTACTTTTATTTGCATCTTTACTTTTCCAATCTAGATCATAAAATACCAAAAATATATTTATCTTATCATATTATCTCTATCAGATCTCACTTCCGCAAGTGGCCATGAAGGGATTGACAACCCCTTTATCGCGTTGGTTGCGAGTTCTTGTTTGTTTGTGTAGATGCGTGGGGCTTTTGAGGAGCCTCCTACTGGATTGATACCTTGGTTCTCAAAAACTAAGGGAAATACTTACGCTACTATTGCTGCATCACCCTTTCCTCTTCAAGGAAAACCAACGCAAGGTCAAGACGTAGCAGATAGCAAAGCCTTTGACTCAACACTAATCTTTATTATATATAGCTCACGTACTCGATTACATAGAGGGATCACAAAGCAAAACTCAAAACTAATTCATACCAAAACATTATTCTACTAGTCTAGATCAAGATATTACCAAAAGGATCGAACTAAGTAAAAACGGTAAAGATAGGAGTGTGATGGTGATACGATACCGGGGCACCTCCCCCAAGCTTGGCAGTTGCCAAGGGGAGTGCCCATACCCATGTGATTATGTCCTCGGAGGTGATGAAGGTGGTGATGATGATGGTGGATAATCGCACATCGAGCGTAAAAGCTCCTCCAATTTGCGAATAATGCCCTTGAGTGCGACGATATGATCCTTCAACAAAATATTTTCCTGTGTGAGATACTTGTTTTGTATGCGAGCTAACTCAATCATCTTGAAACACTACAAAAAAATACACTTCCGTGATGATACGTGTTTGCCACTGTAGGTCGCATTTTTTGGCATACATGTACATCCATGACAAATTTATGACAGAATCAAGATAGTCATACATGTGCTGTCGTAGAAGTGTTCCATGACATTACCAAAATTATCATCACGGAAGTGTCCACTTCCATGACGATAAATCACGTGTCACAGAAGTGCTTTCTGAAGGAAATATGCCCTAGAGGCAATAATAAAGTTATTGTTTATTTCCTTACATCATGATAAATGTTTATTATTCATGCTAGAATTGTATTAACCGGAAACATGTTACATGTGTGAATACATAGACAAACTAAGTGTCACTAGTATGCCTCTACTTGACTAGCTCATTAATCAAAGATGGTTATGTTTCCTAGCCATGGACAAAGAGTTGTCATTTGATTAATGGGATCACATCATTAGGAGAATGATGTGATTGACTTGACCCATTCCGTTAGCTTAGCACTTGATCGTTTAGTATGTTGCTGTTGCTTTCTTCATGACTTATACATGTTCCTATGACTATGAGATTATGCAACTCCCGTTTACCGGAGGAACACTTTGTGTGCTACCAAACGTCACAACGTAACTGGGTGATTATAAAGGTGCTATACAGGTGTCTCCAAAGGTACTTGTTGGGTTGGCGTATTTCGAGATTAGGATTTGTCACTCCGATTGTCGGAGAGGTATCTCTGGGCCCTCTCGGTAATGCACATCACTTAAGCCTTGTAAGCATTGCAACTAATGAGTTAGTTGCGAGATGATGTATTACGGAACGAGTAAAGAGACTTTCCGGTAACGAGATTGAACTAGGTATTGAGATACCGACGATCGAATCTCGGGCAAGTAACATACCGATGACAAAGGGAACAACGTATGTTGTTATACGGTCTGACCGATAAAGATCTTCGTAGAATATGTGGGAACCAATATGAGCATCCAGGTTCCGCTATTGGTTATTGACCGGAGACGTATCTCGGTCATGTCTACATTATTCTCGAACCCGTAGGGTCCGCACGCTTAAGGTTTCGATGATAGTTAGATTATAAGTTTATGAGTTTTGATTTACCGAAGGAGTTCGGAGTCCCGGATGATATCGGGGACAGGATGAGGTGTCTCGAAATGGCCAAGACGTAAAGATCGATATATTGGACGACTATATTCAGAGTTCGGAAAGGTTCCGAGTGATTCGGGTATTTTTTGGAGTACCGGAGAGTTACAGGAATTCGCCGGGGAGTATGTGGGCCTTATTGGGACATACGGGAATAGAGGAGAGAGGCCAAAAGGAAGGAGGCCTGCGCCCCCCCCCCTCTGGTCCGAATTGGACAAGGGAGGCAGCCCCCTTTTCCTTCTCCCTCTCCTCCTCTTTCCTTCTCTCCTACTCCAACAAGGAAAGGAGGAGTCCTACTCCCTGTGGGAGTAGGACTCCCCCCTTGGCGCGCCTCCTCCCTAGGCCGACCGCCTCCCCCCTTTCTCCTTTATATACGGGGGCAGGGGGCACCCCATAGACACAACAACAATTGATCCCTTGGATCTCTTAGCCGTGTGCGGTGCCCCCCTCCACCATAGTCCACCTCGATAATATCGTAGCGGTGCTTAGGCGAAGCCCTGCGACGGTAGAACATCAAGATCGTCACCACGCTGTCGTGCTGACGGAACTCTCCCTCGACACTCGGCTGGATCGGAGTTCGAGGGACGTCATCCAGCTGAACGTGTGCTAGAACTCTGAGGTGTCGTAGTTTCGGTGCTTGATCGTTCGGGCCGTGAAGACGTACGACTACATCAACCGCGTTGTGCTAACGCTTCCACTTTTGGTCTACGAGGGTACATGGACAACACTCTCCCCTCTCGTTGCTATGCATCACCAGGATCTTGCGTGTGCGTAGGAAATTTTTGAAATTACTACGTTCCCCAACAGTGGCATCCGAGCCAGGTTTTATGCGTAGATGTCATATGCACGAGTAGAACACAAGTGAGTTGTGGGCGATATAAGTCATACTGCTTACCAGCATGTCATACTTCGATTTGGCGGTATTGTTGGATGAAGCGGCCCGGACCGACATTACACGAGACTGGTTCTACCGACGTGCTTTGCACACAGGTGGTTGGCGGGTGTCAGTTTCTCCAACTTTAGTTGAATCGAGTGTGGCTACGCCTGGTCCTTGTGAAGGTTAAAACAACACCAACTTGACAAGCTATCGTTGTGGTTTTGATGCATAGGTAAGAACGGTTCTTGCTAAGCCCGTAGCAGCCACGTAAAACTTGAAACAACAAAGTAGAGGACGTCTAACTTGTTTTTGCAGGGCATGTTGTGATGTGATATGGTCAAGACGTGATGCTATATTTTATTGTATGAGATGATCATGTTTTGTAACCGAAGTTATCGGCAACTGGCAGGAGCCATATGGTTGTCGCTTTATTGTATGAAATGCAAACGCCCTGTAATTGCTTTACTTTATCACTAAGTGGTAGCGATAGTCGTAGAAGCAATAGACGGCATAAACGACAACGATGCTACGATGGAGATCAAGGTGTCGCGCCGGTGACGATGGTGATCATGGAGGTGCTTCAGAGATGGAGATCACAAGCACAAGATGATGATGGCCATATCATATCACTTATATTGATTGCATGTGATGTTTATCTTTTATGCATCTTATCTTGCTTTGATTGACGGTAGAATTATAAGATGATCTCTCACTAAATTTCAAGATAAAAGTGTTCTCCCTGAGTATGCACCGTTGCCAAAGTTCGTCGTGCCCAGACACCACGTGATGATCGGGTGTGATAAGCTCTACGTCCATCTACAACAGGTGCAAGCCAGTTTTGCACACGCAGAATACTCAGGTTAAACTTGACGAGCCTAGCATATGTCGATATGGCCTCAGAACACTGAGACCGAAAGGTCGAGCGTGAATCATATAGTAGATATGATCAACATAGTGATGTTCACCATTGAAAACTACTCCATTTCACGTGATGATCGGTTATGGTTTAGTTGATTTGGATCACGTGATCACTTAGAGGATTAGAGAGATGTCTTTCTAAGTGGGAGTTCTTAAGTAATATGATTAATTGAACTTTAATTTATCATGAACTTAGTCCTGGTAGTATTTTGCAAATTATGTTGTAGATCAATAGCTCACGTTGTTGCTTCCCTATGTTTTTATATGTGTTCCTAGAGAAAACTAAGTTGAAAGATGTTAGTAGCAATGATGCGGACTTGGTCCGTGATCTGAGATTTATCCTCATTGCTGCATAGAAGAATTATGTCCTTGATGCACTGCTAGGTGACAGACCTATTGCAGGAGCAGATGCAGACGTTATGAACGTTTGGCTAGCTCAATATGATGACTACTTGATAGTTTTGTGCACCATGCTTTATGGCTTAGAATCGGGACTTCAAAGATGTTTTGAACGTCATGGACCATATGAGATGTTCCAGGAGTTGAAGTTAATATTTCAAGCAAGTACCCGAGTTGAGAGATATGAAGTCTCCAAAAAGTTCTATAGCTAAAAGATGGAGGAGAATCGCTCAACTAGTGAGCATGTGCTCAGATTGTCTGGGTACTACAATCGCTTGAATCAAGCGGGAGTTAATCTTCCAGATAAGATAGTGATTGACAGAATTCTCTAGTCACCACCACCAAGTTAGTAGAACTTCGTGATGAACTATAATATGCAAGGAATGATGAAAACAATTCCCAAGCTCTTCGCGATGCAAAAATCGGCGAAGGTAGAAATCAAAGAAAAACATCAAAGTGTTGATGGTGGACAAGATCACTAGTTTCAAGAAAAAGGGCAAAGGGAAGAAGGGGAACTTCAAGAAGAACAACAAGCAAGTTGCTGCTCAAGTGAAGAAGCCCAAGTTTGGACCTAAGCCTAAGACTAAGTGATTCTACTGCAAAGGGACTGGTCACTGGAAGTGGAACTACCCCAAGTATTTGGCGGATAAGAAGGATGGCAAAGTGAACATAGGTATATTTGATATACATGTTATTGATGTGTACTTTACTAGTGTTTATAGCAACCCCTTGGTATTTGATACTGGTTCAGTTGCTAAGAGTAGTAACTCGAAACGGGAGTTGCAGAATAAACAGAAACTAGTTGAGGGTGAGGTGACGATGTGTGTTGGAAGTAGTTCCAAGATTGATATGATCATCATCGCACACTCCCTATACTTTCGGGATTAGTGTTGAACCTAAATAAGTGTTATTTGGTGTTTTGCGTTGAGCATGAATGTGATTTGATCATGTTTATTGCAATATGGTTATTCATGTAAGTTAGAGAATAATTGTTGTTCTGTTTACATGAATAAAACCTTCTATGGTCATACACCCAATGAAAATGGTTTGTTGGATCTCGATCGTGTGATACACATATTCATAATATTGAAGCCAAAAGATGTAAAGTTAATAATGATAGTGCAACTTATTTGTGGCACTGCCGTTTAGGTCATATTGGTGTAAAGCGCATGAAGAAACTCCATGTTGATGGGCTTTTGGAATCACTTGATTATGAATCACTTGATGCTTGCGAACCATGCCTCATGGGCAAGATGACTAAGACTCCGTTCTCCGGAACAATGGAGCGAGCAACAGATTTGTTGGAAATAATACATACTGATGTTTGCGATCCAATGAGTGTTGATGCTCGTGGCAAGTATCATTATTTTCTGACCATCACAGATGATTTGAGCAGATATGGGTATATCTACTTAATGAAACACAAGTCTGAAACATTTGAAAAGTTCAAAGAATTTCAGAGTGAAGTGGAGAATCATCGTAATAAGAAAATAAAGTTTCTACGATCTGATCGTGGAGGAGAATATTGGAGTTACGAGTTTGGCCTTCATATAAAACAATGTGGAATAGTTTCACAGCTCACGCCACATGGAACACCACAACGTAATGGTGTGTCCGAACGTCATAACCGCACTTTATTGGATATGGTGCGATCTATGATGTATCTTACCGATTTACCACTGTCGTTTTGGGGTTATGCATTAGAGACAGTTGCATTCACTTTAAATAGGGCACCATCAAAATCCGTTTGAGATGACACGTTATGAACTATGGTTTGGCAAGAAACCAAAGTTGTCGTTTCTTAAAGTTTGGGACTACGATGCTTATGTGAAAAAGTTTCAACCTGATAAGCTTGAACCCAAATCGGAGAAGTGCGTCTTCATAGAATACCCAAAGGAAACTATTGGGTACACCTTCTATCACAGATCCGAAAGCAAGATATTCATTGCTAAGATGGATCCTTTCTAGAGAAGGAGTTTCTCTCGAAAGAAGTGAGTGGGAGAAAAGTAGAACTTGATAAGGTAATAGTACATTTTCCTGAATTGAAAAATAGTTCATTGTTGAAACCAGTTCCAGTGATTCCTACACCAATTAGTGAGAAAGCTAATGATGATGATCATGAAACTTCAGATCAAGTTATTACAGAACCTCGTAGGTCTTCCAGAGTACGGTCCGCACCAGAGTGGTACGGTAATCCTGTTCTGGAAGTCATGTTACTAGACCATGATGAACCTACGAACTATGAGGAAGCGATGATGAGCCCAGATTCCGCGAAATGGCTGGAGGCCATGAAATCTGAGATAGGATCCATGTATGAGAACAAAGTGTGGACTTTGGTGGAATTGCCCGATGATCGGCAATCCATAGAAAATAAATGGATATTCAAGAGGAAGACGAACAATGATAGTAGTGTTACTATCTACAAAGCTCGAATTGTCGCAAAAGGTTTTCGACAAGTTCAAGGTGTTGAATACAATGAGATTTTCTCACTCGTATCGATGCTTAAAAGTCTGTCTGAATAATGTTGGCAAATTGCCGCATTTTATGAAATCTGGCAAATGGATAGCATTCCTTAATGGATTTATTAAAGAAGAGTTGTATATGATACAACCATAAGGTTTTGTCAATCCTAAAGGTGCTAACAAAATATGCAAGCTCCAGCGATCCATCTATGGACTGGTGCAAGCATCTCGGAGTTGGAATATACGCTTTGATAAGTTGATAAAAGCATATAGTTTTAATACAGACTTGCGGTGAAGCCTGTATTTACAAGAAAGTGAGTGGGAGCACTACAACATTTCTGATAAGTATATGTGAATGACATATTGTTGATCGGAAATAATGTAGAATTATTCTGCAAAGCATAAAGGAGTGTTTGAAAGGAGTTTTTCAAAGAAAGACCTCAGTAAAGCTGCTTACATATTGAGCATCAAGATCTATAGAGATAGATCAAGACGCCTGATAAGTTTTTCAATGAATACACACCTTGACAAGATTTTGAAGTAGTTCAAAATGGAACAGTCAAAGAAAGAGTTCTTGCCTGTGCTACAAGGTGTGAAATTGAGTAAGACTCAAAGCCCGACCACGACAGAAGATAGAAAGAGAATGAAAGTCATTCCCTATGCCTCAGCCATAGGTTCTATAAAGTATGACATGCTGTATACCAGATATGTTGCATACTCTACCACTAAGTATTGGCAAGGGAGTGCAATAGTGATCTAGGAGTAGATCAATGGACAGCGGTCAAGAATATCCTTAGTAAGGACTAAGGAGATGTTTCTCGATTATGGAGGTGATAAAAGAGTTCGTCGTAAAGAGTTACATCGATGCAAGCTTTTACACCGATCCAGATGACTCTAAGTCTCAATCTGGATACATATTAAAAGTGGGAGCAATTAGCTAGAGTAGCTCCATGCAGAGCATTGTAGACATAGAATATTTGCAAAATACATACGGCTCTGAATGTGACAGACCCGTTGACTAAACTTCTCTCACGAGCAAAAACATGATCATACCTTAGTACTCTTTGGGTGTTAATCACATAGCAATGTGAACTAGATTATTGACTCTAGTAAACCCTTTTGGTGTTGATCACATGACGATGTGAACTATGGGTATTAATCACATACAGATGTGAATATTGGTGTTAAATCACATGGCGATGTGAACTAGATTATTGACTCTAGTGCAAGTGGGAGACTGAAGGAAATATGCCCTAGAGGCAATAATAAAGTTATTATTTATTTCCTTACATCATGATAAATGTTTATTATTCATGCTAGAATTGTATTAACCGGAAACATGATACATGTGCGAATACATAGACAAACTGAGTGTCACTAGTATGCCTCTACTTGACTAGCTCATTAATCAAAGATGGTTATGATTCCTAGCCATTAACAAAGAGTTGTCATTTGATTAATGGGATCACATCATTAGGAGAATGATGTGATTGATTTGACCCACTCCGTTAGCTTAGCACTTGATTGTTTAGTATGTTGTTGTTGCTTTCTTCATGACTTATACATGTTCCTATGACTATGAGATTATGCAACTCCCGTTTACCGGAGGAACACTTTGTGTGCTACCAAACGTCACAACGTAACTGGGTGATCATAAAGGTTCTCTATAGGTGTCTCCAAAGGTATTTGTTGGGTTGGCGTATTTCGAGATTAGGATTTGTCACTCCGATTGTCGGAGAGGTATCTCTGGGCCCTCTCGGTAATGCACATCACTTAAGCCTTGTAAGCATTGCAACTAATGAGTTAGTTGTGAGATGATGTATTACGGAACGAGTAAAGAGACTTGCAGGTAACGAGATTGAACTAGGTATTGAGATATCGACGATCGAATCTCGGGCAAGTAACATACCAATGACAAAGGGAACAACGTATGTTGTTATGCGGTCTGACCGATAAAGATCTTCGTAGAATATGTGGGAACCAATATGAGCATCTAGGCTCCGCTATTGGTTATTGACCGGAGACGTGTCTCGGTCATGTCTACATTATTCTCGAATCCGTAGGGTCCGCACGCTTAAGGTTTCGATGACAGTTAAATTATGAGTTTATGAGTTTTGATGTACCGAAGGAGTTCGGAGTCCCGGATGATATCGGGGACAGGATGAGGAGTCTCGAAATGGCCAAGACGTAAAGATCGATATATTGGACGACTATATTCAGAGTTCGGAAAGGTTCCGAGTGATTCGGGTATTTTTTGGAGTACCGGAGAGTTACGGGAATTCGCCGGGGAGTATGTGGGCCTTATTGGGACATACGGGAATAGAGGAGAGAGGCCAAAAGGAAGGAGGCCTGCGCCCCCCCTCTGGTCCGAATTGGACAAGGGAGGCAGCCCCCTTTTCCTTCTCCCTCTCCTCCTCTTTCCTTCTCTCCTACTCCAACAAGGAAAGGAGGAGTCCTACTCCCGGTGGGAGTAGGACTCCCCCCTTGGCGCGCCTCCTCCCTAGGCCGACCGCCTCCCCCCTTTCTCCTTTATATACGGGGGCAGGGGGGCACCCCATAGACACAACAACAATTGATCCCTTGGATCTCTTAGCCGTGTGCGGTGCCCCCCTCCACCATAGTCCACCTCGATAATATCGTAGCGGTGCTTAGGCGAAGCCCTGCGACGGTAGAACATCAAGATCGTCACCACGCCGTCGTGCTGACGGAACTCTCCCTCGACATTCGGCTGGATCGGAGTTCGAGGGACGTCATCGAGTTGAACGTGTGCTAGAACTCAGAGGTGCCGTAGTTTCGGGGCTTGATCGGTCGGGCCGTGAAGACGTACGACTACATCAACCGTGTTGTGCTAACGCTTCCGCTTTCGGTCTACGAGGGTACGTGGACAACACTCTCCCCTCTCGTTGCTATGCATCACCATGATCTTGCGTGTGCGTAGGAAATTTTTGAAATTACTACGTTCCCCAACACTTTAGTCAATGTTGACCGACACGTGGCATCCACCGTAATGGAACGTCGTTAAGCTATCGGGTCGGGATTTGGATCCGATAACCCGTTAACAGCCCCGACCAATGGGAAATTTCCACGTGTAAAATTCTTATTGGCTGGACGAAACACGTGTCAGCTCGTCAGTGGGTCAGATAGGCGCCTATGATATGTCGACACATGCCACGGCCCACCACTGGCCCATTTAACTTACAAAGCCGGCCCGTTTGACTTGGTCAAAAGTTAACGGATGGCCCATGAAAAGCTTGTTAACGGTCTCTTCGCAAATAGCCCATTTTACGGCTCGTTAACTCACGGCCCGTTAGGCCCTGAAGGAAATCGGCCCAACAATGTCATGTGGGCCGTCGAATATAACACCGGCCCATTTCACTTTCGGCCCATGTATGGCCCATGACATCTTTCGGCCCATATGAGACCTTCGTATCTTTCGGCCCTTTACAGGCCCACGGTGACTCTAGCCCATAATGAACAATAATTTTCTTTGTACCCGTTAATGGCCTGTGATTTACATGGGCCGTTTCCAGCCCATGTTAGCTTTCGGCCTATTGATGGCCCATACGTTCTTGGGCTCCTTTTCGGCCCTCGATTACTTCCGGCCCATTACTGGCCTATTCCCCTAATGGGCCAAATTTGGCCCATGGCAAGAGTCGGCCCGTTACTGGCCTGTTAACCTAATGGGCCAAATTCGGCCCATGGCAAGAGTCGGCCCGTTTCTGGCCTGTTCCCCTAATTGGCCAAATTCGGCCCATGGCAAGAGTCGGCCTGTTACTGGTCGGTTACCCTAATGGGCCAAATTGGGCTCATGGCAAGAGTCGGCCCATTTCTGGCCTATTAACCCGTTGTGCCGTTTCCAGCCCGTCCTATGTTGTGGCCCATTAACAGCCCGTTACCGTGCTGGGCCGATACCAATTACAACCGTTTACGGCCCATGTAAACCCATTTATCCGACGGCCCGAGGCTGACCGATTCTACGGCCCTGTTGGAGGCCCATTTATCGACGGCCCGTAGGAGACCCATGGATCCTATGGCCCGTTGATAACCCACAAGTATAGGGGATCGCAACAGTTTTCGAGGGTAGAGTATTCAACCCAAATTTATTGATTCGACACAAGGGGAGCCAAAGAGTATTCTCAAGTATTAGCAGCTGAGTTGTCAATTCAACCACACCTGGAAACTTAGTATCTGCAACAAGATGTTCAGTAGAAAAGTAATATGATAGTGGTGGTAACGGTAACAAAAGTAAAGACAGCAAAAGTAATGTTTTTGGTATTTTGTAGTGATTGTAATAGTAGCAACGGAAAAGTAAATAAGCTAGAACCAGTATATGGAAAACTCGTAGGCACCAGATTAGCGATGGATAATTATGCCGGATGCGGTTCGTCATGTAACAGTCATAACATAGGGTGACACAGAACTAGCTCCAGTTCATCAATGTAATGTAGGCATGTATTCCGTATATAGTCATACGTGCTTATGGAAAAGAACTTGCATGGCATCTTTTGTCCTACCCTCTCGTGGCAGCGGGGTCCTATTGGAAACTAAGGGATATTAAGGCCTCCTTTTAATAGAGAACCAGAACAAAGCATTAGCACATAGTGAATACATGAACTCCTCAGACTATGGTCATCACCGGGAGTGGTCCCGATTATTGTCACTTCGGGGTTGCCGGATCATAACACATAGTAGGTGACTATAGACTTGCAAGATAGGATCAAGAACACACATATATTCATGAAAACATAATAGGTTCAGATCTGAAATCATGGCACTCGGGCCCTAATGACAGGCATTAAGCATAGCAAAGTCATAGCAACATCAATCTCAGAACATACTGGATACTAGGGATCACACCCTAACAAAACTAACTCGATTACATGATAAATCTCATCCAACCCATCACCGTCCAGCAAGCCTATGATGGAATTACTCACGCATGGCGGTGAGCATCATGAAATTGGTGATGGAGGACGGTTGATGATGACGACGGTGACGAATCCCCCTCTCCAGAGCCCCAAACAGACTCCAGATCAGCCCTCCCGAGAGAGATTAGGGCTTGGCGGCGGCTCCGTATCGTAAAACGCGATGATTTCTTCTCTCTGATTTTTTTCTCCCCGAAAGCCAATATATAGAGTTGGAGTTGGCGTCGGAGGGCCACCAGGGGGCCCACGAGGTAGGGGGCGCGCCCGGGGGGGCGCCCTCCACCCTCGTGGACAGGGTGTGGGCCCCCTGGTCTTCATCTTTAGCGATGAATTTTTATTATTTTTTCTAAGATGTTCCATGGAGTTTCAGGTCATTCCGAGAACTTTTATTTTCTGCACATAAAACAACACCATGGCAATTCTGCTGAAAACAGCGTCAGTCCGGGTTAGTTCCTTTCAAATCATACAAGTTAGAGTCCAAAACAAGGGCAAAAGTGTTTGGAAAAGTAGATACAACAGAGACATATCAACTCCCCCAAGCTTAAACCCTTGCTTGTCCTCAAGCAATTCAGTTGACAACTGAAAGAGAAAAAAGAAAAACTTTTACAAACTCTGTTTGCTCTTGTTGTTGTAAACATGAAAAACCAGCATTCAAGTTTCAGCAATTATTATGAACTAACCATACTCACAATAACATGCAGGTCTCACAATTACTCGTATCAATAGCAAAATCAGCTAGCGAGCCATAATAATAAAACTCGGATGACAACACTTTCTCAAAATAATCATAACATGATATAACAAAATGGTATCTCGCTAGCCCTTTCTGAGACCAAAACATAAATGCAGAGCACCTTTAAAGATCAAGGACTGACTAAACATTGTAATTCATGGTAAAAGAGATCTAGTCAAGTCATACCCAATATAAACAAATAATAATGAATGCAAACGACAGTGTGCTATCCAGCGGGTGCTTTTTAATAAGAGGGGTGATGACTCAACATAAAAGTAAATAGATAGGCCCTTCGCAGAGGGAAGCAGGGATTTGTAGAGGTGCCAGAGCTCGGTTTTAAAATAGAGATTGAATAACATTTTGAGCGGCATACTTTTGCTGTCAATGCAACAACTATGACATGACGATATCTTCCATGCTACACAAATTATAAGCGGTTCCCAAACAGAATGGTAAAGTTTATACTCCCCCTCCTCCACAAGCATCAATCCATGGCTTGCTCAAAACAACGAGTGCCTCCAACATCCAACGGATCACAGGGGAGTTTTGTTTGCAGTTATTTTGACTTAGTTTGCATAAAGCATGGGACTGGGCATCCCGAAGACCAGCCATTTTCTCGTGAATGAGGAGCGGAGTCCACTCCTCTTGAGAATAACCGCCTAACATGGAATATAAGGGCAGCCCTAGTTGAAACATGAGCTGCTCGAGCATAAAAATAGAATTTTATTTGAAGGTTTGGAGTTTGGCACATACAAATTTACTTGGAACGGCAGGTAGATACCGCATATAGGAAGGTATAGTGGACCCATATGGAACAACCTTGGGGTTTAAGGAGTTTGGATGCACAAGCAGTATTCCCGCTTAGTACAAGTGAAGGCTAGAAAAAGACTGGGAAGCGACCAACTGGGAGAGCAACAATAGTCGTAAACATGCATCAAAATTAATTTACACCGAATACAAACATGAGTAGGATATAATCCACCATGAACATAAATATCATGAAGGCTATGTTGATTTGATTCAAGTACATGCGTGAACATGTGCCAAGTCCAGTCACTCAATTCATTTAAAGGAGGATACCGTCCCATCATACCACATCATAATCATTCTAATAGCATGTTGGCAAGCAAGGTAAACCATTATAACTCATAGCTAATCAAGCATGGCACAAGCAACTATAATCTCTAAATGTCATTGCAAATGTTATTACTTCATAATAGCTAACTCAGGAACGATGAATCATCATATTTACAAAAACAAGAGAGGTCGAGTTCATACCAGCTTTTCTCATCCCAATAAGTCCATCATATATCATCATTATTGCCTTTCACTTGCACGACCGAATGGTGTGTATAATAATAAGAGTGCACGTGCATTGGACTAAGCTGGAATCTGCAAGCATTCAACTCAAGAGAGAAGACAAGTAATATGGGCTCTAAGTTAAATAATCATTCATGCAAATAAGAGCCACTAAGCAATTTCAATATAGTCTTCTCGACCCCCAAAGAAAGGAAAAGAAAAGAAAAACTATTTACACGGGAAAGCTCCCAACAAGCAAAACAAGAACGGGAAATATTTTTGGGTTTTATTTTTAATTACTACAGCAAGGAAATAAACTACTACTGAATTTTTTTGGTTTTTCTTTTTTAAGGTTTATCAAACACACAAGAAGAAAGCAGGAAAAAGAAAATAAACCAGCATGGATATTACAGTGAAAGAGTATGAGCACCGACATCTAGCAATGGGTGTGTGTGAACATGAATGTAATGTCGGTGGGAAATACTTACTCCCCCAAGCTTAGGCTTTTGGCCTAAGTTGGTCTATTGCCACGGATAGCCTGGCGGATACCCGTAGGTGAAGCTGGGGTCATACTGTGACACAGCTGCTATCGCCGTCTGAGCTGTAGCGTGGCGTCGAGCATCCTCCGCTCTCCTCTCGTACTCATCTACCTCCTCTCTGGTAATAATATATCTTCCTTTTGTCTGAAAATCAAAGAAGGCAGGAGCAGGAAGAGCAATATGGACTACATGACGTTTGTTAAAGATTAGTCTATACTGGAGAGGTGGTTCAGTCCTCTCAACAAATTGGTGGGAAACCATAGAATCAAAATCTAAATAAGAAGGGGGTAACTCCATATCACCCTCACGAATGTCTATCTCAAGAAAATTAGCTAAGCGGGTTGCATAAATTCCTCCAAAGAAATCTCCGCTCTGTCTATTCTGATGCAACCTGCGAGCTACAATGGCTCCCATATGATAAGATTGGTCTCCTAACACAGCACTCCTGAGAATGCTGAGATCGGGAACACACATGTGACATGCTTCATCCTTAGCATTTATGCATCTACCTATAAAGAGAGAAAAATAGTGTATAGCAAGAAACTGAATGCTCCCTAAAGTGGCTTGTGTTATATCTCTAGATTCCCCCACAGTTATTCTAGCAAGAAAGTCTCTATATTTAGATTTAGGGGGGTCCCTGACACTACCCCATGATGGAAGTTTGCATTCGAAGTGAAATCCTCTAAGTCTATGGTATAAGATTTGTCATAAAGGTCAAACATGACTGAAGGAGAATTACGCGAAGATGAAAACTCAAACCTCTTCACAAATGAACTTGTGAGATCATGATACTGGGGCATTTGTCAGCTTCAAAGTCCTCAAGACTGGCGTTGCGCAAATATGCGCTAAATTCTTCTTTGATTCCCACTTGATTCATAAAATTTTCTGAAGGCCATTCACAAGGCCTCACAGGAGCGTCTCTTGGTGGTTCCTTGTCGGCATCACGTATTGCAAGCCTGGGGCCTTGCTTCCTTGAAGGGCCACCTTGGAACATCCTCCTAAGCATATTGTTTCCTCTAAAAAATTTTAGTAACTTCAAATAAAAGTGAACCAACTTCAATAAAATTGATAGCAACAACTCCTACAAGTGCCTAGATCCCATATAAAGCATTGGAACTACTTGGAACCATATAAATTTGACATGCAAGCTCAAGAACATGGTCACCTATGCAGCACAAATTTGCAATGAATAAAGCACTAGAATAAAAACTAATTGGACCAATGGAGGAGTCACATACCAAGGAACAATCTCCCCAAGCAGTTTTGCGAGAGGTGCTTTGAGCAAGGAGATTGAAAATCACAACAACGGGGGCTGGAACTCGTGCTTGAATTGGTTTTTCGTGTTTGTGTGAGGCAGAGGAAGAAGATGGGTGCAGGAATAAGTGGAGGAGGGCCACCATGGGCCCACAACACAGGGGGCGCGCCCAGGGGGGTAGGGCGCGCCCTCCACCCTCGTGACCAGGTGGCAGCTCCCCCCGCGGTGATTTTTGCACAGTAAATCCTCAAATATTCCCGAAAAAATCATATTAAATTGGCATGGCATTCTGAGGACTTTTATTTTTGGGATATTTTTATGTTGCATGGATAAGTCGGGAAATAGACAGAAAAATACTATTTTACTTTATTTCTACTATATAACAGGAAATATAAAGAGGGTACAGAAGGTTGTGCTTCTAGTTTCGTCCATCCCATGCTCATCAAAAAGAATCCACTAACAAGGTTGATCAAGTCTTGTTAACAAACTCATTCCGATAATCATGGAACCGAAGAAATTTCAAATAGCACTAAGTTACCTCAACGGGGATATGAAAATCCCCAACAATAAGAATATCATACTTTTTCTTGACAGTAGGTAGGGGAAATTCAAAACCTCCAAATATAATCGATGGAATTTTTCCAATAGAGTTGATACTATAAACTTGTGGTTGTTTCCTCGGAAAGTGTACCCTGTGCTCATTGCCATTAACATGAAAAGTGACATTGCCTTTGTTGCAATCAATAACAGCCCCTGCAGTATTAAGGAAAGGTCTTCCAAGAATAATAGACATACTATCATCCTCGGGAATATCAAGAATAACAAAGTCCGTTAAAATAGTAACGTTTGCAACCACAATAGGCACATCCTCACAAATACCGACAGGTATAGCATTTGATTTATCAGCCATTTGCAAAGATATTTCAGTAGGTGTCAACTTATTCAAGTCATGTCTATGATATAAAGAGAATGGCATAACACTGACACCGGCTCCAAGATCACATAAAGCAGTTTTAACATAATTTCTCTTAATGGAGCATGGTATAGTAGGTACTCCGGGATCTCCAAGTTTCTTTGGTATTCCACCCTTAAAAGTATAATTAGCAAGCATGGTGGAAATTTCATCTTCAGGTATCTTTCTTTTATTAGTAATGATATCCTTCATATACTTAGCATAAGGATTTGTTTTGAGCACATCAGTTAATCGCATACGCAAAAAGATGGGTCTAATCATTTCAGCAAAGTGCTCAAAATCCTGATCATCCTTTTTCTTAGATGGTTTCGGAGGAAAAGGCATGGGTTTCTTAACCCATGGTTCCCTTTCTTTACCATGCTTCCTAGCAAGGAAGTCTCTTTTATCATAACGTTGATTCCTTGATTGTGGGTTATCAAGACCAACAGCAGGTTCCACTTCTACATCATTATCGTTACTAGGTTGAGCATCAACATGAACATTATCATTAACATTTTCACTAGGTTCATGTTCATCACCTGATTGTTTTTCAGCATCAGACATAGAGATATCATTTGTATTCTCAGGTGGTTCAGAAATAGGTTCACTAGAAGTTTGCAAGGTCCTATCATTTTTCTTTTTCTTCCTCTTAAAAGAACTAGGTACATTAATATTATTTCTTTGAGAATCTTGCTTGATTCTCTTAGGGTGGCCTTCAGGATACAAAGGTTCCTGAGTCATTCTACCAGTTCTAGTAGCCACTCTAACAGCATAATCATTTGTCTTACTATTCATTTCATCAAGCACTTCCTTTTGAGTTTTAAGTACTTGTTCTACTTGAGTGGTGACTATAGAAGCATGTTTGCTAACAAGTTTAAGTTCACCTCTAATACCAGCCATATAATCACCCAAGCATTTAATCATAAAAGGTATTCTGTTTTAATTGTCTACCAAAATAAGCATTAAAGTCATCTTGCTTAAACATAAAGTCATCAAACTCATCCAAGCACTGACTAGCAATTTTAGTAGGTGGGACTTCAGCTTTATCATATCTATATAGAGAATTTACCTTTACTACCTATGTAGGGATATCGGGAGGTTCTTCAGTAAATAAGTAGTTGAGATCATATACTTCTTCAACAGGCGGTAAATTAAGACCATGTATTTCTTCAATAGGAGGTAAATTCTTAACATCTTCAGCTTTAATACCTTTTTCTTTCATAGATTTCGTTGCCTCTTGCATATCTTCGGGACTGAGAAATAGAACACCTCTCTTCTTCGGAGTTGGTTTAGGAATAGGTTCAGTAATTGGCTCTGGAGCTGGCTCAGGAAGTGGCTCAGGAGGTGCCCAATTATTTTCATTTGTCAACATATTATTCAATAGAATTTCAGCTTCATCCGGTGTTCTTTCCCTGAAAAGAGAACCAACACAACTATCCAGGTAAGCTCTGGAAGCATCAGTTAGTCCACTATAAAAGATATCAAGTATTTCAGGTTTCTTAAGAGGATGATCAGGCAAAGCATTAAGTAACTTGAGAAGCCTCCCCCAAGCTTGTGGGAGACTCTCTTCTTCAATTTGCACGAAGTTGTATATTTCCCTCAAAGCAGCTTGTTTCTTATGAGCAGGGAAATATTTAGCAGAGAAGTAATAAATCATATCCTAAGGACTTTGCACACAACCAGGATCAAGGGAATTATACCATATCTTAGCATCACCCTTTAATGAGAATGGAAATATTTTGAGTAAATAAAGGTAGCGTGATCTCTCATTATTAGTAAACAGGGCAGCTATATCATTCAACTTAGTAAGATGTGCCACAACAGTTTCAGATTCATAACCATAGAAAGGATCAGATTCAACCAAAGTAATTATATCTGGATCAACAGAAAAATCATAATAATCCTTATCGAGAACACAGATAGGTGAAGTAGCAAAAGCAGGTCGGGTCTCATTCTATCTCTAAAGATTCTTTACTCCATTTAACTAGCAACCTCTTAAGTTCATATCTATCCTGGCAAGCAAAAATTGCTGCAGAAGATTCTGCATCAAAAGGATAACCCTCAGGAATAGCAGGCATATTCTCATCATCACTATCATCATCGTATTCAGGTTCAATAATTTCTCTTTCTCTAGACCTAGCAATTTGCTCATCAAGAAATTCACCAACGGGCACAGTATTATTAAGCATAGAAGTAGTTTCATCATAAGTATCATGCATAGCAGAAGTGGCATCATCAATAACATGCGACATATCAGAATTCATAGCAGTAGCAGGTTTAGGTGTATCAAGCTTACTTATAACAGAAGGAGAATCTAGTGCAAAGCTAGATGGCAGTTCCTTACCTCCCCTTGTAGTTGAGGGAAAAATAGTAGTTCGATCGTCTTTCAAGTTCTTCATAGTGTCTAGCAGATATAAATCCCAAGTAACTCAAAGAATATAGCTATGCTCCCCGGCAACGGCGCCAGAAAAAGGTCTTGATAACCCACAAGTATAGGGGATCGCAACAGTTTTCGAGGGTCGAGTATTCAACCCAAATTTATTGATTCGACACAAGGGGAGCCAAAGAATATTCTCAAGTATTAGCAGCTGAGTTGTCAATTCAACCACACCTGGCAACTTAGTATCTGCAGCAAGGTGTTCAGTAGCAAAGTAATATGATAGTGGTGGTAACGGTAACAAAAGTAAAGACAGCAAAAGTAATGTTTTTGGTATTTTGTAGTGATTGTAATAGTAGCAACGGAAAAGTAAATAAGCTAGAACCAGTATATGGAAAACTCGTAGGCACCGGATTAGCGATGGATAATTATGCCGGATGTGGTTCGTCATGTAACAGTCATAACATAGGGTGACACAGAACTAGCTCCAGTTCATCAATGTAATGTAGGCATGTATTCCGTATATAGTCATACGTGCTTATGGAAAAGAACTTGCATGACATCTTTTGTCCTACCCTCCCGTGGCAGCGGGGTCCTATTGGAAACTAAGGGATATTAAGGCCTCCTTTTAATAGAGAACCGGAACAAAGCATTAGCACATAGTGAATACATGAACTCCTCAAACTATGGTCATCACCGGGAGTGGTCCCGATTATTGTCACTTCGGGGTTGCCGGATCATAACACATAGTAGGTGACTATAGACTTGCAAGATAGGATCAAGAACACACATATATTCATGAAAACATAATAGGTTCAGATCTGAAATCATGGCACTCGGGCCCTAGTGACAAGCATTAAGCATAGCAAAGTCATAGCAACATCAATCTCAGAACATAATGGATACTAGGGATCAAACCCTAACAAAACTAACTCGATTACATGATAAATCTCATCCAACCCATCACCGTCCAGCAAGCCTACGATGGAATTACTCACGCACGGCGGTGAGCATCATGAAATTGGTGATGGAGGATGGTTGATGATGACGACGGCGACGAATCCCCCTCTCCGGAGCCCCGAACGGACTCCAGATCAGCCCTCCCGAGAGAGATTAGGGCTTGGCGGCGGCTCCGTATCGTAAAACGCGATGATTTCTTCTCTCTGATTTTTTTCTCCCCGAAAGCCAATATATAGAGTTGGAGTTGGCGTCGGAGGGCCACCAGGGGCCCACGAGGTAGGGGGGGCGCGCCCAGGGGGGCCCACCCTCGTGGACAGGGTGTGGGCCCCCTAGTCTTCATCTTTGGTGAGGATTTTTTATTATTTTTTCTAAGGTGTTCCGTGGAGTTTCAGGTCATTCCGAGAACTTTTATTTTCTGCACATAAAACAACACCATGGCAATTCTGCTGAAAACAGCGTCAGTCCGGGTTAGTTCCATTCAAATCATACAAGTTAGAGTCCAAAACAAGGGCAAAAGTGTTTGGAAAAGTAGATACGACGGAGACGTATCAACTCCCCCAAGCTTAAACCCTTGCTTGTCCTCAAGCAATTCAGTTGACAAACTGAAAGAGAAAAAGAAAAACTTTTACAAACTCTGTTTGCTCTTGTTGTTGTAAACATGAAAAGCCAGCATTCAAGTTTCAGCAATTATTATGAACTAACCATACTCACAATAACACGCAGGTCTCACAATTACTCATATCAATAGCATAATCAGCTAGCGAGCCATAATAATAAAACTCGGATGACAACACTTTCTCAAAATAATCATAACATGATATAACAAAATGGTATCTCGCTAGCCCTTTCTGAGACCGCAAAACATAAATGCAGAGCACCTTTAAAGATCAAGGACTGACTAAACATTGTAATTCATGGTAAAAGAGATCCAGTCAAGTCATACCCAATATAAACCAATAATAATGAATGCAAACAACAGTGTGCTCTCCAGCGGGTGCTTTTTAATAAGAAGGGTGATGACTCAACATAAAAGTAAATAGATAGGCCCTTCGCAGAGGGAAGCAGGGATTTGTAGAGGTGCCAGAGCTCGGTTTTAAAATAGAGATTGAATAACATTTTGAGCGGCATACTTTTGCTGTCAACGCAACAACTATGAGATGACGATATCTTCCATGCTACACAAATTATAGGCGGTTCCCAAACAGAATGGTAAAGTTTATACTCCCCCTCCTCCACAAGCATCAATCCATGGCTTGCTCGAAACAACGAGTGCCTCCAACATTCAACGGGTCCCAGGGGAGTTTTGTTTGCAGTTATTTTGATTTAGTTTGCATAAAGCATGGGACTGGGCATCCCGAAGACCAGCCATTTTCTCGTGAATGAGGAGCGGAGTCCACTCCTCTTGAGAATAACCGCCTAACATGGAAGATAAGGGCAGCCCTAGTTGAAACATGAGCTGCTCGAGCATACAAAACAGAATTTCATTTGAAGGTTTGGAGTTTGGCACATACAAATTTACTTGGAACGGCAGGTAGATACCGCATATAGGAAGGTATAGTGGACTCATATGGAACAACTTTGGGGTTTAAGGAGTTTGGATGCACAAGCAGTATTCCCGCTTAGTACAGGTGAAGGCTAGCAAAAGACTGGGAAGCGACCAACTGAGAGAGCGACAACAGTCGTAAACATGCATTAAAATTAATTTACACCGAATACAAGCATGAGTAGGATATAATCTACCATGAACATAAATATCATGAAGGCTATGTTGATTTGATTCAACTACATGCGTGAACATGTGCCAAGTCTAGTCACTCAATTCATTTAAAGGAGGATACCATCCCATCATACCACATCATAATCATTCTAATAGCATGTTGGCACGCAAGGTAAACCATTATAACTCATAGCTAATCAAGCATGGCACAAGCAACTATAATCTCTAAATGTCATTGCAAATATGTTTACTTCATAATAGCTAACTCAGGAACGATGAATCATCATATTTACAAAAACAAGAGAGGTCGAGTTCATACCAGCTTTTCTCATCCCAATAAGTCCATCATATATCATCATTATTGCCTTTCACTTGCACGACCGAACGATGTGTATAATAATAAGAGTGCACGTGCATTGGACTAAGCTGGAATCTGCAAGCATTCAACTCAAGAGAGAAGACAAGTAATATGGGCTCTAAGTTAAATAATCAATCATGCATATAAGAGCCACTAAGCATTTCAATATAGTCTTCTCGACCCCCAAAGAAAGGAAAAGAAATAAAAACTATTTACACGGGAAAGCTCCCAACAAGCAAAAGAAGAACGGGAAATATTTTTGGGTTTTCTTTTTAATTACTACAGCAAGGAAATAAACTACTACTAAATTTTTTTGGTTTTTCTTTTTTAAGGTTTATCAAACACACAAGAAGAAAGCAGGAAAAAGAAAATAAACCAGCATGGATATTACAGTGAAAGAGTATGAGCACCGACATCTAGCAATGGGCGTGTATGAACATGAATGTAATGTCGGTGGGAAATACGTACTCCCCCAAGCTTAGGCTTTTGGCCTAAGTTGGTCTATTGCCAGGGATAGCCTGGCGGATACCCGTAGGTGAAGCTGGGGTCATACTGTGATGCAGCTGCTATCGCCGCCTGAGCTGTAGCGTGGTGTCGAGCAGCCTCTGCTCTTCTCTCCTACTCATCTGCCTCCTCTCTAGTAATAATATATCTTCCTTTTGTCTGAAAATCAAAGAAGGCAGGAGCAGGAAGAGCAATATGGACTACATGATGTTTGTTAAAGATTAGTCGATACTGGAGAGGTGGTTCAGTCCTCTCAACAAACTGGTGGGAAACCATAGAATCAAAATCTAAATAAGAAGGGGGTAACTCCATATCACCCTCACAAATGTCTAACTCAAGAAAATTAGCTAAGCGGGTTGCATAAATTCCTCCAAAGAAATCTCTGCTATGTCTATTTTGATGCAACCTGCGAGCTACAATGGCTCCCATATGATAAGATTGGTATCCTAACACAGTACTCCTGAGAATGCTGAGATCAGGAACACACATGTGACATGCTTCATCCTTAGCATTTATGCATCTACCTATAAAGAGAGCAAAATAGTGTATAGCAGGAAAGTGAATGCTCCCTAAAGTGGCTTGTGTTATATCTCTAGATTCCCCCACAGTTATTCTAGCAAGAAAGTCTCTATATTTAGATTTAGGGGGATCCCTGACACTACCCCATGATGGAAGTTTGCAAGTGGAAGTGAAATCCTCTAAGTCTATGGTATAAGATTTGTCATAAAGGTCAAACATGACTGAATGAAAACTCAAACCTCTACACAAATGAACTTGTGAGATCATGATACTGGGGCATTTGTCAGCTTCAAAGTCCTCAAGACCGGCGTTGCGCAAATATGCGCTAAAGTCTTCTTTGATTCCCACTTGATTCATAAAATTTTCCGAAGGCCATTCACAAGGCCTCACAGGAGCGTCTCTTGGTGGTTCCTTGTCGGCATCACGTATTGCAAGCCTGGGGCCTTGCTTCCTTGAAGGGCCACCTTGGAACATCCTCCTAAGCATATTGTTTCCTCTGAAAAATTTCTGAAATTTTTTAGTAACTTCAAATAAAAGTGAACCAACTTCAATAAAATTGATAGCAACAACTCCTACAAGTGCCTAGATCCCATATAAAGCATTGGAACTACTTGGAACCTTATAAATTTGACATGCAAGCTCAAGAACATGGTCACCTATGCAGCACAAATTTGCAATGAATAAAGCACTAGAACAAAAACTAATTGGACCAATGGAGGAGTCACATACCAAGGAACAATCTCCCCAAGCAGTTTTGCGAGAGGTGCTTTGAGCAAGGAGATCGAAAATCACAGCAACGGGGGCTGGAACTCGTGCTTGAGTTGGTTTTTCGTGTTTGTGTGAGGCAGAGGAAGAAGATGGGTGCAGGAATAAGTGGAGGAGGGCCACCATGGGCCCACGAGGCAGGGGGCGTGCCCAGGGGGTAGGGCGCGCCCTCCACCCTCGTGACCAGGTGGCAGCTCCCCCCGCGGTGATTTTTGCACAGTAAATCCTCAAATATTCCCGAAAAAATCATATTAAATTGGCATGGCATTCTGAGGACTTTTATTTTCGGGATATTTTTATATTGCACGGATAAGTCGGGAAACAGACAGAAAAATACTATTTTACTTTATTTCTACTAAATAACAGGAAATATAAAGAGGGTACAGAAGGTTGTGCTTCTAGTTTCATCCATCTCATGCTCATCAAAAAGAATCCACTAACAAGGTTGATCAAGTCTTGTTAACAAACTCATTCCGATAATCATGGAACCGGAAGAAATTTCGAATAGCACTAAGTTACCTCAACGGGGATATGAAAATCCCCAACAATAAGAATATCATACTTTTTCTTGACAGTAGGGAGAGGAAATTCAAAACCTCCAAATATAATCGATGGAATTTTTCCAATAGAGTTGATACTATAAACTTGAGGTTGTTTCCTCGGAAAGTGTACCGTGTGCTCATTGCCATTAACATGAAAAGTGACATTGCCTTTGTTGCAATCAATAACAGCCCCTGCAGTATTAAGGAAAGGTCTTCCAAGAATAATAGACATACTATCATCCTCGGGAATATCAAGAATAACAAAGTCCGTTAAAATAGTAACGTTTGCAACCACAACAGGCACATCCTCACAAATACCGACAGGTATAGCAGTTGATTTATCAGCCATTTGCAAAGATATTTCAGTAGGTGTCAACTTATTCAAGTCAAGTCTACGATATAAAGAGAGAGGCATAACACTAACACCGGCTCCAAGATCACATAAAGCAGTTTTAACATAATTTCTCTTAATGGAGCATGGTATAGTAGGTACTCCGGGATCTCCAAGTTTCTTTGGTATTCCACCCTTAAAAGTATAATTAGCAAGCATGGTGGAAATTTCAGCTTCAGGTATCTTTCTTTTATTAGTAATGATATCCTTCATATACTTAGCATAAGGATTTGTTTTGAGCACATCAGTTAATCGCATACGCAAAAAGATGGGTCTAATCATTTCAGCAAAGCGCTCAAAATCCTCATCATCCTTTTTCTTGGATGGTTTCGGAGGAAAAGGCATGGGTTTCTGAACCCATGGTTCCCTTTCTTTACCATGTTTCCTAGCAACGAAGTCTCTTTTATCATAACGTTGATTCCTTGATTGTGGGTTATCAAGATCAACAGCAGGTTCAACTTCTACATCATTATCATTACTAGGTTGAGCATCAACATGAACATTATCATTAACATTTTCACTAGGTTCATGTTCATCACCTGATTGTGTTTCAGCATCAGACATAGAGATATCATTTGGATTCTCAGGTGGTTCAGTAATAGGTTCACTAGAAGTTTGCAAGGTCCTATCATTTTTCTTTTTCTTCCTTTTAGAAGAACTAGGTACATCAATATTATTTCTCTGAGAATCTTGCTCGATTCTCTTAGGGTGGCCTTCAGGATACAAAGGTTCCTGAGTCATTCTACCAGTTCTAGTAGCCACTCTAACAGCATAATCATTTTTCTTACTATTCATTTCATCAAGCACTTCTTTTGAGCTTTAAGTACTTGTTCTACTTGAGTGGTAACCATAGAAGCATGTTTGCTAACAAGTTTAAGTTCACCTCTAATATCAGCCATATAATCACCCAAGCGTTTAATCATAAAGGTATTCTGTTTTAATTGTCTACCAAAATAAGCATTAAAGTCATCTTGCTTAAACATAAAGTCATCAAACTCATCCAAGCACTGACTAGCAATTTTAGTAGGAGGGACTTCAGCTTTATCATATCTATAGAGAGAATTTACCTTTACTACCTGTGTCGGGATATCGGGAGGTTCTTCAGTAAATAAGTAGTTGAGATCATATACTTCTTCAACAGGCGGTAAATTAAGACCATGTATTTCTTCAATAGGAGGTAAATTCTTAACATCTTCAGCTTTAATACCTTTTTCTTTCATAGATTTCTTTGCCTCTTGCATATCTTCGGGACTGAGAAATAGAACACCTCTCTTCTTCGGAGTTGGTTTAGGAATAGGCTCAGTAATTGGCTCTGGAGCTGGCTCAGGAGGTGGCTCAGGAGGTGCCCAATTATTTTCATTTGTCAACATATTATTCAATAGAATTTCAGCTTCATCCGGTGTTCTTTCCCTGAAAAGAGAACCAGCACAACTATCCAGGTAATCTCTGGAAGCATCAGTTAGTCCATTATAAAAGATATCAAGTATTTCAGGTTTCTTAAGAGGATGATCAGGCAAAGCATTAAGTAACTTGAGAAGCCTCCCCCAAGCTTGTGGGAGACTCTCTTCTTCAATTTGCACGAAGTTGTATATTTCCCTCAAAGCAGCTTGTTTCTTATGAGCAGGGAAATATTTAGCAGAGAAGTAATAAATCATATCCTGGGAACTTTGCACACAACCAGGATCAAGAGAATTATACCATATCTTAGCATCACCCTTTAATGAGAACGGAAATATTTTGAGTAAATAAAGGTAGCGCGATCTCTCATTATTAGTAAACAGGGCAGCTATATCATTCAACTTAGTAAGATGTGCCACAACAGTTTCAGATTCATAACCATAGAAAGGATCAGATTCAACCAAAGTAATTATATCTGGATCAATAGAAAAATCATAATAATCCTTATCGGGAACACAGATAGGTGAAGTAGCAAAAGCAGGGTCGGGTCTCATTCTATCTCTAAGAGATTCTTTACTCCATTTAACTAGCAACCTCTTAAGTTCATATCTATCCTGGCAAGCAAAAATAGCTGCAGAAGATTCTGCATCAAAAGATAACCCTCAGGAATAGCAGGCATATTCTCATCATCACTATCATCATCGTATTCAGGTTCAATAATTTCTCTTTCTCTAGACCTAGCAATTTGCTCATCAAGAAATTCACCAAGGGGCACAGTAGTATCAAGCATAGAAGTAGTTTCATCATAAGTATCATGCATAGCAGAAGTGGCATCATCAATAACATGCGACATATCAGAATTCATAGCAGTAGCAGGTTTAGGTGTCGCAAGCTTACTTATAACAGAAGGAGAATCTAGTGCAAAGCTAGATGGCAGTTCCTTACCTCCCCTCGTAGTTGAGGGCAAAATAGTAGTTCGATCGTCTTTCAAGTTCTTCATAGTGTCTAGCAGATATAAATCCCAAGTAACTCAAAGAATATAGCTATGCTCCCTGGCAACGGCGCCAGAAAAAGGTCTTGATAACCCACAAGTATAGGGGATCGCAATAGTTTTCGATGGTAGAGTATTCAACCCAAATTTATCGATTCGACACAAGGGGGGCCAAAGAATATTCTCAAGTATTAGCAGCTGAGTTGTCAATTCAACCACACCTGGCAACTTAGTATCTGCAGCAAGGTGTTCAGTAGCAAAGTAATATGATAGTGGTGGTAACGGTAACAAAATTAAAGACAGCAAAAGTAATGTTTTTGGTATTTTGTAGTGATTGTAACAGTAGCAAAAAAAAGTAAATAAGCTAGAACCAGTATATGGAAAACTCGTAGCCACCGGATTAACGATGGATAATTATGCCGGATGCGGTTCATCATGTAACAGTCATAACATAGGGTGACACAGAACTAGCTCCAGTTCATCAATGTAATGTAGGCATGTATTCCGTATATAGTCATACGTGCTTATGGAAAAGAACTTGCATGACATCTTTTGTCCTACCCTCCCGTGGCAGCCGGGTCCTATTGGAAACTAAGGGATATTAAGGCCTCCTTTTAATAGAGAACCGGAACAAAGCATTAGCACATAGTGAATACATGAACTCCTCAAACTATGGTCATCACCGGGAGTGGTCCCGATTATTGTCACTTCGGGGTTGCCGGATCATAACACATAGTAGGTGACTATAGACTTGCAAGATAGGATCAAGAACACACATATATTCATGAAAACATAATAGGTTCAGATCTGAAATCATGGCACTCGGGCCCTAGTGACAAGCATTAAGCATAGCAAAGTCATAGCAACATCAATCTCAGAACATAATGGATACTAGGGATCAAACCCTAACAAAAATAACTCGATTACATGATAAATCTCATCCAACCCATCACCGTCCAGCAAGCCTACGATGGAATTACTCACGCACGGCGGTGAGCATCATGAAATTGGTGATGGAGGATGGTTGATGATGACGACGGCGACGAATCCCCCTCTGCGGAGCCCCGAATGGACTCCAGATCAGCCCTCCCAAGAGAGATTAGGGCTTGGCGGCGGCTCCGTATCGTAAAATGCGATGATTTCTTCTCTCTGATTTTTTCTCCCCGAAAGGCAATATATAGAGTTGGAGTTGGCGTCGGAGGGCCACCAGGGGCCCATGAGGTAGGGGGCGCGCCTAGGGGGGCGCGCCCTCCACCCTTGTGGACAGGGTGTGGGCCCCCTGGTCTTCATCTTTGGCAACAATTTTTTATTATTCTTTCTAAGGTGTTCCGTGGAGTTTCAGGTCATTCCGAGAACTTTTATTTTCTGCACATAAAACAACACCATGGCAATTCTGCTGAAAACAGCGTCAGTCCGAGTTAGTTCCATTCAAATCATACAAGTTAGAGTCCAAAACAAGGGCAAAAGTGTTTGGAAAAGTAGATACAACGGAGACGTATCACCCATATATGGCCCATGGTAGTTGCGGCCACTAGCAAACCAGGGAAAAAGAAGACTAGGAAATAAATAAGGCCAAAACTAACACTAGGCTATTAAGGCGATTGCACAGATTACATCCACTCGGCATCAAAGATCGCCACCAATGCAAATATAGGGAACACCCTACACTATACAAAAATGGCTTGCTGTTTTCTTCAAACGGTGGCTGCACGTTAAGAATAAATTTTCTATCGCACCAAAACAAATTACAACTATATAACAAAAGGAAGGTTGGCATAAAACTTAACAGTCTAGCAGATAAATGCACCACCAAAAGTTCAGAAGCTCAGTTCATTTGACCTGACTGTTACGTTTTCATGTTGTATTGTCCGATGGAGCACCATAACCCTCCCCTTCGTTTCCCCTAGGCTCCTAAACAACATAGCAAATGTCCGATAGTCTGGTTTCAAAACCATGCATATCTTGACGACATCGAACAATGTCTCTCCTTGTTTCACAAAGGGTCTCTATTAGGGAATGGACTTGTGTCTGGAGCGCAGATACAACATTGCTTTGAGCTTGCATATCTTAATCATGAGGCAGTTTGGACGATATTGCCTTAACAACCAACCCAGTATTACGCAGGAACGTGCTTTTGGCACTATTAGTGGACAGGTACTGACCCACTACAGCAAGAGCTGACATTGCGGTTATAGTTGCCTCGCCACCTTCAGAAGGTGGCGGTTCCACCATTTTTTCCATAGCTCGCTGAAAAGTTGAGGTTTTACATTAGTAGTACCAGAACAGAAGATATTAAGGAGGCAGCAAAACCAAACAAAATAGCTTAGGTCTATATACAGAACTTATTCTGGTGAACCCATCTAAAATATTAGTTGTATTTTATTGCAAAGTACATAATAAAACCAGGTTCCAAACATATGACCATGTACCATCGCTAATGTATTGTCTATTTCTTCACATTGTATTGAGGGCTAAGGATAAAGAGACGAAGTTTATAATACGGTAAGCATAGTATGACATCATTCATATCACAAAACAACTGAGAACAGACAAACAGGCAATTGTAACGTTGTGTGGGCAAGTCCAGCATAGAACTAGATTACGGGTCAAGATCAAAGTAACATCACTCCTCTCTTTTAAACCTTGTAAGGTGCAATGATACGCTAAGACAATTGTGTATAAAATTGAAAAGAGTAATAGACATTGGCTGCAAACCATGCAGTTCAAGGCACAAGTCAGAGTAAGTAGTAGTTAAAAGCCATGAGGATTAAGGACTTACAACAGCGGCTTTGACTGGTGTAGTCATGCCCTCCTTCTTGCTGGTGTGACAGTCCTTGAATATTTCCACAGCATTTGGTTTGGGTACTTTTTGGTCCTTGTGGGCTTTCCTCTGCATTTTGAACAAGTCAATATAGATCTGATGATATGGTATAGCGAAAAGAGTGAAACAACAGCTAATTACAAGAGCCTCACAGTGTGCAATATAGCTACGAGATCCCATTGTCTGTTGGAATTTCACTTTAGTACGGTTGGCCTTGTTCTTTGAACAGTTCACCTACAAGAAGATAGATTTGTGTGGCACATGCGTAAATAGGACTTCAACATGTGATCTGATCACATATATATAATGTACCTGATACTTCGGATCAGACCAGTGTTTAACAAGGCCCCTCCAGTCTTCATCCGATATATTTTCCACTGGAGATGTTTGGGAAAGTTCACTATTAGCCTTGCCTTCAAAGTGAGTTTTCCTCAAGTTATACCGATACTGTCGCAGAGCAGACTTGAAAACATGGGTGCAAGCTTGTATGGTTGCATCATCTTGGCTATCCAACTTGAACCTCATCTGTTGAAAATTATGGGAGTCCAATTATCAGCAACCTAGAAAGTATGGGATAGAGCAAGACGATATTACTAGTTTCCATACATAACCATACTTACAGATAAATGGTCGAGGAAGGTGTTGAACTAGGTTTCGTCTTTGTCATTCCTGTACTGAATCCATGTTGGGAGGATACGTACATGACACCTAACGGCAACCGCTGCCTCTGATACTAACTTGGCTGACTCTGTAGCATCACGTGGCCTTTTTAAACCTGCCTCAAAACGGATCTCCATTCTTCCTCCTCTAGATTTAGTTAACCTATCGAGCATTATCCCTGATGTTTGTTTCCTCTTGCGCCTAGGTGCTAGTCCAACAACGAACATAGGAAGTGTTAGTGTACATCAAACTGTGAGACTACATATAAAGAAGCATGCAACTGTAACTTGACTCCAGCAACTACCTTCTTGATGTTGAAGCTCACAAGGTTCATCTGATATTGCCAACTCGTCTTGTGTCAAGAGTGCTTGGGAAGTAGTGTCAGGTGGCAAGGGAGCTTGGGAACGTGCTGCTAGCTCAGTTGACGCACGAGTATGTCGTGCAGCTGGTAGTACTGTGGTAGGTGTTGCAAGAACTAGGGTTGTCTCTGCTTGTTTGGTGGCAGCTATTTGTTTCTGTTTGGCTTTTTTTGCAGCTCGTGTAGCATGGGATGCCGTGTTTGTAGAATTTTCCGCTGGACTTTGACCTTCTATTGCACCATCAGTACCAGCAGAATCTGCAGGATTCATCCGCTTCTCATTCCCTGCCATTCTGTGTTTCTTCCTCTTTCTCTGTGCCATGTTAAGTCAAGCCGACAAGAAAAATGAATAACAATTTAGTTCTTCAGAACAAATTGATGCGTGATGCAGACGAACTGAACTTTGATGTTAGACAACCACATGATAGGAGGATGTAATATGTATGAAAAACAGGACGGAAGAGATAACCAGAACTATGATGTGTAAACTAAGAAGAAGACATTTCACCAAATTAGAAGCAATGCAATGGAAGGTAGACACCATATGAAAGATGCTACAAATATCGCTCTGCCAAGTTAACAGTGTCTCATCATAAATGGCGTTTAAACAAATGTGAAGCAGTACAAGAAATAAATCATATGCAAGATGCAAACAACATCACACTACCATGTTAGAGGTCTCTCGTCATTAGTGCCATTGCATATTCACACATTGCATATTCACGGCTTATGATGTGTAAACTAAGGAGAAGGCATTTCAACAAATTAGAAGCAATGAAAGCTAGACACCATATGAAAGATGCAACGAATATCACTCTACCAAGTTAAAATTGTCTCGTCATAAGTGCCATTTCAACAAATTAGTAGTACAAGCTAGAAAAGAATGTGAGATGTAACCTATATCACACTCCGAAGTCAAACGTGTCTTATGATAAGTGATTGTTGCAGGTTACACAACAGTAGTAATTTGATGTAAGAACATGGTGTGATAGACAGATATTGTATGTTCTAGAAACAGGAACACGTGTCTTATTCAAGTATAATGTGTAAAGTAAGCAGATGGAATTCAACAAAATTAGAAGCAATACAAGCTAGACATCACACATAACATGCAACCACATATAACAGTGCCAAGTTAGAGGGAGCACCGGTGATGCTGCACTAGGGGAGACGTGCTCATCATAAACACAGCTTTGTTGAGTGTCTATGCATGTGTTGTCTTGGAAATCATCTTGGGGGTGTGGAGGAGTAGAAACTGTAGAGGCCCTCCATTTGGAAGGAGCACCTTTATCCGCTGCCTTGCTAACTTCCTTCCGCTTTATTGATTTTGAATTGTCAAGTAAAACCGACAAGAAAAAGCAATAAAATTCTCTCTTCAGAACTCATTCATGCATGATACTGACAATCACTACTTTGATGTAAGGCAAACACATGATACCAGGATGGAATATGTACGAAAAACAGGACGGCATGGCATGTTCACAACTGTTTGTGTAAACTAAGCAGAAACCATTCCAGCAAATAAGAAGCAATGCAAGCTAGACACCACATGAAAGATGCAACCAATATGACTCTGCCAAGTTAAAAGCATCCCATCATAAAATGGAATTTCAACAAATTAGAAGCAGCGCATGCTATAAATCATATGAAAGATGCAACTAATATCACACTGCATATACTAAAGGTGTCTCGTCATATTGATTGATGCGGGATACAAAAAAAACAATAGTTTTATGTAAGGACATGCTTAATAGACAGATGTACTATGTACTAAATACAGGAAGGCATGTCACATTAACAGGTATAATGTATAAGCTAATCAGACTAGCACATGCAGTTTAACCAGATTGGAAGAATTACAATCTAGACACCATATGCAACATGCAACCACATATCACGCTGCCAAGTTAGAGCAAGCACCTGCGATGCTAGTGTAGGGGAAATGCTGTAATCAACTACAAAGCTACATTCACTATCTTCATCTAGCATTTCTGTTTCTTGAGAATCATGTCGGGAGGCTGACGCTGCATTCTTTAAATGAGGAGTAGTCCCCTTGCCTGCCTGCCTCATCATAAGTGATTGATGAGGGATACACAAGAACATTAGTTTGATGTAAGAACATGGTTAATACACAGATGTACTAGTATGTACCAAAAACAGAAAGGCATGTCATATTCAAAGGTATAATGTGTAAGCTAAGCAGATGCAATTTAACCAAATTGGAAGCAATACAAGCTAGACATCCGGCTAGAGTGGTGAGCATGATCATCTAGGACCTGAGAGCCTGGTGGGAAGCGGGCTGCTTCGCCACCATCGCAACTTTTTAGTTGGCTTCCAGGTGGTGCCTATCTTTGCTGGGCTTGTCACTGGCTCGGCCAGTGCCCTGACTAGCTATTTGTCTCACGGGATGGTGGTTCATGTAAAAAAATATCTTTCCTTATCAGACCGACTTCGGCCTTTCGAATACAAGCTAGACACCATATGGAACATGCAACCACATACGACACCGCGAAGTTAAAGCAAGCACCTGGGATGGTGGTTCATTGCAAGCGAGGTCATCAACTCCAGAGCTATGTTTACCGTCTCCATCTGCTGACACTGCACCATTTATAGCGATGTAACGTGTCGTGCATACCCGCGAAGAAAGCTGGCGTGACTTCTCTCTTTTCTTTGTTGCTTCTCTTTCGGCAGACTGAAATACCCTTGCATAAAAACACAATAGTGAGAGTATGGGTGAAGTGTGTGCAGCACTAGTGCACTGTAAAAGTAGCAGATAGCAGGTGGCTGAAAAATAAATGACAGGAGACATATGATAGCTCTACAACATTGCATGGCAAACAAAATTAGATTCTACTCCGTATGATTTTGTAATATATGAGCACAGGAAATGCAGGTACTCCTCCAGCACACCACCACATGTGGTCATATCTAAGATAACAGTCGACTGAAAATAAATAGGTCAGTCGATTTTTTTAATGAACCGTCCGATCTATAAGGAACGGGCAGATGGCCTTCGTCTACCTCCCGCCAGTCACTGTTGACGATCTTTCTCGAACCGCCAGCGACCATTGGCCCAAACCCCTGCCTTCGCCGCCCCGCCCTCCCCTCGACCTCACACCACCGCCGTGCTTGGCAGCGCCCCAGGCCATCCCTTTAATCCCGGCCGACCTCCAGTCTCCAGATCGGGCGCCAGTAGATCTAGGCCGCACACGCCCCTGAAATAAACACCAAGGCGCTGCTTCCCCGGCGTAATAGGCATACTAGCGCCTGTTACACTGGGGAATGCTTCCGTTAATTGGGAATCAACTGGCCAGAAATTGAAATTCAGGGGGGCGAGGACCTCTAGCTAAGGTGACATAGTATATGAGGAGAAACCTTGTGCATCGCGAGTTACTAGGAACATCTAGTATGAAGAAGAAGCGGTCAACTAGTGTCTTCTGTGGGATGAATACCGTGCAAGCAGACACGTAATATTTGCACGACTAAGGGAAGAGGAGTACCCGTATCGGTTGCCAGTGTGGTGTCGATATGTCGCAGCGATCCTCTTGTTTTTCCCGGGGAACTGATGTTTTGGAGAGCCGTTGTTCCTTGGACAAACCCATGGCCAAATTGTTGACTATGTTGCCGTGGCCGTATATCAACGGAGGGGAAGTAGATCTGAGGCAGCGAAGGACGGCGTAGCAGGAACAGCTCCGGTGCGGTGGACGGTGGCGAAGTCGGAGCAGCAGCGGTGAGGTGCAGGATGGCATGGTTGAACTGGCTCGGGTACGGACTGCTCGGCCCTGGCTTCAACTACTAGCCGTGGAGGGCATTGCGGTTGAGGTTGCGGTGGACGCTGACGCCGGGGTATCGGCTCCGGCATGATGGAGGAGGGCGGCGGTTGATGGGTGGGATGGGGTGGCATATGGAGGACGTCGGGGTTTCGCAGCTGGTGGAGAGGTAGTTTTGGCTCCCACGGAGTATGAATGGGGGATCGGACAGGTGGGGGGGCCATGTTTCGGTCTGGGACGCGCTTGTTTTTGGCTTTTTTGAACAGAAGATGGGACGCGCTTGTTTGAAATTTGGGGAAAGTACAAACTTTGCCCCCCTCTTAAGTTTCGGACCTACTATGGGTCGGGGGTAGGATGGTAATCCCGGGTGTCCCAAATAGTGGGCGGGAGCGATTTTGGCCGCGCGCATGTGTGCTTAGGCGGCCATTGTGTATGACTGTTTTTCGGAGGCGGTTGCGTGGCGTCTAGATGAAGCTACAAACCTACCCCGGTTTAGACCTTTGGACGTCGGGCCGGTAGGTTTCACGGGTCGGAGTTATTAGAAAAGTAATTTCCTTGTACTACCAAAAATTGGTCTCACGCACCCTAAAAAAACATTGGTCTCACGCGGTTTCGGGCGAGTAGAGGCTCTTTCGGCGCTTCGTTCAAAATTTTGAAACACAAGCATTCAAATTTAGAGTACTCTTGAACTATGAGGATTGACCTAAATAGACAACGTTATATTTGACCTTGTATGTTTGAAAACCTCATTAAATTATCTGCTTCTTTTTGAAATTTTGACACTTGAAAATCCTGTAACTACGATTATTTTGGAATGGAGGAGCTAAATTTGAATCTATTTTGTACACGACTACATATGCTATTATGTACAAAATCAGAGCAAAGATTGGTGCCCCCATAATTTAGGTATGGTTTACAAATGCCATGCTATCAAATTCAAATAATTGAATGGACTTCATGTTAAATTCGATTTTTTTAAACCACCTTAAGTTGAATTCAAATGTATGCTAGTTCATAGGTAGCTATTTATAATGTCCAGTGTGTAACTTTCGTATGTATAATGTGCTTTACACACACAACATGAAATATACTCACGTTTATATTCGATTACTAAAGCGATGCATTGTCTGGAGTTCAAAATACTAACTATGTGGATCTATTGTGTCGAATAATAACATAGACATGCTCAAATTCGATAGAATCTAGATGTCTGATGGATCAATGACCGCTCCTTACACGAATTGCAAATATCATGATCCCATCCTAATATGTGGATACAATTTATATCTTTAATCAATGTGTAGAGCAGTCTTTTACTTGTAGTTTCACTCTCCATTGGTGGTCTCTCACACATGCTCACACACTCTCTCCCGAGGTGTCTTTCTCGCACACATGCTCTAGATATAACCCTCCCTCCCTCTCGTAACCATTTACAACTATTTTCACTAACCTTTATCACAAGCACTCTTCCTCTCGCAAACATACACACGCACAATCCTCATCGACCCTTTCTATATACATGGACCTGTCTACGCGTCTCATGTACGCACATTATCTTTACGCCTGTCTCTCACACAATGTCTCACACCTCTCTTCCTAATAGACGAGTATGATTCTAGCAGAGCATTCTATAGGATGCCCCTTAAAGTTAGTGTCGGTGTCAAAACCGGCGGATCTTGGGTAGGGGGTCCCGAACTGTGCGTCTAGGCGGACGGTAACAGGACACTAGGGACATGATGTTTTTACCCAGGTTCGGGCCCTCTCGGTGGAGGTAAAACCCTACTCCTGCTTGATTAATATTGATGATATGGGTAGTACAAGAGTAGATCTACCACGAGATCAAGGAGGCTAAACCCTAGAAGCTAGCCTATGGTATGATTGTTGTTCGTCCTATGGACTAAAACCCTCCGGTTTATATAGACACCGGAGAGGGCTAGGGTTACACAGAGTCGGTTACAATGGTAGGAGATCTACATATCCGTATCGCCAAGCTTGCCTTCCACGCCAAGGAAAGTCCCATCCGGACACGGGACGAAGTATTCAATCTTGTATCTTCATAGTCTAGTAGTCCGGCCAACGGTGATAGTTCGGCTATCCGGACACTCCCTAATCCAGGACTCCCTCAGTAGCCCCTGAACCAGGCTTCAATGACGACGAGTCTGGCGCGCATATTGTCTTCGGCATTGCAAGGCAGGTTCCTCCTCCAAATACTTCATAGAAGATTTTGAACACAAGGATAGTGTCCAGCTCTGCAAAATAAGTTCCACATACCACCGTAGAGAGAATAATCTTTACACAAATTTAATCTATTGACATATTTTTGCGGCGTGACGTCACATCACGGCCAAGCCTTTACTGGAATTTTTACTGTCCCACCTCAGCGCGTTTAGCGAGGCGGTTTCCTTGGCACGTCTTGTCAAAGCGGAGATCGTGCCCCCTTATTCCGGGATTCTCATCAATACGGGCATGGGTAACCTAGTCGTGCTCGTTGGCGCGCCTCCTCTATCGAAGGTGAGTCCCGAACGGTCACGGGGAGGGATCTTGGTATCCAACCTCTTTATAACGAGACCAAGGCCCGCTCCTTTTTTTCAATCTCAATCGAATCCGCCCCTCGCCTCGAGTTCCAACACCCAAAGCTCTAGATTCAGGCGCTTCGGACCTCCGAGGATGTCCGACTCCGACCTGCAAGGCCGGTGGATGCCTTCCTCCGTCACGGAGGAAGACATGCTAAAGCTGAGATACGCCCGGTATCTGACCGGCGAAATTGCGCACAGGCTGCCTGCCCAAGGGCAGGTTACTCCCACTCCCAAGCCTAGCGAGAGCGTGGTGTTCATGTCTCACTTCCTTTGGGGGTTAGGCTCCCCGATGGACCCCTTCGTGAGGGGGCTCATGTTTTATTATGGGATGGAATTTCACGATTTGGATCTGGAGTCTATCCTCCACATCTCATTGTTTATTGTCGTATGCGAAGCCTTCCTCCGCATTACCCCTCACTTCGGGTTGTGGCTCAAAACCTTCAAAGTGGAACCAAAGATGATCAGGGGGCAGCTGGCAGAGTGCGGAGGGGCTGTCATAAGCAAGAATTTTGACGCTCCATGGCCTGAGGGCTCTTTTCAAGAGGAGCTTGGTTTGTGGCAACAGGAGTGGTTCTACATCACTGCTCCTAGGGGCACCAGATGGGTGGCGCCACCTGCCTTTCGCTCGGGCCCTCCACAACGGCTGGCTTCATGGGTCAACAAGGGGCTTGACTGGGGGCCGTTCAAGGACGTACCACTGTTGCAGGGCCGTATTCAAGACCTCCAAGAGAGGGACATCAATCGGTTGTAGTGGCGCAGGTCATGCTAATTTGGCGCCTTCTGCCCTGCAAACGTCGCCTCCTCTGCCTGTGGGAATTCAATCCGGAGGGACCGCGAGCTCTCCAACACTTCATGGGTGCGACGCCCGTGGAGATGTATAAACTATTCTTCGGATCACAAGAGATGTGTCCGGACTTGACCGTGGACGCAGGTCTGAGCTGCAATCGCCCGGATACTCAAGTAAGTAGTCCTATGCCCGAACACGCTGTCCGTATATTTATTATAAACTTTCCCTTTAAAGAGTTGTCCCTTGAACATGAGTGGATAGCAAAATCAAAACTAATAAGGTGTCCGGCCCCCCTCCCTGAGACCACGCAGGATCCTGTGTTAACCAAGATGCTGGAGGCCGCGCCTTCGAAAGAGGGCGAAGGGGGGAACAAGAAAGCTACTGCCTCCGCTAAGGAGGCTCTCAAGAAAGGGGGGATCGAGAATCCCTCCCTCCAGGGGGGGGAAGAGGACCGCTTCTGAAGATCCGGAGGCCAAGGCCTCAAAGCGGGGGAAGAAATCCTCACCAGAGGGTCCTGCGCCGGGAGAGGCCCGGACCGCACTATTTCCCCAAGGAAATCAGCCCTCTAGCGAGCCATAAGTAGAAAGGGGAGTTTTGTAATAAGGGACATCCCTGTTTTTATTTCTGAAGATAAACGAAGTTTTACCTTGTAGTTTGGATCTCAGCCCTTCTCAGCAGAGCTCATCTTCGGGGGATCTTCGTCCGGAGATGATGGAGAGCGAAACGCCTCCATCTGCCGCACCATCAGGCGGGGCGGACGACCCTGAGGTGTCGTTGCAGAGGGTTTCCCTGAGTCCGGCGGGGCCGGAAGGTTCGGCACCAACTGGTGTACGGTCGGCGGAGCTGAAGGATCTGCTCGGGCGAGCGTCTATCTCAGAAGATCACCGTACGTTAATGGGTGCGGTGATTGAAAGGATTTCATCCGCTGAGAGCGGATTGCATGAAGCCATCATAAGTTTACTGACGGGGTTTGAGGTACGCAGAAATGATATACCTTCTGACAGTTTTGCTTATAGAATGCGCCCTGTATAGATAGTAGCCCCTGAGACTCGGTACGTTGTCAAAGGTGACAGCGTGCCGAGGATCATAATCTCAGTTGTAAGATGTCGCCCTTCCTATATAGGTGGCGGAGCGTTCGGTGGCCAGCCGGACTGATGGATTTGCCGAACTGAAGCGGCAACTTGACATTGCGGATGCAGACATCACGCTGGTCAATAAGCGACTTGATGAGTCACAAGGTATGTGGCTTCTCCGCGGACACCTGGTAAGGGAGCTTGACGCCCGTGCCTTACAACATGTATGCTTAATGCAGATGGTGCCGCTGCTATGGAGGACCTTCGGGCGGAGCTCGCCCGAGCCAAGGAGCAAGCCAGAAAAAGTAATGCGGCTGCCTTGAAGGCGGCCGAAGAGCTAAAAGCCGAACAGGCTGCTAACTGCCGAAGCAGGGAGGAAATGGTCGAGATGGCTGTGAAGTTAAAGAATGCTGCCGACCTCTGCCAGCTTCTTGAAAAAGAAGATCGAGTGGTGCAAGAGGACCTGAAGAAGGCCACTGCAGAGGCCAAGGATGCTTGCTCTACGATGAGAACTATGAAGGAGGAGCTACGTCAGGCCGGAGATATTGCGGCTGGAAAGCCCTTTCTGCTGCGGAGGAAATTCGTGGATCCTAAATATGCTCATCTGGACCGGTTGTGGAGTGTGGAGGATGCTTATTTGGACACTTGCGAGATCAACAGGATCGCGAAGTGGAAAAGGTTTTTTGGTCGCAGTTCCATAATCTGGAGCGCCCACTTCCCTTAACCGATCGCTTGGCCGAATGGGCGGAGCTGAATAGGTTATCCGGACTTGCCATGGAGTCTATCGTGGCTCATTTGTGGCCAAAGAGGCCCGAGCCGAAGAGTTATTTTGGCTTGGTGCAGCAGTTCCTTGGTGCGGTGCCGCATATTAGTGCAATGAAGCGGTCAGCATGCATAGAGGGTGCGCAGATGGCTCTCGCCCGTGTCAAGACATACTGGGCAGAGATGAAGGCCGCTGATGTTGCATCCCAGGATTCGGACCAAAGCCGAGTACCTGCCGAGCACTACTTTGAGGAAGTCCTTCAGGGCGCTCATTTAATAGAGACGCAGTGCTTGAAGGATATTATGTTCAAATGACATGTATGGTTTGTGAAGCAATGTTTCAATAGAATATAAGGGCTTTTTATACTTGTGCGTTCAAGTAGTACAGTACCTCCTGTGTGGCCGTTAATGTATATGTACATAACCTGAAAGATGGCAGTCCTTGGCTTCAGCCCCCACGCACATAGTGCGGGGGTGTTTGCAAAAAAGCGCGTTTTCACACTTTATCCAACGTCTTGGTCCTGTGAAGGAGGTGATAGCGTAGCAAACTAGGCAACCGAACTATAATGCTTTATCACTTTCACTTAGCCATAGGAGTTCGATGGTGGGGCTACTATATAGCCCCTAGGGGCACCGTGCTCTCCCGAATTCGGGGCACGTATGTGTCTGACCGAGAAACAGTCCTTCATTAATGCGGAGGAATTCTAAACATTCCTGTGGGTCATCGAGTGGTTGACCAGTCTCACGCTATATCATGACAGTCAGTTTTCGGCTTTCTCTACTGAGGTGCTCGCCAGGCCGAACCGGGGCACAATCGCAGTAGTTCTCCTGGTGCCGCGTTAGTCGATAAAATGGAACGTAAGGCAGCAAAACACAGGAGCCGGGCAAACCCAACATTTGACCAAAGACATGATTCGGAGCTGATGCATATAAGGCCTAACTCGAGACGCCGAACACTCCCTAAGGTATTCGGTCTTTATGAAAACGGGCAGAACAATGCCCTAAGCCCCTAGTGTCCAGGTACGCGCAAAAAAATTTGACGCGGCCGATGCCAAAACGCTAGCCTCCTCCTGGTTATAGTAAGAAACCGGGGGGTGTGTATCAATAAGAGACAGTAAGAAAGGTTTACGCGGGGTCTTAATCTGAAAAGAATCCTTGCAACGGGTCCCTACTGCACGTCTGCGCCTGTGTCTCCGTTGTGTCGTATCCTGGACGGGTGTAGCACGATGTTCATTTGTAAAAGAGAAGAACTTAGTTGGAAAAAAGGATGATGCGAAAAATGTGTAAACAGAGTATGATTCATAAAATGAATAAAATTGAGCCTTGTTGTCTCTTATTGTACATGCATGCAGCCCCTTGTAAGGGGGTACGCGGCTATTAAGCCCCTTGTTTATTTATGCCGGACTCGCCTAACCGTGTCCGGGATCTGAATGACCTATTTAGGTGCTTTGATCAGCAAAGTCGGATTAGTGTGTGGCTGTCAAGGCAGTCTCACTTTCTTCCGTATTCAAGGAACACTCGAAGTTTCCCTTTAATGAGATGATGCCGCGTGGACCGGGCATTTTGAGTGTAAGAGATGCATAATGCGGTATTGCGTTAAAGCGGGCGAAAGGTTCGCGTCCCAATAGTGCTTGATAGCTACTTTTAAATGGGGCGATGTGGAAGACTAACATTTCGAGACGGAAGTTGTTGGATGAGCCGAACATAACTTCTAGTAGTAGAGAGCCCGTACAATGGGCATATGGGCCTGGCATCACTCCTTTAAAGGAAGTGTTGCTATGGTGTATTTTGGTTGGGTCTATCCCCATTCTGCGGATTGTATCCTGATATAGCAGGTTTAGATCACTGCCGCCATCCATTAGGACCTGTGTAAATTGTAGTCTGTCGATTATAGGATTTAATATCAAAGCAGTCCATCCTACGTTCTGGATACTTCCGGAGTGATCCTGATGGTCGAAAGTGATTGGTTTTGACATCCAGTGTCGGGACTCCGCTGGGGTGGACCGTGCGGCGCGTACTTTAATGGGCGCCGCTCTATTTTTTCCTGTTGTCACTTGAAGTGAGTTTACTGTTTTGACCTCTTGTGGGAAATTCCTTTGTTTTCCGGTGCTCTGCTTGTGGGGTTCGTCATCGTCCTCACTTGGTGTGTCGAGCCCCTTGTGTTTGGCATTAAGTCGGCCGGACTGCTTGAAGACCCAACAATATCTGTGGGTGTGGTTTGCAGGCTTCCCGGAGGTATTGTGGATTTGGCATATCTTGTCCAAGATTTTGTTTAGGTTGGATAGCACGTCGTTGTTGTCCTTGAGAGGCAGTTTTTTGTTATTCTGCCGAGAGCTTTTGAATCCGGCGTTGACTGCCGTGCTCTTTGGACCATTTCCCTTAGTCCGGTGCTGGTCCTTGCTGCGTCGTGGTTTCCCATTTCCATCCCTGACCTCGGATGTACTTGGGTCACTGGTGCCGCATCTTGCCAGCCAGCTATCCTCTCCCGCGCAAAAGCGGGTCATGAGGCTTGTTAGTGCAGCCATTGTTCTTGGCTTTTCCTGGCCAAGGTGCCTGGCGAGCCATTCATCTCGGACGTTGTGCTTGAAAGCTGCTAAGGCTTCGGCGTCCGGACAGTCGACTATTTGGTTCTTTTTGGTGAGGAACCTGTTCCAGAATTTGCGGGCTGACTCCTCGGATTGTTGAGTTATGTGACTTAAATCGTCTGCATCCGGAGGGCGGACATAAGTCCCTTGAAAATTTGCCCAAAAAGCGTCCTCGAGCTCTTCCCAACTTCCAATGGTATTTTTAGGGAGGCTTTTAAGCCAGTGCCGTGCTGGCCCTTTGAGCTTGAGGGGTAGGTATTTTATGGCATGGAGATCGTCTCCTCTAGCCATGTGTATTTGGAGGATGTAATCCTCTATCCAGACTCCTGGGTCTGTTGTTCCGTCGTATGCCTCTATGTTTACGGGTTTAAATCCCGCTGGGAATTCATGATCCAGCACCTCATTGGTGAAACATAGGGGGTGTGCGGCTCCCCTGTATTTGGGTGTGCCGTGATGTTCGGATATTTGGCGTGTTGCATTGCTTAAAAGAGCTTGCTTTCTTGGCACGTAGATGGACCTAACTGGGCCATCCTTTTGATGTGAATCCTTATGTGGTTCGCGTGCCGGATTGTGTGCGGCGCCGCTTGCCGCTCTATGCTTGTCATGTGGTCGTCCATCCGACCGGGCGGCCTCTTTGTTCTTTGGTTGCGGGGGCTCTAAGGCCTCCTCATCGAATTCGGGCAGTAGTTTGCGCTTCGGGTAGCTCTTTCTTTGGCAATTGTCGCCGTATTTGTCTGCGGTGTTGAGTACTTTGCTCCATCTGATTCTGAGTGCATCTTCCGCTTCTGCTTTTTCAGGCTACGCGCAGTGGCGACGAGCCTTTCGTGGAGGTTCTTCTGCTCCAAAAACTTGTCTGGTGTGAGATCGTCCAGACTGTTATCTTCGCCGGGGAGGGGTTGTTTATCCAAGTTATCCTGTTCGGATGGTTGCTCAAGGGAATGTTCGTTGTCCACCGGTTTGCCCTGCTCTATGGCTGGGTCTGTATGGGTGCTGTCGTTGTCGAGGCGGGACTTTGGGCGGCGCTTACGTCGCCGTTTTGACTGTTTTTCGAGGGAATTATCCTTCGCAGCGTCTCGTTGTTCCTCGTTATTGCTTCCTTTAGGTGTATCCACCATATATACATCATGAGTTGAGGTGGCCTTCCAGTGCCCTGTAAGTGTTGGTTCTTGGTCGTCTCTGGCATCGTCGTCCATACCGTTAATCTCTTCGGAGTCGAAGTCTAGCATGTTGGTTAAGTCATTGACAGTGGCTACGAAGTGGGTGGTGGGTGGGCTTTGAATTTCTTCGTCGTCCGCATCCCAACCGTCCTGACCATAATTCGGCCAGGGCTCTCCTGATAAAGAGAGACACTTTAGCGAATTCAAGATGTCGCCAAAAGGTGAGTGCTGAAAGATCTCCGCGGCGGTGAACTCCATGATCGGCGCCCCATCGGATTCGATTGGCAGAGGCGCGGAAGGTTTGGGGTCCGGAGAGGAGTCCGGCACCTTGGAGTCATGAGCTTCACAAGGGACAGGGTCGGTATTCGGCTCTATCGCCGTAGAGGTAGCAGCCCCCGAGGCGGTGTCCAGCCACCCATCCTCGATCGGCGCAGTCGGCTCCGAGCTAAGGGTCAGAGCGGACTCTTGGGCGGCCTCCAGGGCACTGTCCGGCAGTAGAGCTAGATCATGCCCATCGTGACAGTGCGGCGCGCTCGGCTGTGGCTCGAATCCGTCGAAGATCAAGTCTCCATGGATGTCAGCTGTATAGTTCAGACTTCCAAATCTGACCTAATGGCCAGGGGCGTAGCTTTCGATCTGCTCCAGATGGCCAAGTGAATTGGCCCGCAGTGCAAAGCCGCCGAATACGAAGATTTGTCCGGGGAGAAAAGTCTCACCCTGTACCTTGTTGTTGTGGATGATCGAAGGAGCCATCGGGCTTATAGGTGACAACACAGAGGAACTCTCAATGAAAGCACCAATGTCGGTGTCAAAACCGGCGGATCTCGGGTAGGGGGTCCCGAACTGTGCGTCTAGGCGGATGGTAACAGGAGACAAGGGACACGATGTTTTTACCCAGGTTTGGGCCCTCTCGGTGGAGGTAAAACCCTACTCCTACTTGATTAATATTGATGATATGGGTAGTACAAGAGTAGATCTACCACGAGATCAAGGAGGCTAAACCCTAGAAGCTAGCCTATGGTATGATTGTTGTTCGTCCTACGGACTAAAACCCTCCGGTTTATATAGACACCAGAGAGGGCTAGGGTTACACAGAGTCGGTTATAATGGTAGGAGATCTACATATCCATATCGCCAAGCTTGCCTTCCACGCCAAGGAAAGTCCCATCCGGACACGGGACGAAGTCTTCAATCTTGTATCTTCATAGTCTAGGAGTCCGGCCAACGGTGATAGTTCGGCTATCCGGACACCCCCTAATCTAGGACTCCCTCAGTTAGGTTGGATGAAAAGTAATATCAGAGATAAAGGGGTTACCTTAGTCCGAGAACCTAGGGTTACAAATCCTAGCCGGCTTTGTCAGTGGACACAGAGTCATTCCCAATTCTGCTATCTTTGTCTTGTACGACTAGTCATCCATGGGTCTTCCTAAATGCGTCACGGGTTGACCAATGTGGCGCAGGACGGAACCGAACGAAGGGCCTCACCTCGACACACCGGAGCTCACACGGTGACACACCCTCTGCCCCACGTCTCATTATCTTCTCACACCCACACATACCAACACAAACACCACACACACAGAAAAATTCCCCTGGTGCCTCTGTTCCCTCCCCCCTTGCGTATACACACTCAACGGAATGGAACCTCTTGTCATGGCGTCATATTCGTCTCTCTCTCTCTCTCTAGACCACTCTCATTTCTCGTGCTATCTCTCCCACGCCCCCCACGCCCCCGTCGGCCCCTCTATCCATGCCTCTCTAGAATATGTAATACACACACATACCTCTCTAGGCCCCGCCAAATGCATCAACTACACATTCACACATGTTACATCACGTACCCCATTGATCTAAAAAGCTCTCTCTTCACGTTTATTTCGCATACAACATTCCTTTTGAATAAAGTGTGGCCAAAAAATTATTTTAGGGTTTCTACATATATACAACATTACAAAGTTATATGGAGGGTACGAACGCTATTTTGCATTGCATGGTGCCCACAATGATATTTATTCCGCACTATGAATTTGTATATTTTTATACTATATACAAAGTTAGTCATAATAAAGAGAAACGAAGAGCATCTCTCTCTCCATCGCATACCCCCCCCCCCTGTACGCCCCTTTCACGTATGCACACAAAACTATCTCCAGGTCCTCTAAAAGTAAGCCCCCAGAAAATTCACGCATGTTTCATCTTTCTCTCGTGATATATGCAATGACGATCATTGGATTTGAAGCGAAAGCACGATACGTACATTGGACTTCAGAATCCACTCATTACGGTCACCATTTATGTTTAGTGGTTATTATACAGTCACGGGCTCACCGTACGACTCTGTATTTGCTCATGACATGACTAGTTGACCAGTTAAACACTCCACATGGCACCTCTAGTGTTGCATCACATTATCTCACTACCATCGTGCCCACCTGTCGACTTGTATCTACTCTACATCTACACTCTTATAAAATACATAAAATACACTTATAAAAAATAGAGTTGGTGATGATGGTGTGCTTGCCATCCTGCAATATAGGCCGTACGATTTATATCTGACGGATAGGAAAGAAACTATGGCAATTTTGCAAAAAGGTACCCACACACCTCTCCACATTTGCAAATAAGGCCTTCCCTCGTTCATCCTTTTCTCTCACAAGATAAACAAGTCATACAAATGCATCTTGATGTTACATGCAACGCACGGGCATCTTGCTAGTAAGAATGAAAACAAACGATAAAAAAATATTTGGACGGTGGTTCGAAGTCATGACCGCGGGCACAGCGGACAAGGTGGCCTTGTATTGGTATGCTGAGCCGTCTGTTTTAACACACGGGAGCTGGTGTGGTGATTATACACACACGCACGCATGCACACGAACTGCATCCACGCAACACTCACACAAACACATGCACCTACGCACTCACGCAACACTCACACGTACACACGCAGCCACACACGCACGCAACACTCACACGCACACACGCACGCACGCATGCACACACCAGTACACCACACAACCAACACACACTCTCACGCTCAAGTGCTCAACCTACACGTGCATGCACACACATGAGGCCCTGACAGACACATACACAACCAGGTGATTCCCGCGCACGGGTTGGAGCCTTGTCGCGCCTGCGTAAATTTGTGTTTATCTGACCTTTTCCTATGCAAACTGACAGGTGGGACCCACAAGGAACGTGGTCAATTTAACTAGTCAACATGGCGCCATGCAGACTATTTGGCCGGTCAACAGAGTGCAATCCGATGCTGAACTGTGAGCAAGTGACCGTATAATCACCACAAAACGTATATAGTGACCGTAATCAGCTTATTCTAAAGTTCGGTGACCGTGTTATGCTTTTCTCTCTGTAGGCCCTCCAAAACTACATCTCTACACGTTCTCGCATGTTACATCTAACAACTATGCAATACAGCACTACTACTACACTCTAACATAACAAATCATATGTGTTTTTAGTTTTACTAGATATCATATTGTTACTTATAATTATTCAGTTTGCATACATTAAAATTGCCTTTGAAATGTATGGCCAGTATCATCTACCATGCGGGAAATTTTTTTCCCTTTCCTGTTTAATCGGGTTTGTATCGATGGATCGTGCGAAACAGCAAAACTATAGTACTATACAGTACAAGTGACAGTTCACTGGGCCGTTGTGTCGTCTACTCCTCCGTCGTAAGAGTGGAGCGCTCGCTTTCATAAATCTTCTAGTCCCTTTCGCCGACATGTGGGACATCAAGCCACCGGGTCCACGTGCCATACCGGAATACAGTGCAGAGCAGCCGGGGTGAAGCACCCCAGTCATGGCGCCGGCGTAGTAATGAGCAATGAGGCGTCAAATCACAAAGCTGCACCTTTCCCGCAGTTAAGTTGGAGGGATGAAGTAATAATGCTAAAAAAAGAAGTTGGAGGGACGAAGCAACCATCATTTCACTCGTTGCTGAATCCGATTCTCCCTCATCTTGTTCAACTTAACCACGTGTTGCTTCTGCCATTGTTCTGCCTCATGTGGGACGCGGATCTGCTTGGTAAAGCACTGACACGTGGGATCGCATGTTAGCAAACCGCCAAGACAATGTCCTCCGAAAATAAGAAGCCTAATCCTAGACTTACAAAGGGCTACGTAGCTGCTACGTATACTTTCCATCTAATCTATATATGCCCCCCTGATTTTCAGGTGGGGTGGGCCTAATCCTCTCCTTTAATCCAATCAAGTAGTCCCACATCACATCAGTTCGTAATTTTACGTAAACCATTACGTGGATGTAGCATTGCTCAAGTAAGAAACCTCCCCCGCCATCCGCGCGGCAAAATCACCTCCTTTTTACTAATCTTGATTCTATAATTTTTTAGATCAATATAATTGAGATTTGTATAGATAGCACACAGGAGCAAAACCAAGTGGTACGGTTAAGGGCATCAACAATGTGTAGCCAAATGTGAAAATAGCTTTTGGCATCGTAGGAACCATTGTGGACGGTGTTGCCAAAGCCAAAAAGATGGAACCGAAGCTCCCTGGTTGATTGATTGAAGGAATAGAAAAATGCAACGTCTCTCCTCTTTCTCCCATGCTTGGACGCATGTAGTACAGTATAGAGCACAGAGTCTACTCCCCTGTCCCTTCTATCACAAATCACAAAGCTGTGAGGCATCAAATCACAAAAGCACGGACGAAGCAACCATCATTTCACTCTTCGCTGACTCCACTTCTCCATCGTCTTCTTCGAGAAACCATCTCACCGCACTAGTACTCCTAGTAGTACTAGTAAAGGACTTCCTGGATGCAAATAAGGCGGTTGTCTCGGCTTGCAGGTGGCACTTGCGAACGACTTACCGTGGTCTCCCTCAATGGTGTTCTCCGTCGAACGCACTTCGCCAAACCACCCAAAAAAGATATCATCGACGTCACCGCAATGGGGAAGGAAGTCAAATATAGTTACTACCTCCATCTTTTGTGTACACAAGTCCAGTATATCAAAATTACAATTTGCAAAGGGCCACTAACACTGCAAATTTGATGGGGTTAGCAACCAAGGACATTAATATTCCCTGCATGCATGCGGAAGTGAGAAGGTTGGTTTGCATGGCGCTGCATTAATCAAGCGATGAAGAGTGAGATGGTTAGCTCTTTGGTCTTTGGAGAAAAAATACGCATTAATTGACACATGAAACGAGGATTTGTATCGATTAAATCCCGTGAAGGAAAACCCCGCCTTTCTTTTTTAACACTAGTACTCCTAGTACGTACGTACTTATCCTGTTTGGGTCTAGGCCTTGCATTGCGAAACTTCGCCACACATTTTTGCCAAGCTTGCCTAAAGTTTTCAAAATGAGAAGGAGGTACACTTGCGCACGGCTGTCGCGGTCGCACCGCACGCTCACACGGTCGCTCCTGCACGCCACGGTCGCACTGCACCCTCACACAGTCGCTCCTGCACGCTGCAAACCCAACCAAGGGAACGCACCCTCACTGACACGTGCTGTCGCATGTGAACAAACCAAACTCAGCCATCCTATCGCTGACACATAATTTTCGTTCATAGAGTATGTTTATACAACCGCATGTTGGGGAGAATCCATATGGCCCGTGCGGTGGTCTGTTGGGGAAGAAGAAGAGGTGAGGAAGAAGGAAAGAAGGGTTAGGAGACGTAGGACATTCATCCAACCACCTGAAATGGTAGACTGACCCAAGTCAGGTGACTTGCATAACGAATATATGTTTTTACATAGCAAAAGATCCATAAAAACAACAACATAAAGAAAAACTATCACTGCTCGCGGAAAAAGACGGCCTCGTCGTCTTTGGCTACCAGCACGAACCAACCATCGCTGCCGACGTGTGTCTCCGCACCGTGGTTGTCCTCGACCTCCAGCTACTCGTTCAAGCGGAGCGTGCGCGCGCTCTGCACGGATGAGAGCACCGCCCGGTTCAAGTCGAGGACGTCCGGTTCCGCCTGCAGGAGGGCCTAGATGGCAACGGCATCCACGCGCTCTGCATCGAGTCGAGCCTCCGCCGCCCGGTTCAAGTCCAGGACATCCGGTTCCGCCTGCAGGAGGACGTCGATGAGAGCGGCATCCGCGCGCTCCGCGTCGAGTCAAGCCTCCACCGCCCGGTTCAAGTCCAGGACGTCCGGTTCTGTCTGCAGGAGGGCGTCGATGAGAGCGGCATCCGCATGCTCTGCAGCGAGTCGAGCCTCTGCCGCCTGGTTCAAGTCTAGGACGTCCGGTTCCGCCTGCAGGAGGGCCTCGATGGCAGCGGCATCCGCGCGCTCCGCCTCAAGTTGAGCCTCTGCCGCCCGGTTCACATCCACGGCATCCGGTTCCGCCTGCAGGAGAGCCTCAATGGCAGCGGCATGCGCGTGCTCCGCGTCGAGTTGAGCCTCTGCCTCCTGGCCCTCCTTTAGTATCGCCACGTTGAACCGCTGGTCCGCCTGCACCATGGGGGACTCGGACGCCGGCACGAAGTCGACGTCCATCTTCTCATACCCATCAGGTGCCTTCTGCGCCGCGACCTCCGCCATGAACATTGGATCGGCTTCCTCTTCCTCATAGCTTGGCTCCAGAGAACTCGGGGATTGGCCCGCCACAAAGCGAGCTTGGGAACGGAAGTCTGTGGCGCCGATCGCCGCCGCGATTTCTGCGCGGTGCTCCGGTGTCAGCACCTTGTAGTAAGTGATCTTGCGGCGCACCATGGCTTTCCGGAGAACTAGGGGACGCTTGATGCGGGCTAGGGGATCGAAAGGTGGGGGAATGGGCTGGAGATTTGGTGTGGTTTTAGGGCAGTGGATGGCATAGGCCGAGCAGCGAAGGTTCTAGTGTGAATGGTGGTTCCGGTGACGATCGGTCAATCGGTTTTGACTATACATCGCTCTTGTCGCATTAGCGTTGCAGCCCGGCACGCTGGACCCTCCACATCGCTCACCGAATGGAACACGCTTCGTCTTGTGGGACCGCAGTTGAGATTGAGAGCAAACCGACATCCCTCCCCGTCCCCCGCCCGCGTCATTTATTATACCACCACTTCCTCCATTTTATGCGGAGTAAATAAAAACAGAGGGAGTATACTACAGATGAGGATCCCCTGACGTGGCCGAAACCATTGAGTAACTGACATGCGGGGCCTAGCAAGCATGGGGTCCACCAGTAAGTGACCGAAAGGGAGGGTAAGGCAGGGATACCTACGTCAGAGGATCCACTTCCACTATACTACTTTGACCAAATGTTAGAGTAATAATATATGACATGCAACTTACACAAATGTTAGAGTAATAATATATGACATGCAACTTACACAAAGCATACGGTCAAGTTCGTATGTGAAAGGAGTTTCCAATGATGTAATTTTCACATTATACATCTCATGTACTATTAATCTTGTCAATAGTCAAATTGGAAACCATCTCGAGTACAAATCTAGGAGTACGTACGAATCTAACAATATTGATTGGGCGTTGTTGAATGTTGATACCTTTTTGATCAAAGTAGAGATACTTTGACTACACATAAAACTTATATGTAAACTAGAAAGGATAGGAGGGAGTATATTTTACGTTCAAAACGAAACGAACATTGAATACCCTTTATATATGATTTGTGGATGCTATGATCATCGGTTCAAAATTTTGTATCCGCCTTAGGTATCACGTGCCCCCACTCGTTCCCTCTCGATTTCATCTCGAGGTCCGGAGATCTATTGAAAGAGGACTAGGGTGGGTACATGCGAATGATACTCGACGGAATGTTCAAATGAGGCATGCGGGAGGATGGACTCGACTGGAGGGCGACATGATCGATGGAGAAGAGGGTTGGAGAGGAATGAGAAATAAGCAAACGCCACATGATTATACTTGAACGGCTCAAATAAACAACAAGTTGTCTCGCTTGGCCTACATAGTGAAAGGCCTAATGCGCAACACGGAGCACTGGCGCTCAAATATGGCCGGGAAAACAGGGAAACCGACATGTGGGGCACACCCGTCGAGACGATGTAGCGCAGACTAGTCCAATGGAGGAGCTGGCCCACGACCTCCTCGCCATCGACAACCATTCATGTGGGTCGTTGGGGCCAACAACGGGGCACAGCTCCAGCACCGCCTCTGGACACGGCGACCGCGGTGAGCGACACGCTCATATCGTCGCTAGACACGGTCGGCTTCAGTGTGCCGAGGGTGGCATTTGGTTTGTGCCCAAGGTTGCCCCATCAAAGCATTGGGTAGCCAAAATTTTGGTTGAGGTATTGGTTACCCATGATTCGGCCGACATTTGCAAGAAAAATGAACTAGAGTTGGCTAGAGTTCATTGGCATGCCAAAGAAATGGCAACCATCCAAACAAAGACCAATCTTTGGGTCATGACCAAAATTTTGGTTGAGGTAATGGTTGCCCATAATTTTGCCGACATTGGCAAGAAAAATGAACTAGAGTTGGCTAGAGTTCATTGGCATGCCAAAAAAATGGCAACCATCCAAACAAAGACCAATCTTTGGGTCATGACCAAAATTTTGGTAAGGTGCACTTTGGCCACAATCCAAACACACCCCAACACCCGGCTCGTCGAGGATGCACGGGGCGCCGCAACGCGTCCGCGGAGTGGTGTAGCGCGGCCAACTGCATGGACCTGAGACCATGCCGGGTCGTCTTGCTTTTTCAATGACATGCACATGTGAGCAAAGGGCATCTCCAATGTTGCCACAACCGCAGCTGACTACCCTGGCACACCAAAACCCTCGTCCCTCGCGCCGTTGCACGGTGCGTTCCCAGCCGGCGCCAGCTGCTCGCATTCATGCCGTCCGTTTGTATGTCGTTGTTAAGAGGCTCGGTGCCTGAGGAACCAACTCCGGCGACTTAATGACGCACCCGGACGCTTGGCCTCACCAGAATGCGCTACTTAAAGCGGCAACGCCCAGCTAACCTCCACACCATAGCGCATCGTCCTCCTACCTGGCAGCACATCCGCCATGACCGCAAGTGCGAACACTCTGCGGGAGAGCTTGTCTTCGGGGATGAAGCTCGAGGTCGCCGCCCTCACTCAAGTCGCCTCTTGCGACGCAATAGCAGCGTAGCCGGACGCGGATGCGGCCGCACAAGCGGTGGCCATGCTGGCGGCAGACGACGGGAGCGCCGTCAGCCACGCGTCCTACTTGCCACCCTCCAACGTCCGGCACCATCGAGGTCGGGGACTCCTCTGAGGATGAGTAGGGCATGGGAGGTGGCAGGGCATGGTGTGCCAACTGGCCGGTCCGTATCCCGTGTTCTACTCTTCCTCGCCGAAGACCGCACCTTCACTTCACGGGTCTTGAACCTCACCCCCGTACATAGAGATCGCAGATGGAGGATGTCGGTCGCCGCCATAGAATAGGTTTAGGGTCGGGTTTCTTTTATTTTTCTATCCTATAAAAGTTCGAAATGTAATGAAAATTTGTCGTGTTTGCATTAATCTCGGCCGGTGTATATGAACTTTCACAATAATATACATATTGTTGGAGTACTAGCAAGATGCTCGTGCGTTGCACGGAAGATCAAGATCTTGTGGGAGAAAAGGATGAACGAGGGAAAGCCTTATCTGCAAATGTGGAGAGGAGTGCGGGTAAATTGTCATAGTTTCCTTCCTATCCGTTAGATATAGATCGGACGGCCTATATTGCAGGATGACAGGCACACCATCATCACCAACTCTGCTTTTTATTGAACCGAGACAAATCTAACATGCGAAGTAAAATAAACACATAGGGTCTATACATACACAAATTATCTTAGGCACTCCAATAGTACGTCCACTACACATTCACGCATTTCACATCTTTCTACATCTACGGGAACCTACGAAAGGGTTAACGTAAATTGCCTCTCTCTCTCCTCCCCTGATTTTCATGGTGGTGGGCCCCTCCCTCCCCCCAATCTACAATCAACAGCTCACACGTTTCACATTATGTTAATTACGTAACTGGGATTACGTAGGTGTAGCATTACTCGTCCTAAAAAAACCAACTAAGCCAACCTCCCAGCATATCGCGCGGGAAAAGACCCGGCCGCGCCGTTTTAGTCGGGATTACCGCATTACTAGTAGTAGTATCGATGGATCGCGCGAAGCAACAAATTTTTTTTGAGGGGGCGAAGCACCTAGTTTAAAAGGAAAAAAGGCGGTACACTCACAGCACTCCTGTCGCGGTCACATTGCACCCCACACACGTTCGGTCCTGCACACGGCTCACGCAAACGGAACGCGCTTCGGCTTGCCTCTTCATTGACACGTGGGACTGCACTTGGAGAAATCGACCATGCGCCAAACTACCCCCGCCCACCGTGCGAAAATCCTCCCCCCCCCCCTCCACACACCCAAAAATTCCCCCCAAATCCGATTCAACCGCCCTTCGGCCAACTAGCCAATAATATTCCCCAAACCCCGCTCCCCCTGTCCCCCTCCACTCCATTCGCTCCGCCAAAGCCGCCCTCCCCGCCGCGCCGATACGTCGGCGCCGCGGTTCCGCGATCCTCTTGCTCCCACAATACGCTCTTGTAGACTGTCTTCTTCTAGTTGCGCTGCCACCTCTAGCTACGTTCTTGTGGAGGCGCACGACAGTCAGCGCCGCCACCGCTGGCGACGTTCGTGTGGAGACGCACGGCAGTCAGCTTCTCCCAAGGTACACGCATTCTAGACTGAGGCCCCGTTCATGTCGGTGTAGTGTTGAATGTTAGCTGATAGACGCTATTAATCTCACTGTTTGCCGAAGTAGTTTACTGTCAATATGCTCTGCTTAAGAAGCTTCCTTGCCCTGTTTTGCACTCAATCTACTTAGCTGAGATGGCATGCCAAGGCCGATTAGTTGCTAAAATATCCTGCCATATATTTATTGTGATGTAGATTACCATGGTCTAGTAGCCAATCTGTTAGGTGAAATAGCTCTACACCGTTTTATACTCAATCTTTGTTGCTGCGATGGCCTTCGATAGTTTGATGGCTGTGTGCTCGGCCTCATTGACTGCTGAAACAGCCTGCCATAATTTAGCACTCAAATCTGTCTGCTGAATTAGCTTTACATATATTTTGTTACTTAGATCTGCTCATCCAAATATCTTGCCATAACTTTAGACATCGACCTAGGTATTTTTTTTCTGGACTTCATACAAAAGTATATATGTTTTTCCTGTAATATCTAGTAGAAGAACTAATTTGTATGTCTAACAGATGGACAGGACTTGGATAACTTCTGCTCGAAGATTCTCTGCTGCATATGTCGAGGGGGTTGAAAACTTCATGAACTTTATCAGAGCTGAGTACGGTGGTCCGAAATCAGATGTGCTCTGCCCGTGTAGCAGTTGTATGAATTCAGTTACAAGACCCCAGTCAACTGTGCAAAATCATCTACACTTGTATGGGATGTCGGTCACATATACTAGGTGGGTTCATCATGGTGAAGCTGTGAACGTCAATGTTATTGACTACGTGGAAGCAGCAGATCACCATCTTGATCTGCCTGATGCTCAGGTGGAAGAGGAGGAGGAGGTGGTGGTGGCGGAGCCAGTGAGTTTGACCAACATTAAAACAATGCTACGAAACGCTCGTGCATTCCGTGAACTTTCACCTGCAGAAGAAAAATGGTGGGCCCGCATGTTGGAACAATGCAACGTTGCTGTCACCCCAGGAAATAAGCTGTCAGTATTCTCAGCTATGGTCACCTTTCTTCAGGTGAAGACATCTGAGCGGATGACCAACAAATCATTCGATGCGATGTTGGCTGCTTTCCGCAAATCTTTCCCAGATGCGTCTGAGCTGCCACACACCTACAGTAAAATGAAGAATTTCCTTCGTGCAGTTGGAATTGGATATGATATGATCCATGTTTGTAAGAATAATTGTGTTCTGTTCCGGAAGGATTATGCCAACTTAAGTGAATGCCCGAAATGCAAATCATCAAGATGGAAAGATGGCGATGCTGTGAAGAGGATTCCTCATAATGTTCTTAGACATTTTCCAATTACACCAAGATTGCAGAGGTTGTTTCATGATGCTGAAACAAGAGAGGATGTACTGTGGCATTCTAGGAACCAGGAGTACAGAGATCAGAATGTAATGAGCCATCCATCTCATGGTAGTGAGTGGAAAAGCTTCAATGATAAACACAAAGAGTTTGCTGCTGACCCGAGAAACATTAGACTTGGCTTAGCTTCAGATGGATTTAACCCATTTGGCCACCAGAGCGCCACATATAGCATGTGGCCAGTGCTTGTTATCCCTTACAACATGCCTCCAAATGTCTGCACCAAAGAATCAAACTACATGATGGCCTTGCTCATCCCAGGTCCAAAAAGTCCTGGAAAGGATTTTGATTTGTTCATGGAGCCTCTTGTGGAGGAACTTCAACAGCTGTGGAAGGGTGTTCTCACTCGAGACCTATATAGCATCCCACCAGCTGATTTCTTTCTGCGTGCTGTAGTAATTTGGTGCATCCATGATTATCCAGCTTTGGGCACTATGTCAGGGCGAATGACACATGGTTACAATGCATGTGTTCGCTGTGACAGGAATCCGCTGTCATATGCAATACTTAGCAAGATTTGTTACATTGGACACCGCCGTTTCCTTACCAAGGACAAGACGCGTCCTAGAAAATACCGAAGACATGTGTTCAATGCAAATCATGAAAACCGTGATGCGCCAAAGAGGCTCACCGCCGATGAGTTGCAAGTGGAATTAGAGAAGGTCAGGCATATTACATCAGGAAACCATCCTGGTAATGTTAGTGGGAAAAGGAAGCATGGCACGGTAGAAGAGAGATTATTGTTTACCCGCAGGTCCACTTTGTGGGACTTGGAGTATTGGAAAGATTTGGATCTGCGGCATAATCTTGATGTGATGCACATCGAGAAAAATATATGTGACAGCATTATCGGCACACTTCTTAACATTGAAGGCAAGACGAAAGATACCTTAAAATCTAGGATTGATTTGACACACCTGGGTATCAGAAAGGATTTGCAGGTGCAAGATGAAGGTAAACCACGGGATATGGCACCAGCTGTGTACGTCTTGGACAAGGTAAAAAGAAAAGAATTCTGCGAGGTCCTGTCACGTGTGAGATTCCCACATGGATTTGCTTCCAACCCTGAAAGGAGAGTCAGTGCAGATGGAAACAAGGTACAAGGGTTGAAAACTCATGACTGCCACGTCCTACTTCAAAGGGTTTTACCTGTTATCCTTAGAGGATTGGGCCGCCCTGACTTATACAGAGCAGTTGCAGAGTTGGGACAATTCTTCAGGGAACTCTGCAGTAGAAATATCAGGATAGATGCTTTGGAGCGTCTTAGAGACAAGATACCAACTATCCTATGCGACCTTGAGAAGATATATCCTCCAGCCTTCTTTGATGTGATGGTGCATTTGGCTGTTCATCTACCTGATGAGGCACTACTTAGAGGTCCAGTACAGTATGGCTGGATGTACCCTATTGAAAGGCGGCTAGGCACTTTCAAGGCTATGTTAGGAACAGAGCTAGACCGAGGGTTCCATTGCAGAGGCCTACATTGCTACAGAAGCGTTGACATTCTGCTCAAAATACATTGAAACAGCTGATCAGCTTAGCAAAGAGGTGGGTGAAGACAATCCCGGGCTCAATGTTTTCGATTATTCTGTTCGAGTTACAGGGAAGAGTCGACAAGAGGACAAACCTAAAGATTTGGACAAAATGGTTTGGTATGTGTTGAATAACTGTCCTGAGATACTACCTTATATCAAGTAAGTGCAGTACTGCAGCTTATACATCGTAATCTACTAAACTTGCAGCACATTCTTATATATTTAGATGTTTGACGCGATCACTATGTTGTGCAGCATCTACAAAGAGGAGTTACTGCCGCAAAATCCAAGAAACATTGACAAACTGGTTATGGCAGGATTTGCGAAATGGTTCAAGAACCATGTAAGCTTTTGAAGTGCACTGTCAGTTTTTTTAATATATTGAGTACATAAGATGATCAGCTTGTCTATTTTCTAACCATAGGTTAAGAAGATGCGGGAGGATGGGCAGGCAGTTGATGATGCCCTTTACTCACTAGCAATGGGTCCTGATACTCGGGTAAGACATTATGAATCTTGCGTTGTTGGAGATGTGCGCTACAACACCCTTGCACGAGACGAAGGCAGGAAGACACAAAACAGTGCCATCATGAGCACGGATACGTATGACAAAGAGACAACTGAAATGTATGCTAACATAACAGACATTGTTCAGTTGCAGTATATCTCCAGTTTCGAGGATCATCGGTGTGTGGTTCTGTTGTGCTGTCGTTGGTATAACCTGTTTTCCAGGATCGCAAAACCCAGAGCTGATGATTATTTCAAATCCATCAATGTCAAGGCGGCGTACCAGACCAACGAGCCTTTTATTTTGGCAAATCAAGCAACACAGATATTTTTCTTGGAAGACACATTTGCTCGTAGCGATGACTGGAGAGTATTGCAAAGGTTTGAGCAGAGGAATTCGTTTAATGAAGTTGCACAACAAGATGATGCTTACACTGCTCCTGATGTACAAGATAACACAGATGTTCCTAATATCTTTGAGAACCATCACGTCAATGACGCCGGCGAAAAGATTGCCTGTCGTGCTGTGGGCATACAAGAGTTGATCAAGAAGAAGCCAACGTTCGAGGACGTTGAGGACGAAGAAGAAGATGACACCGTGGGGAATTACGATTCAGACTGATCACATGGCGAAGATGTTGACGCTGCTGCTGCGGATGATGATTACATTGCTTTTGTCGTATTTGCCTGTCAGAAGACGTTTTTTATCTACTATGTGAAATTGTGTTTGCTATGACAACTGAAACCTGATGAACATGTTGTTTAGTATTTTGCTGTGAGAACATCACTTGTTATGTATGCTGATTTGTGTTTGGTGATTGTATGACAACTAAAACATGATGACATTGTGTAGTTGTACTCATATTTGGCTGTGAAACTTAAATTTGATGACATAGTTTGTTGTTGGACTGCAATTTGCTCGACGTCTTCGAATGAGAACGAAGCTGACCCGACAAGGCCTCTGCTATTTATTTATTTATATGAGAAAAGGGGATACCCCCTGATTTCCGTTAATAGAAATCATTAGATGTTCACAACACTACGCCCAGCCTGCTACACAGGTTTCATTCATTACTAGTTTCAGCAAAGTGCTCATGTTGTAGCCACTGAATACATCACGAGTGCTACATACACTGCAAATAAAGAGACAATCATCCTACAGAGCACATCGATTTTTCCCATTATCTTCACAAGCTCTTTCATCTCCTCATTGCTGTCAAGGTCGTTCAGCAACTGTTGCTTGGCCATGATCAGAGGAACTGCATCTTTAACCTTCTGCTCTGCATCTTCCTCTTCTGTCGTTCCTTCAGTTACTTGTCCAACACCCCAACCTGCTGGTATTGGGATTCCTCGGCTAACCAAATAATCAGCGTAGTTGCATTCCCCCACATCAGCAACTTCCCAGAAATACAAATCACACGAATCTTCCCTTTTCTGCACGAATCAAATTGGAAGATCATCAACCAAGCTATTAAAAAAATCAGCAACTGAAAGCAGCAGAACAACACTTAAACATATTATTACCCCATGATTCGGGCATTTGTAGAAGACTCGGCCAGGGTTGCGGATTGTGGTTCAGACGCGATGGATGACTCTGCGTGATTTGCAGCAGTGGCACCACACCAACGGCAGCGGGTTGCGATGAGCAATCGGCTGCGGTGCGCGTGCCGGCAGGGGTGTGATGAGACCCACAGGCGATGGTACGGGTTGCGACTTGGTGCATATCTGGTTGTTGCCTGCTGAAGAGCAGGTGGACGAGCAGCCAGCGAACATGGTTGCTGCGGCCAAAGCTTCTGATGCTAGGAAGAGTAAGTAGAGAAGAGGAGAAGCGAACGTTGGATATGTCAGTTTCATTACTTGCAGCGTAGCATAGCACCATATATAGAATATAGTCATAGTCTAGGTTTGGATTCGAACCAGCTACAGGAGCACGTCTTTCTTTTTTCTAAAACTCGGCAACGTCTCTTTACTGGTACACTAGCTTGTTCTGTACGCCTTCCCAAGTCTTTGATTTTATTTCCCTTTTTTTGCGAGGAAGGAAGGAGGACAAAATTGAGAGTTCCTCGGACTCGAACCCAAGACCTCTCGGTTGAAAACCAAGGGTGCTAATCACTTATGTGGCGAACGTTCCCTGTGAGGAGGACGGTAGACGAACGCATTTTCCTCACAGTTTTCTTCCTATATATAAAAAAGTATGCTACATGGTGTCTGCTTAGTCAAAAAACGATTGTGCCAACCTTGACCATTGGATTGACATTCAATGTCTGTCACGTTTCTTCAATCTCTTCTTCCTCGAGCTGCCAAAGCCAAACCAGCGCCGGCGGGACCTCCTGCTCCCGCCTCCCACGGCTGGCTGTGATCTTCCCCGGCTCCTGTTTGTTCCCGTCTGAGGCCTCACCATTGTCCTCCGCCTTGGTTTGCTCGCTGCGGCGCCGCCCTCCGGTGTTGTCAACATGGTCAACAACCGAGAGGAATAAGGAGATGACTATACATGGTGAGGATGACAGTAGGGACCCAGCAGCGCGCGCAGTAATTTTGTTTTTTCGGGACGGAGAAGGGTATCAACTGGGTTGTGCGGAACCCGTGGCCCGTCTAGCCCAGGCTTTTATTTCATATGTTTAGCACATGACCAGCCCAGTTTGTTTTTTTCCTTTCTGAAAAATGGCTAGCCAGCTATTTTGTTTTTTGCAGAATAACCAACATAGGCCTACTTGCTTTTCTACGCCCTACTGGGCCGGAAATCTTTCAAGACGAGGAGGGATGCATTTTGCCCAGAAAATGGGCTATAAGTAATAAGAAATGGGCTATAAGTAATAAGAAATGGGCTATAAGTAATAAGAAATGGGTTGTCAAATGAAAAAAATACAGCAAACAGGCAATTAGTTCCAAAATACTGTTTTCTTTCGAATTTTGATATTTTAAATTTCATTGTTTTTGTGCGGGTAAAATTTCATTGAATTTAAATTAAGGTATATTTAGATTAAAATTAATTTGAATCTGGCTAGAAATTTCGGGCTGTATGCTGTTTGGGACAGATTTGGAGGCTGACTTGTGGGTCTACTAGGTTGACGTGTACTTTGGCTTTGTTAACTTAGTCCACAAACGATTCTAGCAGCAGTGACCGTTGGATGTTAATCCAACGGCCATGCTGCTTCTTCAATATCTGATCTTCTTTCTCCAGCCGCCCAAACCAGCTCCAGTGGGACTGCCTGCTCCCGCCTCCCGTGGCCGGCTGTGCTGTCGCACAGGCCGCACCGCCCCACCCTACTTCATTGCTGGCCAGGCCATTCCTCTACTCACCCACACCTCCTGTTATTTTACGGCGATAGCAGCCGGACCAGTAAACTCTCGTACTCCCCACCGCGTGGGCAACCATTGCTGAGTCTTCCCCGGCTCCATGCCGTTCCCTTCCTAGGCCTCGCCTTCGTCCACCGCCATGGTGCTCTCGGCGCGGCCTGGTCAATGTGGTCAACGAACGACATTCATCGGTCCTGGACTGTATGCGCAAAATAATGATTCCTCCACCTGACAGCTGGGACCCACCAGAAGGGCCTCCGTATTTCGCGAAAAAAACGTTCCCCCCGCTGACATATCGGACCCACCAGCTATATCTTCACACGCAACAAAGTGCCTCCTTATTACGCACAAAAAAATGAATATCCCCTGCTAGCTGGGACCCACCATAGTGGGAGGATGACTTGTGGGCCAACTAAGTTGACGGGGACGGAGGGCTTTGTCAACTTAGTCAATATGAACGATTCTAGCTCCAGTGACCGTACGATGTCCATCCAACGGCCGTAGTGCTTCTTCAACCTCTGGTCTTCTTGCTCCAGCCGTCCAAAGCAGCGCCGGTTGTGCCGCATGCTCCTGCCTCCCGTGGCCGGCTGTGCTGCCACGGAGGCCTCACCGCCCCCTACTATACCCACCGCTGGCCAGGCCTTGCGGCGACGGCAGCCTCACACCACAGCCGAACCAGTGAACCCTTGTACTCCTCTCCGCGCGGGCTTCCACTGCCGCGTCTTCCCCGGCTCCGCGTCATCCCCTTCCTAGGCCTCGCTGTCGTCCACCACCGTGGTGCTCTTGGCGCAGCCTGGTCAACGTGGTCAAGGAACGACTTCCATCGGACATGGACTATACGTGGAGAGGCTGACACTTGGGTCCACGGCCGCAGCAAGGAAGTGCCTCCTTATTACGCGGAAAATAATGATTCCTCCACCTGACAGCTGGGACCCACCGGACAGGCCACTATATTTCGCGGAAAAAACGTTTCCCCCCGACTACTGGGACCCACCAGCTTCATCTTCGCACGCAAGGAAGTGTGCCCGGGCAAAAAAAACGATTCGCCCCCTGACTGCTGGGACCCACCAGCTACACCTTCGCACGCAAGGAAGTGCGTCCGGGCAAAAAAACGATTCGCCCCCCTGACTGCTGGGACCCACCGGCTACATCTTGGCACACAAGGAAGTGCATCCGGGCAAAAAAACGATTCACCCCCCTGACTGCTGGGACCCACCAGCTACATCTTCGCACGCAAGGAAGTGCCTGACAGTCGGGACCCACCTGGTCGAAGCATGCGTAGCGTTGTCATCCTGGCCGCGAACGTGTACGTACATACTGGTCAATGTAGAGGCGCACACGTGTCGTAGTAGAGGCGTGCACGTGTCGTAGTAGAGGCGCACACGTAGCATGTACACGTACATACAGCGGCCAGGGTGGAAGAAAGAAAATACGGCCATGTATGTGTACATACGGGCGGGGTCTAGAACGCCTACTCGCGCATACGTATGGCGAGGGCTCGTGTTCATGGGGAGGCAACGGAATGCTCGTGTTCATGGGGAGGCAACGGAATGTGTCGTGTTCATCGGGAGGCAACGGAACGCATGGGAGCCAACCGGCTGGGTCGGAACGGAATGCGTGGTCGTGTTCATTAGGAGGGCTTGGATGGAACAGGCGATGGAAACGAGGCTTGGCGTACCGCAAAATGGAGGAAACGGACCTCCTACGGTCGAAACGGTGTCCTGTTGATCGGGAGTGTGGCGTACCGCAAAACGGAGGAAACCGACCTCCTACGATCGAAACGGGGGTCCTGTTGATCGGGAGGGGTGTGGCGTACCGCAAAACGGACAAAATGGACCACCTACGGTCGAAACGGGGTCCTGTTGATCGGGAGGGGTGTGGCGTACCGCAAAACAGACGAAACGGACCTCCTACGGTCGAAACGGGGTCCTGTTCATCGGGAGGGGTGTGGCGTACCGCAAAACGGGACTCCACGGGATACTATTCATCTCCACCGTCGACCTCCTCCAGCCTCCACGGGCTACCGTCGACCTCCTCCAACCTCCACGAGCTCCTGTTCATCCAGCCTCCACCGTGCGCAACTCCACCAGCTACTATTCAATCACCCCTCCACAGGCACCCCTCCACTGTCTACTGTTCATCCAGCCCTCCACACCACGGGGTCCTGTTCATCCACCCCTCCACGGGCACCCCTCCATCGTCTACTGTTCATCTAGCCCTCCACACCACGGGGTCCTGTTCATCCACCCCTCCACCATCTACTATTCATCCATCCCTCCACACCACGAGGTCCTGTTCATCCAGAGGCAACGCCACCACTCACTGTTCATCCAAACCCCCCCCCCCACCCCCCCACCCCCGCAACACTCACTGTTCATCCAATCGATCGGCTTCAGTTAGCAGCAGTAGCGAAGGAATCGCTCGATCGGGTTCAGTTAACAGCCATCGATCGATCGCTCGGGTTCAGTAACACGTAGCCTGCAGTGCAATCGCTCGGGTTCAGTTAGAGCCCAACGCCTCGCTCGGGTTCAGTTAGAGCCAACGCCTCGCACACACGCGCATACATGTACGAGAGAAATGCGCATCTCTCCGCGACCTCCCACCATAACCGGGAACTCCCCAAAATTTTCCTCGCCCTCGCTTCTACCACGGTTTTTTCTGTCATGGACGGCCCAAAGAATGTCATGCAGCTGCGTCTCCGGCCCACCCAGGACGAAAAGCCCATTTTCTGTCATGATTTTTTTTCATAGAAGTAGGTGCCCACCACATCTATGATGATACTGGGTTTTGTCACAATTATCGTCATAGAAGTGTCATATGTATGACAGAAAAAAATTTGTTCGGCCCAAAATGTCACGGATGTGTCTTTTTTTTTGTAGTGAAAGCTTCAATCTCAGTTGGGGTAAAGAGGTTAGGAAGAGGTTGAAGGATGTTTTCTTCTTCTGCCACTGGAGCTTGATCCACCATGGCCTTCTTGATCCCATCATCCTTGTTGATGTCCCCAGGTTCTTCTCTCTTCATCTCTATCTTCAATAGCCAAGCATCCTTGTCTTCATTGTTGGAGGAGGGTGACGTCATGATGCTCTAGATCTTTTAGAAAAACAGCTCGAAACAAAGACAGAGGATTTTTGCGTGATACGGTGGTCAAAACCTTAGGGAGATTATATAATGATTTTTTATCGACCGAAAGAAGTATAGTGCAAGAAAACGGAGTCCGGAGAGCACACGAGGTGCCCACGAGGCAGGGGGCGTGCCCAGTAGGGTAGGGCGCACTCTCCACCCTCGTGGACGCCTCGTGTCCTTCCCGGACTACTTATTTTCCTATTTTCTTAAATATTCCAAAACAGAGAAAAATTGCTATTAGAATTGTTTTGGAGTCGGTTTACTTACCGTACCACATAGCTATTCCTTTTCGGAGTCTGAAACATTCTGGAAAGTGTCCCTTATGTATTCCTCCGGGGTTACGGTTTCAATAATATTAGTTTCAACATTTATAGGATTACCTGATATATAATGTTTGATTCTTTGACCGTTTACCACCTTCGGATTCGTGCCTTCGAAGTTGTTGATTTTTATGGCACCGGAACGATAGACCTCTTCGATAACGTAAGGGCCTTCCCATTTAGAGAGAAGTTTTCCTGCAAAAAATCTTAAACGAGAGTTGAATAGCAACACATAATCACCTACGTTAAACTCACGCTTTTGTATCATTTTGTCATGCCATCTTTTAACTTTTTCTTTAAATAGCTTGGCATTCTCATATGCTTGGGTTCTCCATTCATCAAGTGAGCTAATATCAGATAACTTCTTCTCACCGGCAAGTTTGAAATCATAATTGAGCTCTTTAATAGCCCAATATGCCTTATGTTCAAGTTCGAGAGGTAAGTGACATGCTTTTCCATAAACCATTTTATACGGAGACATACCCATAGAATTTTTATATGCAGTTCTATAGGCCCATAATGCATCATCAAGTTTCTTGGACCAATTCTTTCTAGATCTATTAACAGTCTTTTGCAAAATTAATTTTAGCTCTCTATTACTCAATTCTACTTGACCACTGGACCGCGGGTGATATGGAGATGCAATTCTATGATTAACATCATACTTAGCAAGCATTTTACGAAAAGCACCATGAATAAATTGTGAACCACCATCAGTCATTCAATATCTAGGGACTCCAAACCTCGGAAAAATAATTTCTTTAAGCATCTTAATAGAGGTGTTATGATCAGCACTACTAGTTGGAATAGCTTCTACCCACTTAGTAATGTAATCAATAGCAACTAAAATATGTGTGTATCCATTAGAGGCAGGAAAAGGTCCCATATAATCAAAGCCCCAAACATCAAACGGTTCAATAACAAGAGAATAGTTCATATGCATTTCTTGACGTCTACTAATATTACCAATTCTTTGACATTCATCACAAGACAAGACAAACTTACGGGCATCTTTGAAAAGAGTAGGCCAATAAAACCGGATTGCAATACCTTATGTGGAGTTCTATCTCCAGCGTGGTGTCCTGATAACCCACAAGTATAGGGGATCGCAACAGCTTTCGAGGGTAGAGTATTTAACCCAAAATTATTGATTTGACACAAGGGGAGCCAAATAATATTCTTAAGTATTAGCAGTTGAGTTGTCAATTCAACCACACCTGGATAACTTAGTATTTGCAGCAAAGTATTTAGTAGCAAAGTAGTATGATAGTAATGGTAACAGTGACAAAAGTAACGATAGCAGTTTTGTAGTGATTGTAACAGTAGCAACGGAAAAGTAAATAAGCAGAGCACAATATGTGAAAAGCTCGTAGGCATTGGATCCGTGATGGATAATTATGTCGGATGCGATTCCTCATGTAATAGCTATAACATAGGGTGACACAGAACTAGCTCTAGTTCATCAATGTAATGTAGGCATGTATTCCGAATATAGTCATACGTGCTTATGGAAAAGAACTTGCATGACATCTTTTGTCCTACCCTCCCGTGGCAGTGGGGTCCTAGTGGAAACTAAGGGATATTAAGGCCTCCTTTTAATAGAGTACCAGACCAAAGCATTAACACATAGTGAATACATGAACACCTCAAACTACGGTCATCACCAAGAAGTATCCCGATTATTGTCACTTCGGGGTTGTCGGATCATAACACATAATAGGTGACTATAGACTTGCAAGATAGGATCAAGAACTCACATATATTCATGAAAACATAATAGGTTCATATCTGAAATCATGGCACTCGGGCCCTAGTGACAAGCATTAAGCATAGCAAAGTCATAGCAACATCAATCTCAGAACATAGTGGATACTAGGGATCAAACCCTAACAAAACTAACTTGATTACATGGTAAATCTCATCCAACCCATCACCGTCCACCAAGCCTACGATGGAATTACTCACGCACGGCGGTGAGAATCATGAAATTGGTGGAGGATGGTTGATGATGACGACGGCGACGAATCCCCCTCTCCGGAGCCCCGAACGGACTCCAGATCAGCCCTCTCAAGAGAGATTAGGGCTTGGTGGTGGCTCCGTATCGTAAAACATGATGAAACTTTCTCTCTGTTTTTTTCTCTCCGTGAAACGGAATATATAGAGTTGGATTTGAGGTCGGTGGAGCATCAGGGGGCCCACAAGACAAGGGGGTGTGCCCAGGGGGAGGGGGGCGCCCCCCACCCTCGTGGACAGGGTGTGGGCCCCTGGCCTTGATTCTTTCGCCAGTATTTTTTATATTTTCCAAAAGTTATCCCCGTGGATTTTCAAGTCATTCCGAGAAATTTTGTTTTGTGCACAATAAACAACACCATGGCAGTTCTGCTGAAAACAGCGCCAGTCCGGGTTAGTTTAATTCAAATCATGCAAGTTAGAGTCCAAAACAAGGGCAAAAGTGTTTGGAAAAGTAGATACGTTGGAGACGTATCAACTCCCCCAAGCTTAAACCTTTGCTTGTCCTCAAGCAATTCAGTTGATAAACTGAAAGTGATAAAGAAAAACTTTTACAAACTCTGTTTGCTCTTGTTGTTGTAAATATGTAAAGCCAGCATTCAAGTTTTCAGGAAATATTATGAACTAACCATATTCACAATAACACTTAGGTCTCATATTTACTCATGTCAATAGCATAATCAGCTAGCGAGCAATAACAATAAAACTCGGATGACAACACTTTCTCAAAACAATCATAATATGATATGACAAAATGGTATCTCGCTAGCCCTTTCTGAGACCGCAAAACATAAATGCAGAGCACCTTTAAAGGTCAAGGACTGACTAAACATTGTAATTCATGGTAAAAGAGATCCAGTCAAGTCATACCCAGTATAAACTAATAGTAATGCATGCAAATGACAATGTGCTCTCCAGCGGGTGCTTTTTAATAAGAGGGTGATGACTCAACATAAAAGTAAATAGATAGGCCCTTCGTAGAGGGAAGAAGGGATTTGTAGATGTGCCAGAGCTTGATTTTAAAATAGAGATGAATAACATTTTGAGCGGTATACTTTCACTGTCAATGCAACAACTATGAGATGGCGATATCTTCCATGCTACATATATTATAGGCGGTTCCCAAACATAATGGTAAAAGTTTGTACTCCCCCACCACCAACAAGCATCAATCCATGGCTTGCTCGAAACAACGAGTGCCTCCAACTAGCAACAGCCCTGGGGGAGTTTTGTTTAATTATTTTGATTTGCTTTGATCTTTTTGATCATGGGACTAGGCATCCTGGTTACCAGCCATTTTCTCATGAATGAGGAGCGGACTCCACTCCCCTTGAGAATAGCCCACCTAGCATGGAAGATACAGACAGCCCTAGTTGAAACATGAGCTGCTCGTGCATACAAAACAGAATTTCATTTGAAGGTCTGGAGTTTGGCACATACAAATTTACTTGGAACGGCAGGTAAATACCGCATACAGGAAGGTATGGTGGACTCATATGGAATAACTTTGGGGTTTATGGAGTTTGGATGCACAAGCAGTATTCCCGCGTAGTACAGGTGAAGGCTAGCAAAAGACTGGGGAGCGACCAACTGAGAGAGCGACAACAGTCATGAACATGCATTAAAATTAATTTACACCAAGTGCAAGCATGAGTAGGATATAGTCCACCATGAACATAAATATCGTGAAGGCTATGTTGATTTGTTTTCAACTACATGCGTGAACATGTGCCAAGTCGAGTCACTCAATTCATTCAAAGGAGGATACCATCCCATCATACCACATCACAACCATTTTAATAGCATGTTGGCACGCAAGGTAAACCATTATAATCTCATAGCTAATTATGCATGGAATAAGTAACTATGATATCTAAATGTCATTGCAAACATGTTTATTCATAATAGGCTGAATCAGGAACGATGAACTAATCATATTTACAAAAACAAGAGAGGTCGAGTTCATATCAGCTTTTCTCATCTCAATCAGTCCATCATATATCGTTATTATTGCCTTTCACTTGCTCGACCGAACGGTGTGTATAATAATAATAGTGCACGTGCATTGGACTAAGCTGGAATCTGCAAGCATTCAATTCAAGAGAGAAGACAAAGTAATCTGGGATCTAGGTTAAATAAACAATCATGCATATGAGAGCCACTAAACATTTTCATTATGGTTTTCTACTCTTGACCCCCAAAAGAAAGAAAAGAAATAAAACTATTTACACGGAAAAGCTCCCAACAAGCAAAATAAGAACGCGAAATCTTTTTGGGTTTTCATTTTAATTACTACTACAAGCATGGAAATTAAACTAACTAATTTTTTGGTTTTCTTAAGGTTTATCAAACACACAAGAAGAAAGCTAGAAAATAAATTAAACTAGCATGGATAGTACACAGAAAAGAGTATGAGTACACAGAAAAGATCATGAATATAAAGTCGGCGAGAAATACATACTCCCCCAAGCTTAGGCTTTTGGCCTAAGTTGGTCTATGGCCATGGATAACGGCTACTCTCCTAGGTGTACTGAGGAGTGACATCAGGATACCACTGACTAGCAATCTCCTCCGGATCCCACTGGTAAGATGATGGACGATAAGGATCCAGTGGAGGTTCCGGCTCCGGCTCTGGAGCGGATGTCTGGCCTTGATGCGCGTACACCGCTTCCGGCAAGACAAGGTAATTGTCTACAGTTAAATCAAACAACAAAGGCGCAGGCAAGGTGATACCTCATTGTGTTTCTTATTAAATCTCAGGTTATACAGAAGCATCTTATCTTCGTTGTCAACAATAAACTCATGCGCTACCATGCTTCTATAATCTAAAAAGGAAAGAGGCAGCATTGTCTCCTCTTTCTCATAATGCCTAATAGGTATCTCAAAATGTTTAGCAAGGCGTGCAGCATAGATACCTCCAAAGATGGGGCCCTTCGTGCGGTTTAAGCTTAACCGTTTAGCAATAACGGCACCCATACTAACAGTGTTATCACCAAATAAGGCATGGAACAGAATAATGATATCAGGAACACTGAAGTTTCCACTATTTCCACGGCTAATTAAGCATCGACTAGCAAATATGGCAAAGTAGCGTAAAACAGGAAAAATGTATGCTAGTGATTCTCGCATCGGAACCCTTCTTTGAATCCCCTACAGTAATAGTGTTAACAAAACCATCCACATCTTTACTATGTGGTTCATTTAAGCTTCCCTCAAAGGGTACTCTACATACCGCGCAAAAATTACATAATGACATTTCCTTAGTCTCATCATATAAATGAAAAGATACTGAAGGAGGTGAATTCTTAGGATAATAGTAGAAGTTTTGCACGAAAGTATTGGTGAGTAAGAGATACTGATCTATCCGGTTGTGGAGGAAGTCGGTGAGGCCCGCATTTTCAGCCAAAAAATAAAAGTCTTCATAAATCCCGGCTGCTCTCAAGAAATTATCACATGGCCACTCACAAGGCCTTATCCGCTACGCGAGGAAGATTATACTTGGCCTTTTCTTTCTCCTTAGCTTGTTTATCCTTGGAGCCTTGGCTGGAAGAGCCCCTCAAAAATCTCCTTATCATTTTCTGAAAATTTCAGGAATTTTTAGTAACTTCAAAATAAAAGTGAATCAAACTAAACAGGATTGATAGCAACTACTCCCACGAGTGCCTAGAGCCTATATCATGCATTAGAATTACTTGGGACCTCATAAATTTGACATGCAAGCTCAAGAACAGGGTCACCAATGCAGCAAAATTTTGCAATGAATAAAGCACTAGAACAAAAACTAATTGGACCAATGGAGGAGTCACATACCAAGCAACAATCTCCCAAAGCAGTTTTGTGAATGGGGCTTTGAGCAAGGAGATCAAAAATAGCAGCAAAATGAGCTAGAACTCGTGCTTGAGCTGGATGGGGATTTTTTTGGGAGGAAGATGGAGTGTGTGGTGCAGGAATAAGTGGAGGGGGCCACCATGGGCCCACGAGACAGGGGGGCGCGCCCAGGGGGAGTGGGTGCGCCCTCCACCCTCGTGGCCAGGTGCTTGCCCCTGCTGTGTTTTCAGTGCCTAAAATCCTCAAATATTCCATAAAAAATCATACTAAATTTGCAGAGCATTTGGAGCACTTTTATTTTTGGGATATTTTTTATTGCATGGATAATTCAGAAAATAGACAGATAATACTATTTTTGCTTTATTTATTCTAAATAACAGAAAGTAAAAAGAGGGTACAGAAGGTTGTGCCTTCTAGTTTCATCCATCTCATGATCATCAAAATGAATCCACTAACAAGGTTGATCAAGTCTTGTCAACAAACTCATTCCGAATAACACGGAACTGGACAAATTTCGAATAACACTAGGTTACCTCAACGGGGATATGCACATCCCCAACAGTAAGAATGTCATACTTTTTCTTGACAGTAGGAAGAGGAAATTCAAAACCTCCAATAATGATAGTTGGAATTTTTCCAATAGAATTGATGCTATGAACTTGAGGTTGTTTCCTCGGAAAGTGTACCGTATGCTCATTACCATTAACATGAAAAGTGACATTGCCTTTGTTGCAATCAATAACAGCCCCTGCAGTATTCAAAAAGGGTCTACCAAGGATAATCGACATACTAACGTCCTCGGGAATATCAAGAATAACAAAGTCCGTTAAGATAGTGACATTTCCAACCACAATAGGCACATCCTCACAAATATCAACAGGTATAGTAGTTGATTTATCAGCCATTTGCAAAGATATTTCAGTAGGTGTCAACTTATTCAATTCAAGTCTACGATATAGAGAGAGAGGCATAACACTAACACTGGCTCCAAGATCACATAAAGCAGTTTTAACATAATTTCTTTTAAAGGAGCATGGTATAGTTGGTACCCGTGGATCTCCAGGCTTCTTTGGTATTCCACCTTTAAAAGTATAATTAGCAAGCATGGTGGAAATTTCAGCTTCCGATATCTTTCTTTTATTTGTAATGATATCCTTCATATATTTAGCATAAGGATTTAATTTAATCATATCAGTTAAGCGCATACGTAAGAATATAGGTCTAATCATTTCAGCAAAGCGCTCAAAATCCTCATCATCCTTTGTCTTGGATGGTTTAGGAGGAAAGGGCATGGGTTTCTGAACCCATGGTTCTCTTTCCTTACCATGCTTCCTAGCAACAAAGTCTCTTTCCTTACCGTGATTCCTTGATTGTGGGTTATCAAGATCAACAGCAGGTTCAATCTCTACATCATTATTATTGCTAGGTTGAGCATCAACATGAACATTATCATTAACATTATCACTAGGTTCATGTTCATCACCTGATTGTGTTTCAGCATCAGAAATAGAAATATCATTGGGATTCTCAGGTGTATCTACAACAGGTTCACTAGAAGCATGCAAAGTCCTACCATTTTTATTTTTCTTCTTTTTAGAAGGACTAGGTGCCTCTAAATTATTTCTCTAAGAATCCTGCTCGATTCTCTTAGGGTGTCCTTCAGGATACAAAGGTTCCTGAGTCATTCTACCAGTTCTAGTAGCCACTCTAACAGCAAAATCATGTTTATTATTTAATTCATCGAGCAAATCACTTTGAGCTTTAAGTACTTGCTCTGCTTGAGTGGTAGCCATAGAAGCATATTTGCTAATGAGTTTAAGTTCACCTTTAACTCTAGCCATATAATCACTCAAGCGTCCTATCATGAAAGCATTATTCTTTAATTCTCTACCAACATAAGCATTAAAACTTTCTTGTCTAGCCATAAAGTCATCAAATTCATCTAAGCATTGGCTATGAAATTTAGTAGACGGGATTTCAACTTTATCATATCTATAGAGAGAATTTACCTTTACTACCTGTGTCGGGTTATCAAGACAATATGTTTCTCCAACAGGCGGTATATTAAGACCATGTATTTCTTCAATAGGAGGTAAACTCTTAACATCTTCAGCTTTAATACCTTTTTCTTTCATGGATTTCTTTCCCTCTTGCATATCTTCAGGACTGAGAAATAGAACTCCCCTCTTCTTCGGAGTTGGTTTAGGAATAGGCTCGGGAGTTGGCTCAATTGGCTCAGGAATTGGCTCAGGAAGAGTCCAATTATTTTCATTAGTCAACATATTATTCAATAGTAATTCAGCTTGGTCGACTGTTCTTTCCCTGAAAACACAACCAACACAACTATCCAAGTAGTCCTTGGAAGCATTGGTTAGTCCATTATAAAAGATATCAAGTATTCAGTTTTCTTAAGAGGATGATCAGGCAAAGCATTAAGTAATCGGAGAAGCCTCCCCCAAGCTTGTGGGAGACTCTCTTCTTCGATTTGCACAAAATTATATATTTCCCGCAAGGCAGCTTGTTTCTTATGAGCAGGGAAATATTTAGCAGAGAAGTAATAAATCATATCCTGGGGACTACGCACACAACCAGGATCAAGAGAATTAAACCAAGTTTTAGCATCACCCTTTAATGAGAAGGGGAATATCTTAAGGATATAATAATAGCGAGACTTCTCATCATTAGTAAACAGGGTGGCTATATCATTTAACTTAGTAAGATGTGCCACAACAGTTTCAGATTCATTGCCATAAAAAGGATCAGATTCAACCAAAGTAATAATTTAAGGATCAACAAAGAATTCATAATCCTTATCAGTAACAAGATAGGTGAAGTAGCAAAAGTGGGGTCATGTTTCATTCTAGCATTAAGAGATTGCTGCTTCCATTTAGCTAATAACTTCTTAAGATCATATCTATCATTGCAAGCAAAAATAGCTCTAGCAGCTTCTTCATCCATAACATAACCCTTAGGAACAACAGGCAATTCATAATTAGGGGGAGAACCTTCATCATCACTATCATCAATAATTTCATTCTCAATAATTTCATTCTCTCTAACCCTAGCAAGTTGTTCATCAAGATATTCACCTAATGGCACAGTAGTATCAAGCATAGAAGTAGTTTCATCATAAGTATCATGCATAGCAGAAGTGGCATCATCAATAACATGCGACATATCAGAATTCATAGCAGTAGCAAGTTTAGGTGTCGCAGGCTTACTCAAACAGAAGGAGAATCTAGTGCAGAGCTAGATGGCAGTTCCTTACCTCCCCTCGTAGTTGAGGGAAAAATCTTAGTTCTTGCGTCTTTCAAGTTCTTCATAGTGATCAGCAGATATAAATCCCAAGTGACTCAAAGAATAGAGCTATGCTCCCCGGTAACGGCGCCAGAAATTAGTCTTGATAACCCACAAGTATAGGGGATCGCAACAGCTTTCGAGGGTAGAGTATTCAACCCAAATTTATTGATTCGACACAAGGGGAGCCAAATAATATTCTTAAGTATTAGCAGTTGAGTTGTCAATTCAACCACACCTGGATAACTTAGTATCTGCAGCAAAGTATTTAGTAGCAAAGTAGTATGATAGTAATGCTAACAGTGGCAAAAGTAACGATAGTAGTTTTGTAGTGATTGTAACAGTAGCAACGGAAAAGTAAATAAGCAAAGCACAATATGTGAAAAGCTCGTAGGCATTGGATCAATGATGGATAATTATGTCGGATGTGATTCCTCATGTAATATCTATAACATAGGGTGACACAGAACTAGCTCCAGTTCATCAATGTAATGTAGGCATGTATTCCGAATATAGTCATACGTGCTTATGGAAAAGAACTTGCATGATATCTTTTGTCCTACCCTCCCGTGGCAGCGGGGTCCTAGTGGAAACTAAGGGATATTAAGGCCTCCTTTTAATAGAGTACCGGACTAAAGCATTAACACATAGTGAATACACGAACTCCTCAAACTACGGTCATCACTGAGAAGTATCCTGATTATTGTCACTTCGGGGTTGTCGGATCAAAAGGCCTCCTTTTAATAGAGTACCGGACCAAAGCATTAACACATAGTGAATACACGAACTCCTCAAACTATGGTCATCACTGAGAAGTATCCTGATTATTGTCACTTCGGGGTTGTCGGATCATAACACATAATAGGTGACTATAGACTTGCAAGATAGGATCAAGAACTCACATATATTCATGAAAACATAATAAGATCTGAAATCATGGCACTCGGGCCCTAGTGACATGCATTAAGCATAGCAAAGTCATAGCAACATCAATCTAAAACATAGTGGATACTAGGGATCAAACCCTAACATAACTAACTTGATTACATGGTAAATTTCATCCAACCCATCACCGTCCAGCAAGCCTACGATGGAATTACTCACGCACGGCGGTGAGCATCATGAAATTGGTGATGGAGGATGGTTGATGATGATGACGACGGCAACGAATCCCCCTCTCCGGAGCCCCGAACGGACTCCAGATCAGCCCTCCCGAGAGAGATTAGGGCTTGGCGGCATCTCCGTATCGTAAAACTTGATGAAACTTTCTCTTTGATTTTTTTTCTCCGCAAAACGGAATATATAGAGTTGGAGTTGAGGTCGGTGGAGCATTAGGGGGCCCACGAGACAGGGGGCGCGCCCAGGGGGAGGGGGCACGCCCCCACCCTCGTGGATAGGGTGTGGGTCCCATGGCCTTGATTCTTTCGCTAGTATTTTTTATATTTTCCAAAAGTTATCCCCATGGGTTTTCAGGTCATTCTGAGAACTTTTGTTTTCTGCACAATAAACAACACCATGGCAGTTCTGCTGAAAACAGCGTCAGTCCGGGTTAGTTTCATTCAAATCATGCAAGTTAGAGTCCAAAACAAGGGCAAAAGTGTTTGGAAAAGTAGATACGTTGGAGACGTATCATGTCCTCCATATGCTTAGGAGTGACACTTGCGTAGGATCTGTTCCTGTTCATGCTCAGTTACACAATGTCTAATAACACAATCTACTCCTTCTTTATAAAGGTGTGGGTCATCCCAGAAGTAATGTCTTAAATCATAAAAGAACTTTTTCTTTTGCTGGTATGTGAAACTAGGTGGTATAAATTTAGCAACATTGTAATTAGCATAATGAGCATACCATGGAGCAGTACGAGAAGCATTTATGACCGCTAATTGTTCATCAGGAAAGCTATCATCAATAGGTAGTGGGTCATCAAGAACATTCTCTAACCTAGACAAGTTGTCTGCAATGGGGTTCTCAGCTCCCTTTCTATCAATAATATGCAAATAAAATTCTTGTAGCAAGAGAACCCATCTAATAAGTCTAGGTTTAGCATCTTTCTTTTCCGTAAGATATTTAATAACAGCATGATCAGTGTGAATAGTTACTTTAGAATCAACAATATAAGATCTGAACTTATCACATGCAAATACAACTGCTAAGAATTCTTTTTCAGTAGTAGCATAATTTCTTTGAGCAATGTCTAGAGTTTTACTAGCATATTGAATAACATTTAGTTTCTTATCAATTCTTTGCCCTAGAACAACACCTATAGCATAATCGCTAGCATCACACATAATTTCAAAGGGTAAATTCCAATCAGGTGGCTGAACAATAGGTGCAGTGATCAAAGTGTTGGGGAACGTTGCAGAAAATAAAAAAAATTCTATGGTTTCACCAAGATTCATCTATGAGTTCATCTGAGCAACGAGTGAAAGGAGAGATGCATCTACATACCACTTTGTAGATCGCGAGTGGAAGCGTTCAAAAGAACGGGGTTGAAGTAGTCGTTCTCGTCGTGATCCTATCACCAGAGATCCTAGCGCCGAACGGACGGCACCCCCGCGTTCAACACACGTACAGTCAGCGTGACGTCTCCTCCGTCTTGATCCAGCAAGGGGAAGGAGAGGTTGATGAAGATCCAGCAGCACGACGGTGTGGTGGTGGATGCAGCAGAACTCCGGCAGGGCTTCGCCAAGCTGCTGCGGGAGGAGGACGAGGTGTAGCAGGGGGAGAGAGGCACCAAGACTTGGGTGCGGCTGCCCTCCCCCCTGCCCTCCTTTATATAGGCCCCCAGGGGGGGCGGCGGCCACGGGGGTGGAGTGCCCCCCAAGGCAAGTGGTGCGCCCCCCCCCCCCCACCTAGGGTTTCCAACCCTAGGCGCAGGGGGGCCCAAGGGGGGCGCAGCAGCACACTAGGGGCTGGTTCCCCTCCCACTTCAGCCCACAGGGCCCTCCAGGATAGGTGGCCCCACCCGGTGGACCCCCGGGACCCTTCCAGTGGTCCCGGTACAATACCGGGTGACCCCGAAACTTTCCCGATGGCCGAAACAGCACTTCCTATATAGTTTTCTTTACCTCCGGACCATTCCGGAACTCCTCGTGACGTCCGGGATCTCATCCGGGACTCCGAACAACATTCGGTTTGCTGCATACTCATATTCATACAACTCTAGCGTCACCGAACCTTAAGTGTGTAGACCCTACGAGTTCGGGAGACATGTAGACATGACCGAGACGGCTCTCCGGTCAATAACCAATAGCGGGATCTGGATACCCATGTTGGCTCCCACATACTCCTCGATGATCTCATCGGATGAACCACGATGTCGAGGATTCAAGCAACCCCGTATACTATTCCCTTTGTCAGACGGTATGTTACTTGCCCGAGACTCGATCGTCAGTATCCCAATACCTCGTTCAGTCTCGTTACCGCAAGTCACTTTACTCGTACCGTAATGCATGATCCCGTGACCAGACACTTGGTCACTTTGAGCTCATTATGATGATGCACTACCGAGTGGGCCCAGTGATACCTCTCCGTAATACGGAGTGACAAATCCCAGTCTCGATCCGTGTCAACCCAACAGACACTTTTGGAGATACCTGTAATGCACCTTTATAGTCACCCAGTTACGTTGTGACGTTTGGTACATCCAAAGCACTCCTACGGTATCCGGGAGTTACACGATCTCATGGTCTAAGGAAGAGATACTTGACATTGGAAAAGCTCTAGCAAAACGAACTACACGATCTTATGCTATTCTTAGGATTGGGTCTTGTCCATCACATCATTCTCCTAATGATGTGCTCCCGTTGTCAATGACATCTAATGTCCATAGTCAGGAAACCATGACTATCTGTTGACCAACGAGCTAGTCAACTAGAGGCTTACTAGGGACGTATTGTGGTCTATGTATTCACACGTGTATTACGATTTCTAGATAATACAATTATAGCATGAATAAAAGACAATTATCATGAACAAGGAAATATAATAATAATCCTTTTATTATTGCCTCTAGGGCATATTTCCAACACAAAGCTTTCTTAAGTATTTCAAATGCTTCTACACAATCATCATCGAAGAGAAAAGGAATATATTTTTGTAATAAATTAGTCAAAGGCCTAGAGATTTTAGAAAAGTCCTTAATGAACCTCCTATAAAAACCGGCATGACCAAAGAAACTTCTTATACCTTTAATGTCCTTGGGACAATGCATCTTTTCAATAGCACCAACTTTAGCTTTATCAACTTCAATACCTCTTTCGGAAATTTTATGCCCCAAGACAATGCCTTCATTAACCATAAAGTGGCACTTTTCCCAATTCAAGACGAGACTAGTATCTTCGCATCTTTGCAAAACTCGATCAAGGTTGCTCAAGCAATCATCAAAAGAGGATCCATAAACGGAGAAATCATCCATGAATACCTCACAAATCTTTTCACAAAAGTCAGAGAATATAGCCATCATGCATCTTTGAAAGGTAGCAAGTGCATTACATAAACCAAAAGGCATACGTCTATAAGCAAAAGTACCGAAAGGGCAAGTAAAATTAGTCTTTGCTTGATCGTTCGCTGACACACGTATTTGAGAGAAACCAGAATAACCATCTAGAAAGCAGAAATGTGTGTGTTTGGATAGTCTTTCTAGCATTTGATCAACAAAAGGTAAAGGGTAATGATCTTTCTTAGTAGCCTTATTTAATTTATGGAAATCAATTACCATCCTATAACCTGTAATAATTCTTTGTGGGATCAGTTCATCTTTATCATTAGGAACTACAGTAATACCCCCCTTCTTAGGGACACAATGGACAAGACTTACCCACTGACTATCAGCAACGGGATAAATTATACCTGCCTCGAGGAGCTTTAGTATTTCCTTTCTTACCACTTCTTTCATCTTAGGATTTAACCGTCGTTGATGATCTCTAACTGGTTTGGCATCTTCTTCCAATTTTATTTTGTGTTGGCATAGAGTGGCACTAATGCCCTTAAGATCATCAAGAGTATATCCAATAGCAACACGATGCTTCTTTAGAGTTTTCAATAATCTTTCCTCTTCCTACTCTAAAAGGTTAGCACTAATAATAACAGGATATATCTTCTTTTCATCAAGATAAGCATATTTAAGAGTATCAGGTAAAGGTTTAAGCTCAAACACGGGATCACCCTTGGATGGAGGAGGATCCCCTAGGATTTCAACAGGCAAGTTGTGTTTCAAAATAGGGCCCTGTTTAAAGAATACTTCATCTATCTCCCTTCTTTCATTCATAAACATATCATTTTCATGGTCTAGCAAATATTGTTCTAAAGGATCATTAGGAGGCACGACAATAGAAGCAAGACCAATTATTTCACCTTACTAGGCAGTTCTTTATCATGGGGTTGTCTACGAAATTTAGCAAAATTAAACTCATGTTTCATATCCCCCAAGCCAATTGTAAAAACATCCTTTTCACAATCAATCTTAGCATTGACAGTATTCAAGAAGGGTCGACCAAATATAATGGGACAAAAGCTATCTTGTGGGGAACCAAGAACAAGAAAATCAGCAGGATATTTAACTTTCCCACACAAGACTTCAACATCTCTAACAATCCCCATTGGTGAAATAGTATCTCTATTTGCAAGCTTAATTGTAACATCAATACCTTCTATTTCAGCGGGTGCAATATCATGCATAATTTCTTCATATAAGGAAAAAGGTATTGCACTAGCACTAGCACCCATATCACATAAGCCATGATAACAATGATCTCCTATTTTAACATAAATAACAGGCATGCCTACAACAAGTCTATGTATCTTAGCATCGGGTCTAGCAATATTAGCAGCCTGTTCACAGAAATAAATGTTGGAAATATGCCCTAGAGGCAATAATAAAATGGTTATTATTGTATTTCCTTGTTCATGATAATTGTCTATTGTTCATGCTATAATTGTATTAACTGGGAACTGTAGTACATGTGTGAATACATAGACCACAACATGTCCCTAGTGAGCCTCTAGTTGACTAGCTCGTTAATCAATAGATGGTTATGGTTTCCTGACCATGGACATTAGATGTCATTGATAACGGGATCACATCATTAGGAGAATGATGTGATGGACAAGACCCAATCCTAAGCATAGCACAAGATCGTGTAGTTAGTTTGCTAAAGCTTTTCTAATGTCAAGTATCATTTCCTTAGACCATGAGATTGTGTAACTCCCTGATACCGTAGGAGTACTTTGGGTGTACCAAACGTCACAACGTAACTGGGTGGCTATAAAGGTGCACTACAGGTATCTCCGAAAGTGTCTGTTGGGTTGGCACGAATCGAGACTGGGATTTGTCACTCCGTATGACGGAGAGGTATCTCTGGGCCCACTCGGTAATGCATCATCATAATGAGCTCAATGTGACTAAGTAGTTAGTCACGGGATCATGTATTACGAAACGAGTAAAGTGACTTGCCGGTAACGAGATTGAACGAGGTATTGGGATACCGATGATTGAATCTCGGGCAAGTAACATACTGATTGACAAAGGGAATTGCATACGAGATTGCTTGAATCCTTGACATTGTCGTTCATCCGATGAGATCATCGTGGAACATGTGGGAGCCAACATGGGTATCCAGATCCCGCTGTTGGTTATTGACCGGAGAACGTCTCGGTCATGTCTGCATGGTTCCCGAACCCATAGGGTCTACACACTTAAGGTTTGGTGACGCTAGAGTTGTTATGGGAAATAGTATGTGGTTACCGAAGGTTGTTCAGAGTCCCGGATGAGATCCCGGACATGACGAGGAGCTCCGGAATGGTCCGGAGGTGAAGATTGGTATATTGGACGAAGGGTATTGGAGTCTGGAATTGTTCCGGGGGTACCAGGTGATGACCAGCGTGTCCGAAAGGGGTTTCGGAGGCCCCGGCAAGCGTTGGGGGACCTTATGGGCCAAGGGAAGATGGCACATCAGCCCACTAAGGGGCTGAGCGCCCCTCCCACCCCATCTCACGTAACCAGGAGAGGTGGGGGCGCCACCCCTAGGGCAGCCGCCCCTCCCGGCTTGGGGGGCAAGTTTCCTAGGGGGTGGGGGCGCCCAAACCCATCTAGGGTTTCCCCTGTGGCCGCCACCCCTCCCCTAGGGAACCCTAGGGTGCCCCCCTCCTCCCTTCCCCCTATATATAGTGAGGGAGAGAGAGGGCAGCCACACCCTTCCCCTGGCGCAGCCCTCTCCCTCCTCCAACACCTCCTCTTCCTCCGTAGTGCTTGGTGAAGCCCTGCCGGAGAACCACGAGCTCCATCACCACCATGCCGTCGTGCTATCGGAGTTCTCCCTCAACTTCTCCTCTCCCCTTGCTGGATCAAGAAGGAGGAGACGTCCTTGGGCTGTACGTGTGTTGAACGCGGAGGCACCGTTGTTCGGTGCTTAGATCGGATTTGGCCGCGATCTGAATCGCTTCGTGAACGACTCCACCGACCGCGTTCTTGTAACGCTTCCGCTTAGCAATCTTCAAGGGTATGAAGATGCACTCCCTCTCTCTCTCTCGTTTCTAGTCTCTCCATAGATTGATCTTGGTGATGCATAGAAAATTTTGAATTTCTGCTACGTTCCCCAACAATAAATAACATGCCCATCAATATTATCAGCCAAGAGATCTTTAACCAAAGCAATACTAGGTTCAAATTTAATTTGCTCAGGAGGTGCATATGTTCTAGTATTACTCTTACGAACCACAGTTGAAGCTTTAGCATGATCCTTTATCCTAACAGGGAAAAAAGGTGGTTTCTCAACATAAGTAGTAGGAACAATAGGATCATTATAAGTGATAGTCTTTTCTTCAACTATAACAGGTGCAACTAATTTTAATTCAGTGGGAGGATTATATTTAAACCACTTCTTCTTAGGGAGATAAACATGAGTAGAAAATGATTCACAAAAATAAGCTACTATCTCAGAGTCAAGTCCATATTTAGTGCTAAATCCACAAAAAGCATCGGTATCCATAAAAGATTTAACACAATCAAACTTAAGTGTCATACCTTCTCCTTACCATTGTCAGAATCCCAATCTTCAGATCTGCGTTTAATTCTTTCCAATAAATCACACTTGAATTCAATAGTCTTCATCATATAAGAACCAGCACAAGAAGTATCGAGCATGGTGCGATCATTGAGAGAAAGTCGAGCATAAATTTTTTGAATAATCAGTTCTCTTGAGAGCTCATGATTGGGGCATGAATATAACATTGACTTAAGCCTCACCCAAGCTTGAGCGATGCTTTCTCCTTCGCGAGGCCAATATATATATATATATATATATATATATATATATATATATATATATATATATATATATATATATATATATATATATATATAATTGCGATCATGATGAACAAGGTGCACAGGATAAAACTTCTGGTGAAATTCCAATTTCAATCGTTTATAGTCCCAAGATCCCATATCATCACATAGCCTATACCATGTCAATGCATCTCCCTTTAAAGATAAAGGGAAGAACTTCTTCTTAACAACATCATAGGGCATACCTGCAAGCTTAAATAATCCACAAACTTCATCTACATAGATAAGGTGTAAATCGGGATGCAATGTTCCATCTCCTGCAAAGGGATTAGCTAGCAGTTTCTCTATCATACCCAAAGGAATTTCAAAGTAAACATTTTCAATAGGTTCAGTCGGTTGAGGAGCAACTCTTTGCTCTACTTTTCGGGGTGAAGATACCCCGAACAAGCCCCTCAAAGGATTAGTTTCCTCTGACGCCCTCGATTCAATCGTACACTAATCATACACGCAAATGTGTACGATCAAGATCAAGGACTCACCGGAAGATATCACAACACAACTCTAGACACAGATTAAAATAATACAAGCTTTATATTACAAGCCAGGGGCCTCGAGGGCTCGAATACATCAGCTTGAATACAATCGAGTCAGCGGAAGCAAAAATATTTGAGTACAGACATAAGTTAGACAAGTGCCTTAAGAAGGCTAGCACAAAAGCATCTACGATCGAAAAGGCAAGGCCTCTTACCTGGGAGCCTCCTAACTACTCCTGGTCGTCGGCGTCCTCCACGTAGTAGTAGGCACCCTCGGGGTAGTAGTAGACGTCGTCAAAGGTGTCACCTGGCTCCTGGACTCCACCATCTGGTTGCAACAACCAGAAAGAAGAAGGAAGGGGGAAAAGGGGAAGCAAAGCAACCGTGAGTACTCATACAAAGTACTCGCAAGAAAGGATCTATACTACATATGCAACATTATCAAAGGAAGGCTGTATATATGGACTTGGCTGCAGAAATGCCAGAATAGAGAGAAGGTCTAGTCCTATCGAAGACTAGCATCTTCTGGAAACCATCATCTTGCAGCAAACAGGAGGGGGAGTAGAGTAGCATAAAGTAAAGTAGTAGTAGTGTTATCAACCTCGGCCAGAGATCCTTTCTCGACTCCCTGCGAGAAAGAAATCCCAGAGCCATACTATCCAATTGTCATCACAATCCAATTCTCATCACAAGTATCCAGTTCTAGTTGTATCGATCGGGATACAACTCCAAGTGTCTGTTACCGTAGGACAGGCTATCGATAGATGTTTTCTTCCCTGCAGGGGTGCACCAACTTACCCACCATGCTCGATTAACTCCGGCCGGACACACTTTCCTGGGTCATGCCCGGCCTCGGCCAAACAATACGCCGCAACCCAACCTAGGCTTAATAGAGAGGCCAACACGCCGGACTAAACTTATGCCCCCAGGGGTCATGGGCCATCTCCCCAGGAACTCTTGCACGTTGCGAACGCGGCCGGTGAGCAGACCTAGCTACCTCCCTAAAAAGGCAGGTGCTTACCAGTCCAACCCGGCGCGCGCCGCTCAATCGCTGACGTCTATTAAACTTCGGTTGATGTATACGACGTAGAACGCCCATACTATGCCCACGTGATGGTTAGTGCTATCAGGCCAGAGGCCCCTCGGATCAAATATCCAAATCGTAGTGGATTAGGAATGCGCGGTAACAAGCAGAGACTCACGAAAGATGTGACCCCATTGCCCCGTCTCGAGGACTTGCGGCAAGGGCTAGGAATGCCCGGCCACGCCTCGTAATTATCTCTCGGGCACCTTCCAGGTCAACCCGTCTCCACATCACTCGCAATTATGCTCGCGCGGGTACCCCTTAGGGTCGACCCGTCTTTAGTAACATGGTTCAGTGTAACATAGTAACCATAGTAACCGTGTGTCCAAACATCAAGGGGAAAACCCGAGGAATCACCCCGGTGAATTCCACTCGATGTAATCAACAAGGTGAACGTAAGAGGAATCACCCCCGAGGTTCACACTTGAGGGGTGGCACGACAGAGTCATATCGGAAGTGGTTAAGGCGGAATCACCCTCGATGACCACGACCGAATAGCTACACTACAGGGTTAACATCAGAAGTGTTGTAGAGGTCTCACCCTCGGCACTCGATAGTAACCCAGCAGAGTCGAGCAACTAAGGGGAAAGTGATGTGCGGTGTCGGGGCCTGGTCTTCGATCCCGTTGATCGTGTCTTCAATGATGAAGCAGGGGCAACAAGGACAAGATGGGGGTCACTGATGGATCTATAACCAACCTATACTAAGCAGTTTAGGATAAGCAGGTAATGTATAACAGCAGATACAAAAGCAGGCTATGCATCAGAATAGGAGCAAACAATAACAGTAGCAAAATCTAATGCAAGCATGAGAGATGGAATGGGAGATATCGGGATGATCAAAAGGGGGGGGGCTTGCCTGGTTGCTCTGTCAAGGAGGGGTCATCATCGACGTAGTCGATCACAGGGGCAGCATCGGTCTCGGGGCCTATCGGAGAGAAGAGGGGGAAGAAACAGTAAATATAAGCAAACAGATGCAACGCTAAGCATGACAAGTCGATAAGCAAAACTAGGATCGACCTAACATAGTACTACAGTTGCAGACGGAGGGGATAAACATCAGAGGATGAATTCCCGACATCTGGCGTTTTTCGGACAGATGAAAGAGAGGGGAGGGTTCCATGTTCAGCATGATAGGGGCATGTGACAGATGAACGGACCGTGTATCCGGATTCGTTGGATTTTTCTGAGCAACTTTCATGTAGAAAACATTTTCATCTGAGTTACGGTTTATTTCCTATGATTTTTCAAAGGTAAAAGCATTTTCAGAAACTATCTAAAATAACAGAAATGGAATTATGACGTCAACAGAGCATCAGCTTGACATCAGTAGGTCAACAGACCCGCTGACTGGTCAATTTGACCAAAGGGGTCCCACCTGTCATAGATAGTAGGGCTAACAGAGGTTAATCTAAACTAACTAAGTTAATTAAATAGATGGGCCCACCTGTGAGTGTCTAATTAGGTTAAGTAAATTAGCTTAGTTAACTTCGTTAATTAGGGGGTTGTGGGCCCCATCTGTCAGTTGCATGGGCCGGTCCAGTCAGCATGGTGGACCGGGTCAACAGGCCGGCCGGGCGCCCCGGGGCCCACGTGTCAGCGACCCATGGGGTGGCCCCAGGCCGTCCACGTCGGCAGGCAGCGTCGGCGTGCCGGCAGCGACCTCCAGGACGGCGGCGCAGCTCGGCCATGGTCGGAAAATGGCCACCGGGGACCGTTTGGATCACCGCAAGCACCTACAGGTGCAGGGGGAGGCGTGCTTCCAGCTGGCGCATCGGTGGGTTTGAGGGCTGGCTGGAGTGGCACCGGCGACGAGCAGGGGCGGCGGTGGCGTTCGGGGGCGCGTCGGGAAGAAGCCTATGGGGCACCAAATCGACTGTGGCTGGTCGCGTTCGAACGCGGACTCGATGTCGCGTTGCGTGGTTTGGTCGATTGGACTCAGGGGTGACCGGAACTACGCCGGCGACGAGTGGAGGCGGCGGTGGCGTTCGGTGGCTCAAGGAGAAGTGGGCTGCGGGGGCTCTTTCGGTGCGGAACCTGGTGCATTCAAACGCGGGCATCGCACCGCGTCGAACGGTGGCCGCGGTGGCCGTTAAAACGGCCCGCAGCATCGGCGACGAAGTCTAACGACGGTGGCTGGAGCTCAAGCACGCGTGGAAGGTAGCTATGGTGCACAGGAAGGAGAAGGGAGAGGGGGGTCGAAGCGGCTGCTCACCGGGCCCTGCAGGTGTGCACAAGCGGGCTCGGGGAAGGCTTGCCGGAGTCAGATTCGTCGGCGAGGTCGACAGCGCCCGAGGAGGAAGAAGAAGGTCGGCTCGGTGATGGACGGGCTTCCGGATCCTACTCGTGTGCGTGGACGACGATCCTGATGGCTGTGAAGCTCCGGGACGCGCTGAAGAGGGCTGGGAGCAGCGGTCGCCGCGGTGGGCTCCGTTGGGCGGCGGCAATGGTGCTCGGTGAGGGGGAGAGAAGGGGATCTGGGGAGCGCAGGGGGGGGGTCTAGTGGGGAGAGGGAGAGGCAGAGCAGGCGAGGGGAAGTGGGAGTGGCAGGGGAGGAGGGGACCGAGGCGTCGGGGAGGCTTATCCACCTCGACGTCGGCGAGCGGGTGCGATGGGGCGCGCTTGGCGTGCGCGCCGGGTCGATGGAATAGTGCGAGGGGAGAGCGACCGTGGAAGGGGCTAGGTGGGCCGGCTGGCCGAGGTGGGCCGAGGCCCAAGGGGAGGCCAGGGCTCTCCCACCCCTTTTTCTTTCCCTTTCTTTTGCTTTTTCTTTTTACAAAAAAAGCTTTGCAATATTTGAGCTGCCAAAAAGGATTCTGAAAAATGTGGGACTTGGGCACATAATTACATTGCACTAGTTGGCACTGCCAAAAAAAGGATTGTGAGGCTTTTGAAATAGTTTGCCACTTTTATAATTTAAAAAGGCATTTAATCTATTTGTTTTAGCCACTGTTATCCAGTTTAGGGCACTTAGACATTTTGCAAAATGTTGCTTCACCACCAATATTAGTTGTGGATTATTTGGCACATGATGAACATTTTTGTTTTCATGTCTGAGCATTTTGAATTTCCCTCATAATTTGAATTTGACTTTGATTTTTCATCAAGTGATAATTAGCTCAGTAAGCATGGTGACTTGGCACCATTAACAGGGGATTACTGTAGCATGATACTGAGGGTGTTACAAATCTCCTCCACTACAAGAAATCTCGTCCCGAGATTTAAGGGGTGTAGTAGGGGGAAAGACTCGGAAAGGACGGAGCTCAACACAAGATAGTTACTTGGGGACTATCTCAATGAACGTTGCAAAGATGCATCTCTCGAGTTGAAATTCATGGAAGTCATTGAGAGCAAGGTAAGAAGGTGCAATAAGAAGCTTCAAACGGGTGGGCAAACATTTGTTGCCTGAAACAGAGTGTGAAAGGGGTTTCAGAGCGATGGGAATATGTATTTTGTCTGATACCAGAATTGGTGATCTCACGGAAGGTGGCTATGATTTACATACGAAACCAAGTGTGATAAAAAAAATTGAAACAGGGGGGTATACATGAGAGTCAGGTTTTTCTCCTGTGGAACTATGGTTTATGGACCCACCATGTGGGTTAAAAGCAGGAAGGAGCTAACATTTTGCACGGTCATGATAGCAAGGCAGGTCAGAGGATAACCTGTCAGTTATGTTGATAACAACGTAGGTACCAAGGGCGAGGGACGAAGAGAACTATTTTCCTGCTCGTTGAACGAGGCGGACTAATCGGCAAGGTTCGCGTCCAGCGGTGGTTACCGGAATGTCATCAACAATAGTAACAGGGTCTGACTGACAAGGTTGTACATCGAGGCGTTTTATAAGCAGGGAATTATCTCTGCTTATAATATATAGATCACAAGAAGGTTAAACAAACCAATGGAAAGGAAAATGAAATTATCGGATTAATCAGACCAATGGAAAAGAAAATGTGTTTACACACCAGAATTGGGAGTATATCATTCCCAAGGGGAAGCAGAGCAGGATATACATGATATGACAGCAAGTCCAAAAGCATTTAGATAAAGGGGGCGAAGGAAGAAACATGATATTTACCCATACAATGGTGTTTGGATAATAGATCAAGAAACATTCGACAGTGTGCTTCCAATGTTCTTGCTGATATTCAGAATACCTCAGTCATGCTTCGAGGTAGCATTAACATGGTGTTCCAAGTAGGGGTTGGAGTTGAAGATCACAAGAAATACACAATGAACAATTGCAAGAATAGCAAGGAGTCCAAGGCATAGCCAAGACATGATCAAACATGTGTTGGAAAGAAGACAAGGGGGGTTGTCAATGATAACTCAAATCATTGAAGGTCAAGGATGGTATTTCTCACCATGAATTCAATTGTCATCTCAACGGAAGTCAAAATGTTGATGCTAATCATGACACATTTGTCGAGAGGCTCTATGAAGATGCCATCGAGCAGAAAATGAAGGATGAACTGAAAGGCTATGAGATCCACGGATTCGACACAAGCTCAAAGTCAAGCTTGTTGTTCGAGGTGAAATGATAAGATGAGGAAGATCGATGTAAGCTTAGCTTGTCGTCGAAAGTTGCTCCGGGCATAAGGACCAGGTAGCACAGTTAAAAGTTGACACGATAAAAATATAGTCGATCAGGCTAGGAACGATGTGATGGGGTATAAAACTTCGCAATATCAGGTACTAGGTGTAATACCGGAAGGTAAATCGGAGTAGAGGTTGGACGGGGGGGGGATGATTTGCAGAGGATAAGTATTTTAACTTATTCGGTAAATGGAATCAAGGAGGAAATATGGTCGGAACCACGATTGCAAGGGATCAGTTCATAGATATAAGATGAGCTTGTACCAAAGAAATAATTATTTTTATGAGTAGCTTCCATGATGAGTTCTACATCGGGTCCATGGGCATGAACACAAGGGTTCAAGGTCGACTCCCACTTCTTCAATGCCTAACCTTTCATTCACTCCTCGTTTTTCAAAGAAATTGTAGTGCAGAGGATTTATCTGGCGAAGTACCAGAAGAGTAAGACTCACATCTCTTTTGAGTTCACACGGATTAGGGAAGGCATAGGTTCAACCCGTAGGGGTATCTTAGGAACATATACCACTAACTTCAGGATTAAAATATACCAACTCGAAAGCAGAGCATGGTTGACAAAAGCAGATGATAGACTTTACCAAAGGCATTATGTGTCAGGGCAAAACTCACAAGTTTAATGAATATGAAGGACATTGTCGGATAATAATCCAACCAAGGATATGGCGGTCCATAAAAGATCTGATGTGAGTATCGATACTCACTCAGGAGAAGAAAGAATGCCAAGGCATTGGGTTATAGATGTAACTGGATAACTTCAAAGCTTGAATACAAAGGAATTACAATTTTAAGTCGAAGGATCAGAAGCAGAGGCTCTGATCAAAAGATGATTAAGTTGAATAGACTTAGAGGTGCACCCGACCAAAACTTGATTGGGCAAGAACCAGCTCATAACCGGAGCGATGTCGGAGACGGAAAGAAAATTTCCAAGGATTAATTGGTGATTGCGAGTATTCTCTCACACGTTGAATCCCTAGGCACAGAAGGACAACCACAAGGAATTTTAAAGAATATTGCTAGACATATGGAACTAATCATAGTGCAAGCAGGCAAGGAGAATCAAGAGCAATAGGCTGCAGAGGATTTTCGCAATATCACATAGTATTTCGAAGAATTTTGTGAATCACACGAACAACTGAGGATGGACGGATCCTCGGTGAGTGCGAGGAATTATTCGAAGGGGGGTGTATTCATGGGTCAAAGAACTGCAAGGCAGTAAGCTCAAAGGATTCTCGAAACAATAGAGAATTTCGGGGCATCTTGTAATAAAAAGAGCATCGAGGAATGATTGTATGGACGACAAGTGTATGTAGCTATCCACGGGGATTTATCGTTGGTAGGGAAATGCAACGGCGAAGGGCACAAGGGTCTCGGGACTCGTCGAGGAGTATCTTCAGAGTCTTCTGATGAAACAGTCGATCATCTGTGGTGAAGGGGCTCTCCAGGATGAAGTGGTTACGAGAACCTAATGCCAGAGTTAGTAAAATCTTTAACTCGAATAGAAGAGAGATCAGAATCCCAGAGTATAGACGAGGACTAAAAGATACTAATACCACCCAATGGCGACATGGGCCCGTAAGCCACACAGCCAAGTTAGTAAAACAATTTTGGACGACTAGACTCAACTTCGGCCATGGAGTTGGAAATGGGGCTACCTACAGGCAGTCGGCTCTGATACCAACTTGTGACGCCCTCGATTCAATCGTGCACTAATCATACACGCAAATGTGTACGATCAAGATCAAGGACTCACCGGAAGATATCACAACACAACTCTAGACACAGATTAAAATAATACAAGCTTTATATTACAAGCCAGGGGCCTCGAGGGCTCGAATACATCAGCTTGAATACAATCGAGTCAGCGGAAGCAAAAATATTTGAGTACAGACATAAGTTAGACAAGTGCCTTAAGAAGGCTAGCACAAAAGCATCTACGATCGAAAAGGCAAGGCCTCCTGCCTGGGAGCCTCCTAACTACTCCTGGTCGTCGGCGTCCTCCACGTAGTAGTAGGCACCCTCGGGGTAGTAGTAGACGTCGTCAAAGGTGTCACCTGGCTCCTGGACTCCACCATCTGGTTGCAACAACCAGAAAGAAGAAGGAAGGGGGAAAAGGGAAGCAAAGCAACCGTGAGTACTCATACAAAGTACTCGCAAGAAAGGATCTATACTACATATGCAACATTATCAAAGGAAGGCTGTATATATGGACTTGGCTGCAGAAATGCCAGAATAGAGAGAAGGTCTAGTCCTATCGAAGACTAGCATCTTCTGGAAACCATCATCTTGCAGCAAACAGGAGGGGGAGTAGAGTAGCATAAAGTAAAGTAGTAGTAGTTTTATCAACCTCGGCCAGAGATCCTTTCTCGACTCCCTGCGAGAAAGAAATCCCAGAGCCATACTATCCAATTGTCATCACAATCCAATTCTCATCACAAGTATCCAGTTCTAGTTGTATCGATCGGGATACAACTCCAAGTGTCTGTTACCGTAGGACAGGCTATCGATAGATGTTTTCTTCCCTCCAGGGGTGCACCAACTTACCCACCACGCTCGATTAACTCCGGCCGGACACACTTTCCTGGGTCATGCCCGGCCTCGGCCAAACAATACGCCGCAACCCGACCTAGGCTTAATAGAGAGACCAACATGCTGGACTAAACCTATGCCCCCAGGGGTCATGGGCCATCTCCCCGGGAACTCCTGCACGTTGCGAACGCGGCCGGTGAGCAGACATAGCTACCTCCCTAAAAAGGCAGGTGCTTACCAGTCCAACCCGGCGCGTGCCGCTCAGTCGCTGACGTCTATTAAACTTCGGCTGATGTATATGACGCAGAACGCCCATACTATGCCCACGTGATGGTTAGTGCTATCAGGCCAGAGGCCCCTCGGATCAAATATCCAAATCGTAGTGGATTAGGAACGCGCGGTAACAAGCAGAGACTCACGAAAGATGTGACCCCGTTGCCCCGTCTCGAGGACTTGCGGCAAGGGCTAGGAATGCCCGGCCACGCCTCGTAATTATCTCTCGGGCACCTTCCAGGTCAACCCGTCTCCACATCACTCGCAATTATGCTCGTGCGGGTACCCCTTAGGGTCGACCCGTCTTTAGTAACATGGTTCAGTGTAACATAGTAACCATAGTAACCGTGTGTCCAAACATCAAGGGGAAAACCCGAGGAATCACCCCCGGTGAATTCCACTCGATGTAATCAACAAGGTGAATGTAAGAGGAATCACCCCCAAGGTTCACACTTGAGGGGTTGCACGACAGAGTCATATCGGAAGTGGTTAAGGCGGAATCACCCTCGATGACCATGACCGAATAGCTACACTACAGGGTTAACATCAGAAGTGCTGTAGAGGTCTCGCCCTCGGCACTCGATAGTAACCCAGCAGAGTCGAGCAACTAAGGGGAAAGTGATGTGCGGTGTCGGGGCCTGGTCTTCGATCCCATTGATCGTGTCTTCAATGATGAAGCAGGGGCAACAAGGACAAGATGGGGGTCACTGATGGATATATAACCAACCTATACTAAGCAGTTTAGGATAAGCAGGTAATGTATAACAACAGATACAAAAGCAGGCTATGCATCAGAATAGGAGCAAACAATAACAGTAGCAAAGTCTAATGCAAGCATGAGAGATGGAATGGGCGATATCGGGATGATCAAAAGGGGGGGGGCTTGCCTGGTTGCTCTGGCGAGGGGTCGTTGTCGACGTAGTCGATCACAGGGGCAGCATCGGTCTCGGGGCCTACCGGAGAGAAGAGGGGGAAGAAACAGTAAATATAAGCAAACAGATGCAACGCTAAGCATGACAAGTCGATAAGCAAAACTAGGATCGACCTAACGTAGTACTACAGTTGCAGACGGAGGGGATAAACATCAGAGGATGAATTCCCGACGTCTGGCATTTTTCGTACAGATGAAAGAGAGGGGAGGGTTCCATGTTCAGCATGCTAGGGGCATGTGACAAATGAACGGACCGTGTATCCGGATTCGTTGGATTTTTCTGAGCAACTTTCATGTAGAAAACATTTTCATCTGAGTTACGGTTTATTTTGATTTTTCAAAGGTAAAAGCATTTTTAGAAACTATCTAAAATAACAGAAATGGAATTATGACGTCAGCAAAGCGTCAGCATGACATCAGCAGGTCAACAGACCCGCTGACTGGTCAAATTGACCAAAGGGGTCCCACCTGTCATAGATAGTAGGGCTAACAGAGGTTAATCTAAACTAACTAAGTTAATTAAATAGATGGGGCCCACCTGTCAGTGTCTAATTAGGTTAAGTAAATTAGCTTAGTTAACTTCGTTAATTAGGGGGTTGTGGGCCCCATCTGTCAGTTGCATGGGTCGGTCCAGTCAGCATGGTGGACCGGGTCAACAGGCCGGCCGGGCGCCCCGGGGCCCACGTGTCAGCGACCCATGGGGTGGCCCCAGGCCGTCCACATCGGCAGGCGGTGTCGGCGCGCCGGCAGCGACCTCTAGGACAGCGGCGCAGCTCGGCCATGGTTAGAAAATGGCCACCGGGGACCGTTTGGATCACCGCAAGCACCTACAGGTGCAGGGGGGAGGCGTGCTTCCAGCTGACGCATCGGTGGGTTCGAGGGCTGGCCGGAGTGGCACCGGCGACGAGCAGGGGCGGCGGTGGCGTTCGGGGGCGCGTCGGGAAGAAGCCTATGGGGCACCAAATCGACTGTGGCTGGTTGCGTTCGAACGCGGACTCGATGCCGCGTTGCGTGGTTTGGTCGATTGGACTCAGGGGTGACCCGAACTACGCCGGCGACGAGTGGAGGCGGCGGTGGCGTTCGGTGGCTCAAGGAGAAGTGGGCTGTGAGGGCTCTTTCGATGCGGAACTTGGTGCATTCAAACGCGGGCATCGCACCGCGTCGAACGGTGGCCGCGGTGGCCGTTAAAACGGCCCGCAGCATCGGCGGCGAAGTCTAACGATGGTGGCTGGAGCTCAAGCATGCGTGGAAGGTAGCTACGGTGCACAGGGAGGAGAAGGGAGAGGGGGGTCGAAGCGGCTGCTCACCGGGCCCTGCAGGTGTGCACAAGCGGGCTCGAGGAAGGCTTGCCGGAGTCAGATTCGTCGGCGAGGTCGACAGCGCCCGAGGAGGAAAAAGAAGGTCGGCTCGGTGATGGAGGGGCTTCCGGATCCTACTCGTGTGCGTGGACGACGATCCTGATGGCCGTGAAGCTCTGGGACGCGCTGAAGAGGGCTGGGAGCAGCGGTCGCCGCGGTGGGCTCTGTTGGGCGGCGGCAATGGTGCTCGGTGAGGGGAGAGAAGGGGATCTGGGGAGCGCAGGGGGGATCTGGTGGGGAGAGGGAGAGGCAGAGCGGGCGAGGGGAAGTGGGAGTGGCAGGGGAGGAGGGGACCGAGGCGTCGGGGAGGCTTTTCCACCTCGACGCCGGCGAGCGGGTGCGATGGGGCGCACTTGGCGCGCGCGCGGGGTCGGTGGAATAGTGCGAGGGGAGAGCGACCGTGGAAGGGGCTAGGTGGGCCGGCTGGCCGAGGTGGGCCGAGGCCCAAGGGGAGGCTAGGGCTCTCCCACCCCTTTTTCTTTCCCTTTCTTTTGCTTTTTCTTTTTACAAAAAAAAGCTTTGCAATATTTGAGCTGCCAAAAAGGATTCTGAAAAATGTGGGACTTGGGCACATAATTACATTGCACTAGTTGGCACTGCCAAAAAAAGGATTGTGAGGCTTTTGAAATAGTTTGCCACTTTTATAATTTAAAAAGGCATTTAATCTATTTGTTTTAGCCACTGTTATCCAGTTTAGGGCACTTAGACATTTTGCAAAATGTTGCTTCACCACCAATATTAGTTGTGGATTATTTGGCACATGATGAACATTTTTGTTTTCATGTCTAAGCATTTTTAATTTCACTCATAATTTGAATTTGACTTTGATTTTTCATCAAGTGATAATTAGCTCAGTAAGCATGGTGACTTGGCACCATTAACAGGGGATTACTGTAGCATGGCACTGAGGGTGTTACATTTCCATAGTAACAAGTGACAATAAATTTCAGCACACTATATAAATGTTTCCTTACCAAGTCCCACTCACCAAAGACGCTTCACTCCCCGGCAACGGCGCCAGAAAAGAGTCTTGATGACCCACAAGTATAGGGGATCTATCTAGTCCTTTCGATAAGTAAGAGTGTCGAACCCAACAAGGAGCATAAGGAAATGACAAGCGATTTTCAGTAAGGTATTCTCTGTAAGCACTGAAATTGTAGGTAACAGATAGTTTTCTGATAAGATAATTTGTAATGGGTAACAAGCAATAAAAGTAAATAAGGTGCAGCAAGGTGGCCCAATCCTTTTTGTAGCAAAGGACAAGCCTGGACAAGTTCTTATAATGAGAAAAGCGTTCCCGGGGACACATGGGAATTATCGTCAAGCTAGTTTTCATCACGCTCATATGGTTCACGTTCGTTACTTTGATAATTTGATATGTGGGTGGACCGGTGCTTGGGTACTATCCTTTCTTGGACAAGCATCCCACTTATCATTAACCCCTATTGCAAGCATCCACAACTACAAAAGAAGTATTAAGGTAAACCTAACCATAGCATGAAACAAGTGGATCCAAATCAGCCCCTTACGAAGCAACGCATAAACTAGGGTTTAAGCTTCTGTCACTCTAGCAACCCATCATCTACTTATTACTTCCCAGTGCCTTCCTCTGGGCCCAAATAATGGTGAAGTGTCTTGTAGTCAACGTTCACATAACACCACTAGAGGAGAGACAACATACATCTCATCAAAATATCAGACGAATGCCAAATTCACATGACTACTAATAGCAAGACTTCACCCATGTCCTCAAGAACAAACGTAACTACTCACAAGGCATATTCATGTTCATGATCAGAGGGGTATTAATATGCATTAAGGATCTGAACATATGATCTTCCACCAAATAAACCAACTAGCATCAACTACAAGAAGTAATCAACACTACTAGCAACCCACAGGTACCAATCTGAGGTTTTGGTACAAAGATTGGATACAAGAGATGAACTAGGGTTTGAGAGGAGATGGTGCTGGTGAAGATGTTGATGGACATTGACCCCCTCCCGATGAGAGGATCATTGGTGATGGCGATGGTGATGATTTCCCCCTCCCGGAGGGAAGTTTCCCCGACAGAACAGCTCCGCCGGAGCCCTAGATTGGTTCCGCCAAGGTTCCGCCTCATGGCGGCGGAGTTTCATCCCATAAGCTAGCTTATGATTTTTTTTCCAGGGTAAAAGATTTCATATAGCAGAAGATGGGCACCGGAGGGCTGCCAGGGGGCCCACGAGGCAGGGGGCGCGCCCTGTAAGGGTGGGCGCGCCCCCCACCCTCGTGGACGGTGGGTGGCCCCCCTCAGGTATTTCTTCCGCTGAATAATTCTTATTAATTCAAAAAATGACTTTCGTGGAGTTTCAGGACTTTTGGAGCTGTGCAGAATAGGTCTCCAATATTTGCTCCTTTTCCAGCCCAGAATCCCAGCTGCCGGCATTCTCCCTCTTCATGTTAAACCTTATAAAATAAGAGAGAATAGCCATAAGTATTGTGACATAACGTGTAATAACAGCCCATAATGCAATAAATATCGATATAAAAGCATGATGTAAAGTGGACGTATCAATTAGCAACAACAACAGGCACATCCTCACAAATACCGATAAGTATGGCAGTTGATTCGTCAGCCATTTGCAAAGATATTTTAGTAGGTGTGAGTTTATTCAAATCAAGTCTTTTATATAAAGAGAAAGGCATAACACTAACACCAGCTCCCAAATCACATAAAGTAGTTTCACATAATTTTTTTGATGGAGCAAGGTATAGTTGGTATACCCGGATCTCCAACTTTTTTAGGTACTCCATCTTTAAAAGTATAATTAGCAAGCATAGTGGGGATTTCAGCTTCCGGTATTTTTCTCTTATTGGTGATGATGTCTTTCATGTACTTTGCATAAGGAGGCATTTTTAAGATATCAGTTAAGTGAGTTCGCAAAAAGACTGGCCTCAGCATTTCAGCAAAGCGTTCAAATTTTTATCATCCTTCTTTTTATTTGACGTAGGTGGAAAGGGCATAGGTTTTTGAACCCATGGTTCTCTTTCCTTTCCATGTTTTCTAGCAACAAAGTCTCTTTTATCATATCTTTTATTCTTAGGTTGTGGGTTATGAATATCAACAGCTGGTTCTATATCAACATCATTATCTGGTTCTTTATTATTTGGTTGAGTGTCTTCATGAACCTCATCATTATATTTTTCATTATCAGAAGGTGAGTGTTCATTACCAGATTGAGTTTCAGCATCAGAGATAGAAATTTCATTATCATTATCAGGAGGTTTCTCTATTTCAGGTTCACTAGAGGCATGCAAAGTCCTATCATTTTTCTTCTTCTTTTTCTTTTTAGAAGGACTAGGTGTAGTGGTGTTGTTCCTTTGTGAATATTATTCAATTCTCTTTGGGTGTCCCTCAGAATAAAGTGGTTCCTGAGTCATTTTACCTCCTCTAGTTGCTACTCTAACAGCAAAGTCACTTATATTATTGTTCATCATCAAGTAACTCTCTTTGAGATCTAGCAACTTGTTCTAATTGAGTTTAAACCATAGAGGCATGCTTTCCTACACCTCTAACATCATTTGAGATTCTAAATAGCAAGTCACTTAAGCGAGCAATCATATCAGAGTTATATTTCAATTGTTTCATAACATTTGCATTGAAGTGATCTTCCTTTCTAATGTAATTATCAAACTCGTAAAGGCATTGACTAGGATGTTTATTATGAGGATCATCACTATCATTAAATTTCATTAAAGATTTTACCTCTACCACCTTAGGTGGTGGTGGTGCTTCAAGCCCATGTATTTCTTCGATAGGTGGTAAATTTTTAACATCCTCCACCTTAATACCTTTTTCCTTCATAGTTTTCTTTGCCTCTTGCATATCTTCAGGACTGAGATATAAGATACCGCTCTTCTTCGGAGTGGGTTTAATAGGTGTTTCAGGATGAGTCCAATCATCATAACTTTTCAATATGTTATTCAATAATTCTTCAGCTTGCCCAATAGTTCGTTTCCTGAAAACACAACCAGCACAACTATCTAGGAAATCCCTAGAAGCATCGCTTAGTCCATTAAAGAAGATATCAAGTATTTCATTTTTCTTAAGAGGATGATCAGGCAAAGCATTAAGCAATTGGAGAAGCCTCCCCCAAGCTTGTGGGAGACTCTCTTCTTCAATTTGCACAAAGTTAAATATTTCTTGCAAGGCAACTTGTTTCTTATGAGCTGGAAAATATTTTCCAGAGAAGTAATAAATCATATCCTGTGGACTAGCACACAACCAGGAGCAAGAGTATTGTACCAAGCCTTAGCATCACCCTTTAATGAGAAAGGAAATAACTTGAGAATATAATAGTAGAAAATCTTCTCATCATGAGCAAAAAGGGTGGCTATGTCATTCAACTTAGTAAGATGTGCCACAACAATTTCAGTTTCATAACCATGGAAAGGATCAGATTCAACCAAAGTGATTAACTCTGGGTCGACAAAGAACTCATAATCCTTATCATCAATAAAAATAGGTGAAGTAGCAAACTCGGGATCACATTTCATTTTAGCATTCAGAGATCTCTCCTTATACTTGCATAATAGTTTCTCTAGATCATCTCTATCCTTACAAGCAAGAATATCTCTAATTGCCTCCTCACTCATAGTATAACCTTCCGGTACCTTTGGCAATTCATATCTAGGAGGACTAGTTCTAGTAGGTGTTTGAAGATTTTCAGTTTCAAGTTCATCATCAGATTCAACAATATCATGTTGTCTTACTCTAGCAATTTATTCATCAAGAAATTCACCTAGTGGCACATCATCATTAAGCAAGGTACTAGCATCATCATGAGTAATATTCATAGCAGAAGTAGCATCATCAATAAATTGCAACATATCAGAATTAATAGCATGTTGTGGTGTTGCAAGTTTACTTATAACAGAAGGTGAATGTAAAGCGGAGCTGGATGCCAGTTCCTTACCTCCCCTCGTCTTTGAGGGAAAAATCTTAGTCTTAGCATCCTTCAGATTCTTCATAGTGATAATATGATAATAATCCCAAGTGACTCAACAAATATAGCTATGTTCCCTGGCAATGGCGCCAGAAAAAGGTCTTGATAACCCACAAGTATAGGGGATCGCAACAGTTTTCGAGGGTAGAGTATTCAACCCAAATTTATAGATTCGACACAAGGGGAGCCAAAGAATATTTGAAGGTATTAGCAGTTGATTTGTCAATTCAACCATACCTGGAGATTAATTATCTACAGCAAAGTGATTAGTAGCACAATAATGCGATAGTTTTGATGATAGCAGCAGTAGCAACGGTAATGGTAACAATGATAGCAGTGATTTTGTAGCAGTAACGATAGCAGTAGCAACAGTAGTAACTTAGCAAGAACAATATAAGATAAATTCATAGGCATTGGATCAGTGACTCGTTGGATGATATTCATCATGAGACAGTTATAACCTAGGGTGATGCGGCACTAGCTCCAGTTCATAAATATAATGTAGGCATGTATTCCGTAAATAGTCATATGTGCTTATTGAAAGAACTTGCATTACATCTTTTGTCCTACCCTCCTGTGGCAGCGGGGTCCTATTGGAAACTAAGGGATATTAAGGCCTCCTTTTAATAGAGAACCGCAACAAAGCATTAACACACAGTGAATACATGAACACCTCAAACTACAATCATCACCGGGAGTGGTCCCGACTATTGTCACTCCGGGGTTGCCGGATCATAACACGTAGTAGGTGACTATAACTTGCAAGATCGGATCTAGAACATGGATATAATGGTGATAACATAAACGGTTCAGATCTGAAATCATGGCACCCGGGCCCAAAGTGACAAGCATTAAGCATAGCAAAGTCATAGCAACATCAATCTTAGAACATAGTGGATACTAGGGATCAACCCCTAACAAAACTAACTCGATTACATGATGAATCTCATCCAACTCCTCACCGACCAACGAGCCTATGAAGGAATTACTCACTTCCGGTGAGGAGCATCATGGAATTGGCGATGGAGATGTGTTGGCGATGACGAAGATCCCCCTCTCCGGAGCCCCAAACGGACTCCAGATTTGGCCTCCCGATGAAGAATAGGAAATGGCGGCGACTTCGTCTCGTCAAACACGACAATTCTTTCTTCCTGACTTTTTCTGAAATAATGTGATTTTATTGCGTCGGTTTTAGGGCCAGTGGGGCCACCAGGTGGGCGGCACCCACCTGGGCATGCCTGGGGGGTGGGCAGGCGTGCCCTGGTGGGTTGTGCCCACCCAGGTGTCCCCCTCGGGTATCTCTTGGCTCCAGAAATTATCTTTATTGATATAAAAAAATCCTCACAAAGTTTCATTCCATTTCAAGAACTTTTATTTCTGCACAAAAACAACACCTGGCAGTTCTGCTGAAAACAACGTTAGTCCGGGGTTAGTTTCATTCAAATCATGCAAATTAGAGTCCAAAACAAGAGGAAAAGCGTTGGGAAAAGTAGATACGTTAGAGACGTATCAAACACCCACTCGATTCAGCTCCCCCACACTCTGCCCATCTGTTGTTGATGTGTTGCAGGAGCCTCCATGGAGGCGGCGATGGCGGCAATTGTAACATCTCGGAGCGGTAGGTGGCAGCGGCGGCCCTGGGGCGGAGATGCTCCTCACAATTGGTGTCTGGATTCGCTCCATTCAGTCGTGCCCGAGCTTCTTGGTCGTTCCTCATGACGGAGGCGGTGACCACGACGCTACAGAGCGACGGGTGGCAGTGTCCTAGGTCCCGCGCGCTAGCGGACATGCTATTTAAGAGGGTTTTTTCGTGGGATATTATTTAAGAGGGTCTATTTTTCTAAACAAAGAAGATTATATTCTTTTCTTTCTATACAAGATATTGCACCTTCACAGAGCTTATGTTTCATTTTAGTTAGTTCTGACTGGTATTGCTTAAGTTGCCACCGAAGAAAGGCCATCGTGGCTCTCTTGTATTATTTATGAGATTACATCAAAGAAAGGGGTTCATCGACCCAATATGATGTTTCTTAAAAATAAAAGAAAATACATCTAACTCTTGCATCATATGTTTTGCTTCTCTTTGGAAGTGCTTTAATTAGGCATTCCCATGTGATCGATAAAACTTAAGCATGCTCACAGTGGCCAATGAAAAGGTGGGATATGGGAGAGGAACTTCCGCGCTTGTTGTAGCGTGCCCGTGGCATTTCTCATCTTCTGCCCGTAGTAACACGCATGCATTTCTTTGCCATTGTAGACCCATGGAGAAGGCGAGGTGGGAGTCATCCGGTTTTAAAGGAGAGGGCTCCAGCGAGAAATGTCCCGCTACGGCGGGAAACTGAGCGGGAAGGGGAGAATCCGGCAGGAAGGTGCGTCATGGGGCATTTTGTGTAGGGCCCGCATGTTGGAGATAACATGGTGGATAGTCCGGACAACCACTTCTCCATCGCATATGGTCTGGATTTGGGGGAGCCCAGCTTGTTCGGACTTTTGAATTTTGGGGAATCAGTTGGGCACTCGTACACACCATGACATATGAGGGAGAAATGAGCTTCAACCCTCGAGATGATGACCTTAATCATTTGTTTTATTCATTTATATGCATTATAGCCTGTAGCAATGCACAAACGTTTTTACTAATGTGGATTGGGTTAATCATCTAAATTTTTCGTTCAGATGGTGAGGGATGATCATCGATTGCGAGATAAAAAAGGGCTTTCATGTCGCCGAGCTGTTCCAAGGCCCGCCTCGACTCTATGAGATGGATTGGCTTGCTTAATGGTGTGCAATTGGAAAAGCTCCAGGTCAACACTCCTACAAGTTTGAATGTCAAAGTTGATATGATGGTTCAATATAACATGTATTTTAGAGGCAGTACCGATGTTCTTTCTATCTCACTCTCATCCAATGGTTCAGTATAATAATGTGTATTATAGAGGCAGAATTGATGTTCTGTTCTGATGATTGAATTCTTAATGGTGTTGTTTGTAGAAATGGAACCCAAGAAGTATCTAAAGCAACAAGGGCGGTCTCAAATTGATGGCCAAATTTCCCTTTTTGGTGTTGTTTCATTTGGGTTTTTTATTCGAAGAGTTGCAATTTTCATAGTTTTCCTATCATTGATGTCTAAATTATTAAGAACTTATTTGATTTAATTTTTGCATGATCTAGGTACTCCATCTTATGGAGTTGGAGCTTGCTTACACTATGTTAACGGCCGTTACTCGCGCGCCGTCTCCGTCTCGCCACGTGGTCAGTTTGCCAGGTCAAAACATGCTCAAAAAATAGCTCAACATTTTTTTGACGCCATTAAAAATTCGGTGCGGTGCAAAATGGCACGAATCGTAAAGTTATGCTTTTTTGCTAATTGTGACACAAATGTGGTGGTTCTGTGGATTTTACTCCAACCATAAAGATATGTGACTTGATGATATTATAGTCATTGTCCCAACACATTGTCACATTAACGTTGCTTTAATTATGTACCTCAGCAATTAACTTCATCATAATTTTGAAGAATGGATTAGAATTTAGAAGTATACCTTGAGCAGTTAGTTGCTTTAGTATAAAAATATACTACCTCCGTCTTAAAATGTATGTAAGACGTTTTTGTAGGCTAGTACCTTACAACATACTTTTTTTTTTGCATTTTAGTTGACTGGTAAGTCAAATAGGATTGTCAAGCCGTGTCCATTGTCAACAACCCATCTACAAATACACCTTGCATGAATGCGCACACAGCTTGACTATGGTCCAATACGATCAAGTATCTATCACTGGCGAGTTAAAAAAAAAGTACCATGCAAAAAAAAAGAGTTAAAAAAAGTATCTATCACTGGCAGCTGGGACCCCAGTGTAGTAACCCCCCAAACTTTCAAAGTTCCCGCCACTGACAAGTCGGCTGGATCCTCCTCCAATTGCTACACGCACGTTTTCGCCACATCACCGATCCGCGTCGAAGTGCATCTGGTCCGTCCATCCGAAATATCAGCGAACGGCTGATATTCTCGCACGTCACCGATCCGGGGCGCTCACGGCTCCACGAATCAGCGCCCACCTGTCTCCTCTTACCTATAAAGACCCCGGCCCATCTGCCGTCCAATCCATCGCCTCTGTCTCTCTACTACTCCACCCCAGCCAAACTTCTCTCTCGCCTTCGAAGAAGCAGCAGCCGCCGCCGTAGCATCCATGGCACCCAAGGCTGCTGAGAAGAAGCCTGTGGAGAAGACCCCCGCGGGCAAGAAGCCCAAGGCGGAGAAGAAGGTGCCGGCGTCCAAGGAGGGCGGCGACAAGAAGGGGAAGAAGAAGGCCAAGAAGAGCGTCGAGACGTACAAGATCTACATCTTCAAGGTGCTCAAGCAGGTGCACCCGGACATCGGCATCTCCTCCAAGGCCATGTCCATCATGAACTCCTTCATCAACGACATCTTCGAGAAGCTTGCCGGCGAGTCTGCCAAGCTCGCCAGGTACAACAAGAAGCCCACCATCACGTCCCGGGAGATCCAGACCTCCGTCCGCCTCGTCCTCCCCGGCGAGCTCGCCAAGCACGCCGTCTCCGAGGGCACCAAGGCCGTCACCAAGTTCACCTCGTCCTAGGCTCCTCGTGCATTAGTTCTTGTGTTTCTTTCCTCTTCGTTGTCTGATGAATTCTGTAGCTAGCTGTGTGTGTTCTGACAGCGTCATACTGTAACAATGGTGCTGCCTGAATAAATAGTCATGTTGCTGCTTGAATGGACGACTGTCGCCTTGGATTCAGTTTCATCTCGGGCTAAGAGCTGGGAAGATGGTTTCTTATCTCTGAAAGTTTTGCACAGATGCTTGTTTGAAACAAATAGTTTGATCCTTCTTGAGAAGTGGAGTTCCACTCAGGTAGCAAAGCTTGTATTTGAAATTGATGCTGATAATTGACCACTTTCAAATCAAGGATCTGAAATGGTTTGTATCCCCTAGCAATTTTTCTTTGAAATTTCACGGGGGGAGATTTTCCCCCACCTGAACTTTTTATCATTAACAAGGGACGAAAGCCCATATTAACAGGGACCTAGCAAGAGGGTGGTAGGGGCAGGTAGGCAAGAACACAAGATTAGGCAGCCAACGTTTCAGGTATTCAGGTGAGCCTGCTGTTTCCGCAAACAAAGAGTAATCAGATAACCCATTTGTTTCAGATAATCAGATGTGAAGCCTTTGCAGCAGTGATTTGATTGGGAAGATGTAACCAGATAACCCATTTGTTTGATACGCACGTACATTTACACATTTGATTTGATTGGGTACCTGATCATCAAATTATCATACTTTTGTAACGATTTTCCTTTATAAAATAAGTTCAACACATTATATATAGTCTAGCAACCACAAACTAAGCCTCGATGGTTGGGTGAGAATTTTTATCCCATGGTTGAACAACCACAAATCTGATCCTCATTGAAAGCGTGAGTGAAAACTCATGCATGTGCGCCATGGGATCTTTGTCTTGCGCGGTTGAAAACAAATAGAATAAATAAAAGATATACATAACGAAGAATCAGAGGAAAGAATGGCTACTAAGCTTGGTTGAGCAAAACTTAACACAAACTAAGTCGATCAATGAGGGAATAGCAAATCCCTTTTTTTTACAATGATGTGTGGGTCAGGCCACCACAACTAAGAGAAATTATGCTTCAGTCTATTCCGTCACAACGCTTTTGTGAGGACCGGTGCTAAGCGCAAAACGGAGCATAGAGAAGTGACCATGAATGTTATACACTACATGAATTATTTCTACAAAATAATGGATATTAGTGTGTATATTATTTTCTGAGACAAAAATATAATAAGGCTATTCACAAACTTTGAACAATATATATAACTTTTTCTAGAAATCCACAATGATTAAGTTGGTAGATTAATTAACACATGTACATTGCTGAGGATACATTTGTCATTTTTTACAAAAAATAAATATCTACACCTTAATTGTGTTTTTTCAAAACCAAATAAAATAAATATGAGAAAGAACACTCTAATGCAAACATAAAATACTTTATTTGCACTTGGCACATTTCAGTTTATATGTCTCCTATTAGATTCCCATAGTTTGGATAGACTTTATAAAGAATACATAATTATGATTCTAAAATTCAATCATATGATGTTTATAAAAATGGATAGAGTTTATGGATTCTCCACCATACAATATATTTTGTAGAAAATATTGAAATTTATATAATGCATATATTTTCCAAGCATATATTTTTCATACTAAATTGTTGAAATTGACTTCATATTTTTATAGAAAATCATCTATTTAATAACCAGGTAGCACATTTTATTGGGAAAACTCAAAACGGTGCCCGGGCTCATCTGCTCCCTCTCAGCAAAAAATTCAAAAAAAATACTAGAAAAATTCAAAAAATTCCAACTTTTTTTGTGGTGGTAGATAATTTGACGCATGAGGTGCGGCCCAAAATTTAACTCATTTGGACATCTGAGCAGCTCTCGGCAAAAAAGATAAATCGGGTCAAAACAGTGCGTGAACAATATACATTTTTACAGACCCTGATTTTGTCTTTTTTGCCGAGAGCTGCTCAGATGCTCAAATGAGTTGAATTTTGGGGCGCACCTCACGCGTCAAATTATCTACCGCCACAAAAAAATTTGGATATTTTTGAAATTTTCTAGTATTTTTTTTAAATTTTTTTCTAAGCGTGGGTGCAGATGAGCCCGGGTGCAGATTAGCCGCACTCATTTTATTGGACTTTCTTTGTTATCTCTCCTACTTAAAAAGAACATAAGGCTCTGCGATCCGCTCTTCAGTTGTCCAACATTATGTACATTTCCTTCTCTCTCCCACCATTTTGATTTTTTTCTCCCATCTCTTGTTTTCTCACCGGCTTTTCTAAAAATTTCCTTAATTGCCCCACCTCTTATTTAATTACCAAGTGAACTTATGATTTTTCGTAGGACAAATAAATACTTACCAAATAAGTACTTATGAAATAAATCTTATTTGTTTACACGATCAAATTAATATGGACTAGTAAGTTACAGGGTACCTACAATAATTGTTATACACCGTTGCGAGATGAAAATTGTAACTAATTTTCAATTTTGTTTACCATTACCTATAACACTACTTAAATCTGTAAGGAATTAACATATTATCAAAGATATTGGCACGGACGATAATTATCAATTATAGTTACCAAAATCAAGAGATCTATGCAACTATAGTCTATAGTCACCCCAATAGTAATGATAAAGCAAACACTCGTCAATAGTAACTCAACCACTACCAGTGGTATGGGCGTACACTCGGTTGTTGCTGGTCAGACCCTATTAGAAACACAACATGTGGGATAACACATTCTATACAAGTGTTTAACTACATGTCTACTAAAGTTCGAGACATAGGATATGTAACATTTAATAGCACATACCCCAAAGATAACATGTAATGATTCCCCACATGGATGGAGCTCTATATATTTACTGCAAACGGCGAAGTACTAATTTCGGAAAAGCTGAAGCAACTCGTGTAAAGTTCTTCTCTTTCTGGTTTGGGTGATCTATAGATTAGAACTAAACCGAAGCAGATGCCACATCTTATATCTTTTTACCGTGCTGGCAATGCATCTCATTTTCACATCATTGGATGAATGTTAGCTCATTAGGGTTGGGAGGCAACAAGTAACTAAGGCGTCGCTTTTGCCAGATCAAGTCCTAAGCGAGTTCTACAACGTACTCGCTTACACAAGACTCGATTTATCCAGCGTTTTTCAAGCTAAACATTGCTCAAACTGGGATTCCATTAAAGTTGAACTCATGCTGCCCAACATGTTCTCGATGCCGAATTGCCTGGCTAGCCATGGGCTCCCACACAAACCAACGTGCCCTCTCTGCGTGCTGGCGCCTGAGATGATAGAACACCTTCTCGTCCAGTTCATTGTGTCCGCCTACAACAATGTTGTTGCTTGTGGCTATTGTTCCGTCTGAAGAAACAAGCACGCTGTTGCTCACTACTTGAAGGGATGACCTAGCATGCTTGACTGTCACCTTGGATTTTTCTTCGGACATGTTTATTCAGTTTCATCTTGGTCTTGAAGCCAAATAGTTTGATGCTTCTTCTTCAAAAGTGGAGTTCCACTTGGGATGTAAATAATTACCACCCCTATTGCTATGGTCAAATTAATTTCATGTCCGTGCCAGCAAAATTCGGCAAAGAACGGTGAGAAAAAAGAAACAAGTAGCCATGCTTGTGCGGTTTGTTGCTTCAGGAAACTTGTGAGGCAGAAGATGTCCAAGACCCATGCAATTTCTGTTGAAGCTTTCATCTGAAATTGATGCTGATAATTGGCAACTTTTTAACCAAGCATCTGAAATGGTTTGGATCTCCCCTTAATTTTTCTTTAAATTTTCACTGGGGGGAGATTTCCCCATCTGATTTTTTTATGATTAACAGGGCCCAAAAGCCTAGATTGCCGTACATTACAACGTAGGAAGAGGGGTTTTTTCCTATTTGCCGCTCGCTGCGGCAAATTGCCGGAGCGACGCACTGGGAATCTGAACGAGGGCTCGGGGTGGGCCGGCCCATCAAATGCTTGAGCGATTCCGGTTTTGGGAACGTTCCAGCTGGTTCCCAGCCGGGCTTTTCCGGTTTTGGGACCTTCTAGGAGGTTCCTGAAACGTTTGATTTTTCTTTTTATCTTTTTTTCGTTTTTATGTTTCTTTTTTTCTCTTTTCTGTAACTTTTTCTTTCTTTTTCATTTTTTTGCTTTTCTGTTTTCAAAGTTATTTTCTTTTTTTCAAAAAATATTTGTGTTGCTCACAATTGTTCAAAACTTCACAAAATGTTATAATTTTCGAATTTTCTTCATGCTTTTAAAAAATTGTTCAAAACTTCAATAAATGTTCTCATTTTCAAATTTTCATCCTGACTTGAAAAAATGTTCATGCTTTCAAAAAATTGTTCAAAGTTCAAAAAATGTTCGCATTTTAAAATTTTGTTCCTGATGTGACCAGAGGTGCAAAAAGAGATCAAGTTATCAAATCAAATAGTTTGACCATTGGCCAAATTACAATGAAAGTACCATCATCAGAACCACCAGCTGAAGAAGTCACGCCAAATTTTCGTACTCCAAGTTGGACATTGGTCGGTGCTATTCCAATTCAAGTAGCCTAATTTTTTTTAGTTTTTGTTAGTAAGTTTCATCCGAATAGAAACCGCTATGGTACGGTCTTGTTTTGGTTGTTTAGATCCTGCGTGATCTATTTTGGTTAGGCGTGATCCTGCCTGATTAACAACGTTGCCGGATTATTTTATTAGGAAAGTCCTAGTTATATGGTTGAGAGAGAGAGTCCTAATTTTCCTTCTCTTTGTTTTGCACGTGAGTGTTTTGCACGTTAGGATAGAGTCCAGGTCGGTTTGTGAGCTCAGGGTCGCCTATAAATATGGCTGGCTTCGGCCATGTAACGCAGATTGGTTTTTCTTAAATCGTGAGTCAATAAAGTTACAGAAAACGTTCCATGTCGAGGGACACCAAATATCGTCTTCGTTGCTGATCCGTGAGGATTTTGTTGCTGCTGTGCGTGGAGTCGATTCAATCTACTTGACGCAAGTTTTCGTTCTTACGGTCTTGCATCTTTGCTCGACCGGAATTTCTTGTTGCTGCTAGTATCGTGAAAGATCGGGCCGACGAACGACTCGCCATCTAGTCGAGTCTACATCAAGTGGTATTCAGAGCTAAGGTTGTTCACGGTACTGTGTTGATTAAGATGTCAACCTCGGCCGACAAGGGTGACGAGGTTGCTGCTGATTCTGAGGAAATAGTGCGTCCAGTGTATGCGGATGATATTCCTCAAAATATTCGGGATGGTTTTGACCACACATGCAACTACATCAAGCAATGTCATGACGCGCTCGGCAAAAGGATAGATGTCCTGATCACTCGGTTCGATGGTTTGGCAGACATCATCAATATGCCGGCAGCGACTTCTGCACCACCACAGACTGCTCCGGCTGCTCCACTGTATTATGCACCACCAGCTCGCGACGGATATGCTGGCGTGCATGATCGCCGTCTGGCGGCACACCCTCATGCTGGAGATGATGGTTTCGGTGATGGCATTGACCACGCGGGGTACGCGCCACGACCACGACACTATGAGCCTCGTCCCGAAACATCCATTCGTGGTGGAGTGCATGACCGAGTTGGTCAAGCTGTGCGTGTGCCTTTGGATGATGGAATTGGGCGCATAAAAATTTCAATCCCTTCGTTCTCCGGCAAGTGCGAACCAGAAGGCTATTTGGAGTGGGAGATGCGTGTTGATCAAATTTTTGATGCCCATCATTATAGCGAGGAGAAGAAAGTTCAACTTGCTGGAATTGAATTCACCGGATACGCGCTAATTTGGTGGAATCAAATTTGTCGTTCAAGACATCGGCCGACGACTTGGCGAGGTATGAAAGAATTCATGAGGCGACGTTTTGTTCCTGAGCACTATAAAAGAGACATGTACAACAAGTTGCAGCGGCTCTCTCAAGGTAATATGAGTGTTGATGAATATTACAAGGAGATGGAATTGCTTATGATACGTACAGGGACAACGGAGGATCCGGAGGCGACTATGGCTCGTTTCTTTAACGGGCTAAATATCGAGGTGCAGGATCGTGTTGAGATGGTGGTCTACTACAACATACAAGATCTTGTGCACCAAGCTGTGCGTGCGGAACAACAGATTAAGCGACGCCAAGTCAACATTGTTCCCAGTACCACTTTGAACACATGGCGACGCTCGCAGTATAAGAGTGAGGATGTCGGTCCTAGCTCCAGGGCAACATCATCAAATCGCTCTCATGGTTCCGTGCAAAAGGATGCTTCAAAATCAGGACTGTCGATGGTTGATTCTAGTGCACAGTCGACCGGACGCACTAGTGACATAGAGTGTTTCAAGTGTGGAGGAAGGGGACATATGAAGCGTGAATGTCCTAATGAGAAAAGAATGTTGCTCACGAGAGATGGCTATGCATCCGCTAGTGATGAAGAGGCAGTTTCTGACACTTCTGGTGAAAAATCTGAAGATGTTGAAAATGTGGTTGCGAGTTTCGAAGCTGCTGAATCATATCCGTCTTTGATGGTGCAACGGGTGCAAGAAGATCGCATTGAGGATAAGGGGCAGCGATGGAATATTTTTCAAACTCAATGCAAAATCGACAACACTAATTGTAAGTTGATCATAGATGGAGGAAGCTACACCAACGCGGTTAGCAAGGACTTGGTGGATGCTTTAGCTTTGCCTACCTGGAAGCACCCACAACCCCACTGCGTCGAATGGTTATATCAGTCGGGGAAACTGAAAGTTACTCACAAGGTGCGTCTCAATTTTTCGGTTGGTGACTATACTGATACAGTGATTTGTGATGTATTGCCGATGGATGCATGTCATTTATTGTTGGGGAGACCGTGGCAATATGACCGTCATGCCACACATGAGGGACGGTCCAATACATACTCTTTTTGGAAAGCCGGAAGACGACATGTTCTGCGTTCTATGTTTATGGGAGAAATCATGGTGGACACAACTGCTTCACTGAAGAAGTCAATGAAATCTCCCGCAAAACCGAGGACGGTTTTGTTTCAAGGAGGAGGGGATGATGTGACCAGAGGTGCAAAAAGAGATCAAGTTATCAAATCAAATAGTTTGACCATTGGCCAAATTACAATGAAAGTACCATCATCAGAACCACCAGCTGAAGAAGTCACGCCAAATTTTCGTACTCCAAGTTGGACATTGGTCGGTGCTATTCCAATTCAAGTAGCCTAATTTTTTTTTAGTTTTTGTTAGTAAGTTTCATCCGAATAGAAACCGCTATGGTACGGTCTTGTTTTGGTTGTTTAGATCCTGCGTGATCTATTTTGGTTAGGCGTGATCCTGCCTGATTAACAACGTTGCCGGATTATTTTATTAGGAAAGTCCTAGTTATATGGTTGAGAGAGAGAGTCCTAGTTTTCCTTCTCTTTGTTTTGCACGTGAGTGTTTTGCACGTTAGGATAGAGTCCAGGTCGGTTTGTGAGCTCAGGGTCGCCTATAAATATGGCTGGCTTCGGCCATGTAACGCAGATTGGTTTTTCTTAAATCGTGAGTCAATAAAGTTACAGAAAACGTTCCATGTCGAGGGACACCAAATATCGTCTTCGTTGCTGATCCGTGAGGATTTTGTTGCTGCTGTGCGTGGAGTCGATTCAATCTACTTGACGCAAGTTTTCGTTCTTACGGTCTTGCATCTTTGCTCGACCGGAATTTCTTGTTGCTGCTAGTATCGTGAAAGATCGGGCCGACGAACGACTCGCCATCTAGTCGAGTCTACATCAGTTCCTGACTTTAATAAATATTCATGCTTTAAAATAAATTGTTCGAAAGTTCAAAAAAATGTTCCTTTACAATTTTTGTTCACATTTTCCCAAATATTCATGGTTTCAAATTTTTTCACATAATAAAAAAATTGTTTGCCTTTTCCAAATATAGTTTGGCAGTTTCAATAAATTTTAAAATTCAAAATTTGTTCACAAATTTGTGCTTAAAATATGTTCACAAATTTTAAAATATGTTATGAAAATTCAAAATGTGTTCTTCATTTTAGAATTTTGTTCACAAATGCGAAAATTGTTCATGTTTACAAAAAAGTACGAAAATTCATCGTTTCTAAATTTTGTTTTGAAAACAAGAATATGCTTGTGTCTTCTCTTTTCCTTTTCTGTTTCTTTTTTTTTTTTTACTTTTCAAGTATACTCTTATTTTTCTTAAAGTTGAAGTTTCGAAAATTGTTCAGAAACTTGAAAAATGATCATCCTAGAAAATACTATTTTTTTCAAAAATTGTCGTGTTTTCAAAAATTGTTCATAAATTCGAATAGTGTTTGCATTTTCAAAAACAAATCCGGGCATTTCAAGAATTTTTCTCATTTTTAAAAAATTTCTCAGCATTTAAAAGATGTTTTTGTTTTAAAAATTTGTTCACAAATTAAAAAATAATAATCTTTTTTTCATCTTTTATTCTAGTATTTCAAAAGTTGTTTCTTTTTTTAAAACTTTGTTCACAAATTTCTGTTTTTAAACTTTTCTTCTAGTATTTCAAAAGTTTTCGTTTCAATATTTTGTTCACCTAACTCAAAATGTTCGCATTTCCAAAATTTGTTCACGATTTTACCATTGTTCTCAGTTTAAAAATTTTGTTCTGAATCTAAAACGTTGTCCCCATTTTCAAAATTTGCTCACGAATTCTAAAATCTTCAGGAATTTTGAAAAAAAAATCACGTTTTCAAAAATGTGCTGTAACTTCAAAAAATGTTTGACTTTTAAATACGTTCCTCTGTTGTCTGTTCTTATTGTTTCGTGCTAACCATTTGGACATCTGGCGGCTTCAGCTCAAGTGGCTAGCTGCAAGGAATTTGAGGCGCGAGGACGCATGTTCGGGTCCTCCCAGCGCTGTCATTTTTGCGTCGTTAAGTTTTGCGCTCAGCTTAACTCGATTGTAGTGGGCCGGCCCAGTCTGGGACCTCCTGTGCGGCGCCCGCTCCATTTGCCGTAGTAAGCGGCGTACAGGAGCTCCCGGAAGAGGGGGCTAGAGGCAGAGATGCAAGAACACAAGACTAGGCAGCCAACTTTTCAGATAATCAGGTAAGCTTGCAGTTTCTGCAAACAAAGAGTAACCAGATAACCCATTTGTTTCAGATAATCAGTTGTAAAGCCGTTGCAGCAGTGATTTGCAAGTTCGATACACACTTGATTTGATTGGGAAGATGTAAAGTACGCGCCTGATCATCAAATTCTCCTACTTTTGTGACGATTTTCCTTAGGTAATTTATAAAATAAGCTCAACACATTATATATAGTTCAGTGACCGGCAACTAAGCCTCAATCGTTGGATGAGCCGTTGAATTTTTAGCCCATGGTTGAACAACCAAGTCCGATCCTCATTGAAAGCGTGAGTGAAAACTCATGCATGTGGGCCATGGGATAGTTGTCTTGCGGTTGAAAACAAATAGAATAAATAAAATATATACATAACAAACAAAAAATGGAATCGGAGGCAAGAATGGCTACTAAGCTTGGTTGACCAAGACTTAAAAGAAACTAAGTCGACCAATGGGAGAATAGCAAATCCGTTTTTCACAATGATATGGGTAAGGCCACTAAAACCAAGAGAAATTCTGCATTAGTCTATCCCGTCACAACGCTTTTGCCAGGGCCAGTATTAAGCACAAAACGGAGCATATAGAAAAGGGACCACGAATGTTATACACTACATGAATTCTTTCAACAAAATAATGGATGACAAAAAAATAATAAGGCCATTCACAAACATTGAAACCATATATATTACTATTTCTAGAAATCTACAATGATTAAGTTAGTAGATTAATTAATACATGTACATTGCTCAGGGTGCATTTATCATTTTTTACAACAAACAGCTATCTAGAACTTAATTGTTTTTTTTCAAAACCAAATAAAATAATATGAGAAAGAAAACTCTAATGCAAACATAAATACTTTATTTGCACTTGGCACACTTTAGTTTATATGTCTTCTATTAGATTCCCATAGGTTAGATAGATTTTTTTAAAGAATACATAATCATGATTGCAAAATTCAATCGTAAAACGCTTATAAAAATCTATAGAGTTTATGAACTCTTCGACATGACAATATTTTTTGTAGAAAATTTTATATATTGCATACATTTTCCAAGCATATATTCTTCATACTGAATTGTCAAAATTGACTTCATGCTTTTACAGAAAATCATCTATTTAATAAAGAGGTATCACATTTTATTGCATTTTCTTTGTTATCTCTCCTACTTAAAAAGAACGCAAGGCTTGCATCCGCTCTTCATTTGTCCAAGAGTACATACATTTCCTTCTCTCTCCCTCCATTTTGATTTTTTTCTCACGTCTCTTGTTTTTCTCACCGGCGGCTTTTCACAAATTTTCTTAATTGCCTCACTTTTATTTAATTACCAAGTGAAACTATGTTTTTTTGGTAAGACAAATAAATGCTTACCAAACAAGTGCTTATGAAATAAATCTTATTTGTTTACACAATCAAATTAATATGGACAAGTAAATTACGGGCTACCTACTATAACTTTTATATTCCGTTGCGACACACGGACAATTATCTCAGATGAAAATTGTAACTAATTTTCAATTTTACCTACCATCACCTATAAAATATTTAAATCTTTAAGGAATTAACATATTATCAAAGGCATTGGCACGGATGGTAATATCATCAATTATATTTAGTACCAAAATCAAGAGATCTCTATGCAGCTATAGTATATAGTCGCCCTGATACTAGTGACAAAGCAAACACTGGTCACTAGTAACTCAACAATTACCAGTGGTATGGGCGTATACTCGGCTCTTGCTGGTTACACCCTATTAGAAACCACTACAAGAAATATGTCAAGTAGTGACCTTCTGTCAGTGACCCTGAAAGAATTGTTCATAGATCTATGACCATTTCAGACCAATTTGTCAAAAAGGTGTTCGGGGGGCTTCAAACCCTAAACCATTGTGACCATTTTGGTCAGAAAGGTCATAGTTTCCTTACACGAAATGGTCCCAAAACAAACAGTGCTAGTCTGCTGCCTTATTTCTAGTTGTTAATGACCAATATAGATGGTCATAGCCTTGTATATTGTGGTGGATTGTGATGACTAGACGCCATCTCATCAGTTTTGCCTATGTGTCATGTCCATGTGGCAGTTTTTGCCCTAGGTTGTGAAGCAACCTATATTTCTGTTTATCCCAAAAATTCCCAAAAAATTCTCATAAATGTTTTGGATCATACTTCATCAAATATTTCAAAAAAATTCCTTGCCTATTTCAAAAATAATTCGAAAATATTCATTTTCCTATTCTGTTCGGAGCAGCACTTTGTGAAGGAAGTACCACTTTGGTGTTGGGGAACGTAGCAGAAATTCAAAAATTTTCCTACGTATCACCAAGATCTATCTATGGAGAGACCAGCAACGAGTAGAAAGGAGAGTGGAGAGTGCATCTACATACCCTTGTAGATCGCTAAGCGGAAGCGTTCAAGTGAACGGGGTTGATGGAGTCGTACTCGTCGTGATTCAAATCACCGATGATCTAGTGCCGAACGGACAGCACCTCCACGTTCAACACACGTACAGCCCGGTGACGTCTCCCACGCCTTGATCCAGCAAGGAGAGAGGGAGAGGTTGAGGAAGACTCCATCCAACAGCAGCACAACAGCGTGGTGGTGGTGGAGGAGCGTGGCAATCCCGCAGGGCTTCGCCAAGCACCATGGGAGAGGAGGAGGAGGGAGAGGGGCAGGGCTGCACCAACGAGAGATCAAATCGCGTGTTATGGGCAGCCCCTAGGCCTCATATATATAGGGGAAGGGGAGGGCTGCGCCCCCTTTAGGGTTTCCCACCCCAAGGGGCGGCGGCCAGCCTCCAGATGGCATCTGGTGCGGCGGCCAAGAGGGGGGGAGGAGTCCATCCTCCCCAAGGCACCTCGGAGGTGCCTTCCCCCTTGAGGACTCTTCCCTCTAGGGTTCCCTAGGCGCATGGGCCTCTTGGGGCTGGTGCCCTTGGCCCATGTAGGCCAAGGCGCACCCCCTACAGCCCATGTGGCCCCCCGGGGCAGGTGGCCCCACCCGGTGGGCCCCCGGGACCCTTCCGGTGGTCCCGGTACAATACCGATGACCCCGAAACTTGTCCCGATGGCCGAAACAGGACTTCCTATATATAAATCTTTACCTCCGGACCATTCCGGAACTCCTCGTGACGTCCGGGATCTCATCCGGGACTCCGAACAACATTCGGTAACCACATACAAGCTTCCTTTATAACCCTAGCGTCATCGAACCTTAAGTGTGTAGACCCTACGGGTTCGGGAGACATGCAGACATGACCGAGACGTTCTCCGGTCAATAACCAACAGCGGGATCTGGATACCCATGTTGGCTCCCACATGTTCCACGATGATCTCATCGGATGAACCACGATGTCAAGGACTTAATCAATCCCGTATTCAATTCCCTTTGTCTAGCGGTATTTTACTTGCCCGAGATTCGATCGTCGGTATCCAATACCTTGTTCAATCTCGTTACCGGCAAGTCACTTTACTCGTTCCGTAACACATCATCCCGTGATCAACTCCTTGGTCACATTGCGCATATGATGATGTCCTACCGAGTGGGCCCAGAGATACCTCTCCGTTTACACGGAGTGACAAATCCCAGTCTCGATCCGCATAAAACAATAGATACTTTCGGAGATACCTGTAGTGCACCTTTATAGTCACCCAGTTACGTTGTGACGTTTGATACACCCAAAGCACTCCTACGGTATCCAGGAGTTACACGATCTCATGGTCAAAGGAAGAGATACTTGACATTGGCAAAGCTCTAGCAAACGAACTACACGATCTTTGTGCTATGCTTAGGATTGGGTCTTGTCCATCACATCATTCTCCTAATGATGTGATCCCGTTATCAACGACATCCAATGTCCATAGCCAGGAAACCATGACTATCTGTTGATCACAACGAGCTAGTCAACTAGAGGCTCACTAGGGACATATTGTGGTCTATGTATTCACACGTGTATTACGATTTCCGGATAATACAGTTATAGCATGAATAAAAGACAATTATCATGAACAAGGAAATATAATAATAATACTTTTATTATTGCCTCTAGGGCATATTTCCAACAGTCTCCCACTTGCACTAGAGTCAATAATCTAGTTCACATCGCCATGTGATTAACACTCACAGGTCACATCGCCATGTGACTAATACCCAAGAGTTTACTAGAGTCAGTAGTCTAGTTCACATCACTATGTGATTAACACTCAATGAGTTTTATGTTTGATCATGTTGCTTGTGAGAGAGGTTTTAGTCAACGGGTCTGAACCTTTCAGATCCGTGTGTGCTTTACAAATCTCTATGTCATCTCCTAGATGCAGCTACCACGCTCTATTTGGAGCTATTCCAAACAACTGTTCTACTTGGAGCTATTCTAAATTATTGCTCCATTATATGTATCCGGTCTCTCTACTCAGAGCTATCCGGATAGGTGTCAAGCTTGCATCGTCGTAACCTTTACGACGAACTCTTTTACCACCTCCATAATCGAGAAAATTCCTTAGTCCACTAGTTACTAAGGATAACTTTGACCGCTGTCCTGTGAGCCATTCTTGGATCACTCTTGTACCCCTTGACTGACTCATGGCAAGGCACACTTCAGGTGCGGTACACAGCATAGCATACTGAAGAGCCTACGTCTTAAGCATAGGGGACGACCTTCGTCCTTTCTCTCTATTCTGCCGTGGTCGAGCTTTAAGTCTTAACTTCGTACCTTACAACTCAGGCAAGAACTCCTTCTTTGACTGGTCCATCTTGAACACCTTCAAGATCATGTCAAGGTATGTGCTCATTTGAAAGTATTATTAAGCATTTTGATCTATCCTTATAGATCTTGATGCTCAATGTTCAAGTAGCTTAATCCAGGCTTTCCATTGAAAAACACTTTCAAAATAACCCTATATGCTTTCCAGAAATTCTACGTCATTTCTGATCAACAATATGTCAACAACATATACTCATCAGAAATTCTATAGTGCTCCCACTCACTTCTTTGGAAATACAAGTTTCTCATAAACTTTGTACAAACCCAAAATTTTTGATCATCATCAAAGCATACATTCCAACTCCGAGATGCTCACTCCAGTCCTTAGAAGGATTGCTGGAGCTTTGCATACTTATTAGCATCTTTCGGGATTGACAAAACCTTCCGGTTGTATCACATACAACCTTTCCTCATTAAAATCGTCGAGGAAACAATGTTTTGACATCCTATCTGCAAGATTTCATAAATAATGCAGTAATCGCTAATATAATTCCAACAGACTCTTAGCATCGCTACGAGTGAGAAAATCTCATCGTAGTCAACTCCTTGAACTTGTCGGAAAACATCTTAACGACAAGTCGAGCTTTCTTAATGGTGACATTTACCATCATTGTCCGTCTTCCTTTTGAAATCCATCTGTACTCATTAGCCTTACGACCATCGAGCCGTTCTGCCAAAGTCTACACTTTGTTTTCATACATGGATCCTCTCTCGGATTTTATGGCCTCAAGCCATTTATCGGAATCCGGGCCCACCATCGCTTCTCCATAGCTCGTAGGTTCATTGTTGTCTAGCAACATGACCTTCAAGACAGGATTACGTACCACTCTGAAGTAGTACGCATCCTTGTCATCCTACGAGGTTTGGGAGTGACTTGATCCGAAGTTTCATGATCAATATCATAAGCTTCCACTTCAATTGGTGTAGGTGCCACAGGAACAACTCCCTGTGCCCTGTCACACACTAGTTGAAGAGACGGTTCAATAACCTCATCAAGTCTCCACCATCCTCCCACTCAATTCTTTCGAGAGAAACTTTTCCTCGAGAAAGGACCCGATTCTAGAAACAATCCATATTGCTTTCGGATCTGAATTAGGAGGTATACCCAACTGTTTTGGGTTTCCTATGAAGATGCATTTTATCCGCTTTGGGTTCGAGCTTATCAACCTGAAACTTTTTCATATAAGCGTCGCAGCCCCAAACTTTTAAGAAACGACAACTTAGGTTTCTCTAAACCATAATTCATACGGTGTCATCTCATCGGAATTACGTGGTGCCCTATTTAAAGTGAATGTGGTTGTCTCTAATGCCTAACCCATGAACGATAGTGGTAATTCGATAAGAGACATCATGGTACGCACCATATCCAATAGGGTGCAACTATGATGTTCGGACACACCATCACATTATGGTGTTCCAGGCGGTATTAATTGCGAAACAATTTCCACAATGTCTTAATTGTGTGCCAAAACTCGTAACTCAGATATTCATCTCTATGATCATATCATAGACATTTTATCCTCTTGTCACAATGATCTGCTACTTCACTCTGAAATTACTTGAACCATTCAATAATTCAGACTTGTGTTTCATCAAGTAAATATACTCAACATTTACTCGAATCATCTGTGAAGTAAGAACATAATGATATTCACTGCATGCCTCAGCACTCATTCGACTGCACACATCAAAATGTGTTACTTCCAACAAGTTGCTATCTTGTTCCATCTTACTGAAAATGAGGCTTTTCAGTCATCTTGCCCATGTGGTATGATTTGCATATCTCAAGTGATTCAAAATCAAGTGAGTCCGAACGGTCCATTTGCATGGAGTTTCTTCATGCATATACACCAATAGACATGGTTCGCATGTCTCAAACTTTTCAAAAACGAGTGAGTCCAAAGATCCATCAACATGGAGCTTCTTCATGCGTTTTATACCATTATGACTTACATGGCAGTGCCACAAGTAAGTGGTACTATCATTACTATCTTATATCTTTTGGCATGAAAATGTGTATCACTACGATCGAGATTCAATAAACCATTCCTTTTAGGTGCAAGACCATTGAAGGTATTATTCAAATAAATAGAGTAACCATTATTCTCCTTAAATGAATAACCGTATTGCGATAGACATAATCCAATCATGTCTATGCTCAACGCAAACACCAATCTCGGTGGTAGAGGGAGCGTGCGATGCTTGATCATATCAACCTTGGAAACACTTCCAACACATATCGTCAGCTCACCTTTAGCTAGTCTCCGTTTATTCCGTAGCTTTTATTTCGAGTTACTAACACTTAGCAACCGAACCGGTATCCAATACCCTGGTGCTACTAGGAGTACTAGTAAAGTACACATTAACATAATGTATATCCAATATACTTCTATCGACCTTGCCAGCCTTCTCATCTACCAAGTATCTAGGGTAATGCTGCTCCAGTGGTTGTTCCCCTTATTACAGAAGCACTTAGTCTCGGGTTTGGGTTCAACCTTGGGTTTCTTCACTAGAGCAGCAGCTGAATTGCCGTTTCATGAAGTATCCCTTTGTTCCCTTGCCCTTCTTGAAACTAGTGGTTTCACCAACCATCAACAATTGATGCTCCTTCTTGATTTCTACTTTCGCGGTGTCAAACATCATGAATATTTCAAGGATCATCATATCTATCCCTGATATGTTATAGTTAATCACGAAGCTCTAGCAGCTTGGTGGCAATGACTTTGGGGAAACATCACTATCTCATCTGGAGGATCAACTCCCACTCGATTCAAGTGATTGTTGTGCTCAGACAATCTGAGCACAAGCTCAACGATTGAGCTTTTCTCCCTTAGTTTGCAGGCTAAGAAAATCGTCGGAGGTCTTATACCTCTTGACGTGGGCACGAGCCTGAAATCCCAATTTCAGCCCTCGAAACATCTCATATGTTCCGCGACGTTTCGAAAACGTCTTTGGTGCCTCTACTTAAACCATTTAATTAAACTATCACGTAGTTATCAAAACGTGTATGTCCGATGTTCGCAACATCGACAAACGACGTTGGGGTTCAGCACACTGAGCGGTGCATTAAGGACATAAGCTTTCTACTGATCGCATAATCGCTACTATCAACTTTCAACTATATTTTCTCTAGGAACATATCTAAACAGTAGAACTAAAGCGCGAGCTACGACATAATTTGCAAAAGGTCTTTTGACTATGTTCAGGATAATTAAGTTCATCTTATGAACTCCCACTTAGATAGACATCCCTCTGGTCATCTAAGTGATCACATGATCCGAGTCAACTAGGCCGTGTCCGATCATCACGTGAGACGGACTAGTCATCATCGGTGAACATCTTCATGTTGATCGTATCTACTATACGACTCATGCTCGACCTTTCGGTCTCCGTGTTCCGAGGCCATGTCTGCACATGCTAGGCTCGTCAAGTTAACCCTAAGTGTTTTCGCTGTGTAAAACTGTCTTACACCCGTTGTATGTGAACGTAAGAATCCATCACACCCGATCATCACGTGGTGCTTAGAAGCGACGAACTGTAGCAACGGTGCACAGTTAGGGGAGAACACTTCTTGAAATTTTGTAAGGGATCATCTTATTTACTACCGTCGTCCTAAGTAAACAAGATGCATAAACATGATAAACATCACATGCAATCAAATAGTGACATGATATGGCCAATATCATTTTGCTCCTTTGATCTTCATCTTCGGGGCTCCATGATCATCATCGTCACCGGCATGACACCATGATCTCCATCATCATGATCTCCATCATCGTGTCTTCATGAAGTTGTCACGCCAACGACTACTTCTACTTCTATGACTAACGCGTTTAGCAATAAAGTAAAGTAGTTTACATGGCGTTCTTCAATGACACGCAGGTCATACAAAAAATAAAGACAACTCCTATGGCTCCTGCCGGTTGTCATACTCATCGACATGCAAGTCGTGAATCCTATTACAAGAACATGATCAATCTCATACATCACATATCATTCATCACATTCTTCTTGGCCATATCACATCACATAGCATACCCTGCAAAAACAAGTTAGACGTCCTCTAATTGTTGTTGCATGTTTTACGTGGCTGCTATGGGTTTCTAGCAAGAACGTTTCTTACCTACGCAAGACCACAACGTGATATGCCAATTGCTATTTACCCTTCATAAGGACCCTTTTCATCGAATCCGTTCCGACTAAAGTGGGAGAGACTGGCACCCGCTAGCCACCTTATGCACCAAGTGCATGTCAATCGGTGGAACCTGTCTCACGTAAGAGTACGTGTAAGGTCGGTCCGGGCCGCTTCATCCCACAATACCGTCGAAACAAGATTGGACTAGTAACGGTAAGCATATTGAACAACATCAACGCCCACAACTACTTTGTGTTCTACTCGTGCAAAGAATCTACGCAATAGACCTAGCTCATGATGCCACTGTTGGGGAACGTAGCAGAAATTCAAAATTTTCCTACGTATCACCAAGATCTATCTATGGAGAGACCAGCAACGAGTAGAAAGGAGGGAGTGCATCTACATACCCTTGTAGATCGCTAAGCGGAAGCGTTCAAGTGAACGGGGTTGATGGAGTCGTACTCGTCGTGATTCAAATCACCGATGATCAAGTGCCGAACGGACAGCACCTCCGCGTTCAACACACGTACAGCCCGGTGACGTCTCCCACGCCTTGATCCAGCAAGGAGAGAGGGAGAGGTTGAGGAAGACTCCATCCAACAGCAGCACAACGGCGTGGTGGTGGTGGAGGAGCGTGGCAATCCCGCAGGGCTTCGCCAAGCACCATGGGAGAGGAGGAGGAGGGAGAGGGGCAGGGCTGCACCAACGAGAGATCAAATCGCGTGTTATGGGCAGCCCCTAGGCCTCATATATATAGGGGAAGGGGAGGGCTGCGCCCCCTTTAGGGTTTCCCACCCCAAGGGGCGGCGGCCAGCCTCCAGATGGCATCTGGTGCGGCGGCCAAGAGGGGGGAGGAGTCCATCCTCCCCAAGGCACCTCGGAGGTGCCTTCCCCCTTGAGGACTCTTCCCTCTAGGGTTCCCTAGGCGCATGGGCCTCTTGGGGCTGGTGCCCTTGGCCCATGTAGGCCAAGGCGCACCCCTACAGCCCATGTGGCCCCCCGGGGCAGGTGGCCCCACCCGGTGGGCCCCTGGGACCCTTCCGGTGGTCCCGGTACAATACCGATGACCCCGAAACTTGTCCCGATGGCCGAAACAGGACTTCCTATATATAAATCTTTACCTCCGGATCATTCCGGAACTCCTCGTGACGTCCGGGATCTCATCCGGGACTCCGAACAACATTCGGTAACCACATACAAACTTCCTTTATAACCCTAGCGTCATCGAACCTTAAGTGTGTAGACCCTACGGGTTCGGGAGACATGCAAACATGACCGAGACGTTCTCCGGTCAATAACCAACAGCGGGATCTGGATACCCATGTTGGCTCCCACATGTTCCACGATGATCTCATCGGATGAACCACGATGTCAAGGACTTAATCAATCCCGTATTCAATTCCCTTTGTCTAGCGGTATTTTACTTGCCCGAGATTCGATCGTCGGTAGCCAATACCTTGTTCAATCTCGTTACCGGCAAGTCACTTTACTCGTTCCGTAACACATCATCCCGTGATCAACTCCTTGGTCACATTGCGCATATGATGATGTCCTACCGAGTGGGCCCAGAGATACCTCTCCATTTACACGGAGTGACAAATCCCAGTCTCGATCCGCATAAAACAATAGATACTTTTGAAGATACCTGTAGTTCACCTTTATAGTCACCCAGTTACGTTGTGACGTTTGATACACCCAAAGCACTCCTACGGTATCCAGGAGTTACACGATCTCATGGTCAAAGGAAGAGATACTTGACATTGGCAATGCTCTAGCAAACGAACTACACGATCTTTGTGCTATGCTTAGGATTGGGTCTTGTCCATCACATCGTTCTCCTAATGATGTGATCCCGTTATCAACGACATCCAATGTCCATAGCCAGGAAACCATGACTATCTGTTGATCACAACGAGCTAGTCAACTAGAGGCTCACTAGGGACATATTGTGGTCTATGTATTCACACGTGTATTACGATTTCCGGATAATACAGTTATAGCATGAATAAAAGACAATTATCATGAACAAGGAAATATAATAATAATACTTTTATTATTGCCTCTAGGGCATATTTCCAACATTTGGCATGTCCAAATGGTATCCATTTTCTACAGTGCTTTTCTATGCCCAAATAACCATCCTCCACCAAATGCCAGTTCAATCCATTCATTATTTTGAGCCCAGCTTCAACATTCGTATTTATGTCCAGTGTGGTACTTTGTAAAGCAAGTACCACCTAGGTTCCTCCTTTTGAGGTGAAAATTTGTGAAGACGGTCTTCTTAGTAACTAATCATCCTCAGCCAAAACTCACGCCCATTGACCATGTGCATTTCCCGTACCGCAAATCAAACACTTGGCTGCTTATTCATGTTTGAGCATAGTTGGGTCTCCTCATGAGAATCTTATGTTATAATTTTCTTCCTAGCACCTACCTGGGGAGTTCCCAGCCCACTAGACATGCCTAGGCCTCGCAGAACGCATGGCAACGCCACGGTCACGCGATGACCACGCGGCGGCATGCGAGCGTATGCGCTCTAGAGTTGGGCCCTCGGCCACCGTCCAAACCTCGATGTCTCACCATCAAACCATGTATTTCTGATTAAATAGATACTTATTTACCTAGAAATGATTTTTGGAAAAAATAAAGAGCAAACTATGAGGCACCTGCAGTTCAAATTTGACCCGCTTCCAGCTAAATCGACGGGAATTTGTCTTTTTCACCAGAGGTGGATCAAAACTTTTGACACCCAACCATTTTGTCAGTTGTGCATTATATATGGCCTAGTATTTTATAAAATTGATTAGGTCCAGTTTTGCAACAAATATATGGTAGGTCCTTCACAAAAAAACTCATTTTGGACACTCAAAAAAATGGAAAATGAATTTTTCGTCCAAAGAAAATAAAAAGTTCCTTAGGCAACATTGTTTGTCATTCCAAGATACACCCTTGTGCATGATATGAGGTCATTTGAACAAACTATGCCATGAATGTGGCCATAAGATTGATCATTTGGCTTGAAAGCCATGAATCTTCACACATGATAGCTCATTTCCGAGAACACTTTTTTAAAATAATTACCGTATTACAAGTTTATTATTTTTCCTGGAAACTTGGTCACATAAAATGACACAATGCGAAGGTTTTCCAATTTTTTGATTTTTTTTGAATTTTTTATGCCCGTTCCAAAATGCGGTCAAAATGGCGGGCTTGACCGTTCCTAGCTAGTGGTTGAATCTTGGAAAACTTTTGGTGTTTCTATGATAAAATAGATACTTATTTACCTATAAATAATTTTTATAAAAAATAAATAGCAAACTATGAGGCAGCTGCAGTTCAAATTTGACCCGTTTCCAACTGAATCGGCCGCAATTTGTCTTTTTCACCAGAGGTGGATCAAAACTTTTTACACCCAACCATTTGGTCAATTGTGCATTAAACATGGCCTAGTATTTTATAAAATTGATTTGTTCCATTTTTGCAACAATTATTTGGTAGTTCCTTCACAAAAAACCTCATTTCGGGCACTCGAAAAATGGAAAATGAATTTTCCGTGCAAAGAAAATGAAAACTTCCTTAGGCAACATTATTTGTAATTCTAAGATGCACCCTTGTGCATAATATAAGATCATTTGAACAAACTATGCCATGAATGTGGCCATATGATTGATCATTTGGCTTGAAAGCCACGAATCTTCACGCATGATAGCTCATTTCTGAGAACATTTTTTTAAAATAATTACCGTATTACAAGTTTATTATTTTTCCTGGAAACTTGGTCACATATAATGACACAATGCGAAGGTTTTCCAATTTTTTAATTTTTTTAATTTTTTATGCCCGTTTCAAAATGCGATCAAAACGGCGGGCTTGACCGTTCCTAGCTAGTGGTTGAATCTTGGAAAACTTTTGATGTTTCTATGATTAAATAGATACTTTTGTACCTAAAAATGATTTTTGGAAAAAATAAAGAGCAAACGATGAGGCAGCTGCAGTTCAAATTTGACCCGCTTCCCGCTGAACCAGCGGAAAATTGTCTTTTTCACGAGAGGTGGACCAAAACTATTGACACCCAAAAATTTGGTCAATTGTATATTAAATATGGAGTAGTATTTTAGAAAATTGATGAAGGCCAGTTTTGCAATAAATATTTGGTAGGTTCTTCACAAAAAAACCCATTTTTGCCACTTGAAAAATGATTAAAAATAGCTAGAAAGATCAGAAATGCATAAAAATTGGTCCTTATCCATAAAGTATGGTCTAACTTTAGTGAAAATTTGTATGGTCTCACAAAATTCCTCTATTTTTAGTACTTGAAAACTATTTTAAATCACTGATTTTCCGAACCAATCAGAACTCTTCCCACGGATCGATGACATGGCGCCCATCCATCCATCCATCCATCTCTCCATCCCACATCCATCCATCCATCTATCTACAGAAAAAAAGAAAAAAAGTAAAGAAAAAGAGATACCCCACCTGCAGCCCAAACCCTAGCTTAGTTCCCATCCCCGCATCGCACCCCTCCCTCATCCCCATCTCCTCGCCGCCGCCACGTACGGCGGCCGATGCCGGCAACTTCCAGCGTAATCTGCGGCTCCCAGCACATCACCGTGACCCCTTCCCTCCGCTCCATCCTCCCCTCGGACTAGATCCGCCGCGCATGTCCCCATCAACCAGATCGACCGCACCCTCCATCCCAGCCCCGACTATGCTGCAGATCGAGTACGACAGCCATGGCGTCGCGGCTGGCGGGTTCATATCCTCCATGGTGGCCTCCTCCGCGTCCTCCGCTGCAGCAGCCAGAGAGCGGCGGGTCCATCCCGTCCATGGTGGCCTCCTCCGCGTCCTCCGCGGTGGCCACGGCCGCGGACTACACGTGCCGGGGCGAGGCCTTCGGGGCAGACATGGTCCCTTCTACACGCCTCACTCCACCACTTGCTCTGCCTCCCCTCGATACAAATCCTCTCCTTCATTCCCTCTCTGCTTCCCTCATTTTTCTCTTGGTAGGATTCGATCTGGAGCAGCGCCCGCCCTCCACGGACGACGGCATCACCATGGAGATGGAGCCGCTGCAACATCACCAACTCACCCGATGCATGTAGTGCAGGCAAAAGAGGACGACGCCCAGCTACGGAATTTGAGCGGCAGCTGCTGAAGGTCCCCTGGTCTAATCAATTTTTTTTCATGTGCCATTTCTTTTTGTGTTTGTTTCTGACCAGCGGACTTATGGATGAATTACTGGAGATCTTCATCTGCCAAGTGTTGTTGATTTACTTGTTTGATTTCAGTTCACTGGCCATGTCACCTGTAGGTTTGTCCTTGTTCCCAAATGAGACGCTTGTGTTGTAGATGTACTGGCACTGAGTTAATAAGTCTGTGTACAGATGAGGCTAAAATGATAGTAATTTTGATCTAATAAAGCATACTTTTGAGCAGTTGAAGGAGGTGACTTGTCTTTTCCAGTACTCCTTCCTTCCCGATAACTATCTACTGCCACGCTCTTTTGTTCAGTCAACTGTTTAGTTTAGATGCGGCTTCAGTGCCAAGTTATCTGTCGGAAATATGTCTTCACTGGTGTCTGGGGAGATTAAGTGTCTAACTGTCAGCGCTAGCTGCTTGGACGACTGTTAATCCAGTTCTCCGTGCTTTTGTACCTGTCTTGACATTGATATCCTTGATCGTTTTTTGTTGTATGTCGTACTAGTAGTTAGTCGCCGCAGTAGTCTTGGTTGGCAGATCGGCTGCTTCATATGCTGCTACTGGTGAGAGGGATTGAGGGGGGGGGGAGATGCTTCATACACTGTTGATGTGTATGCACCCTGTTCCGTGCAATGCGCGAGGCAATTCACGGATTGAGATCGTTTTTGTGTGCTTGGAGAGATTTGGAATTTTTTTGCTCTGTTCGTCTAGAGATGGAGCATGTGTAGATAGAGTTCATTAGTTTTTGGTGTATTCGTCTTCATTTAGCAAAGTTCAGAAACACAAACAACAGCAGTTCATTAGTTACACTAAGCATTTTCCTGCCTATGTTGTATTTAGACCAAAATTTGCTAATAGACACCCCCTTCACAGATCTGCTATTTTTTGGCGTGCACATATCTGTATGTCTTAACAGTTTCCAGCAGTTGTGTTCTTGGTGTATAGTTAGGTGCAATCTTCTGCCCTGAAATCATCAGGAAATGCCTTTGCTGGAGCTCACCTATGGCCTTGTTTGTCCTGCAGGTTAGTGAGCATCATCAGGACTTTTGATGTTGAGTTGTTTGGACCAGGGGTTGATGAGTTTCTTTGAATGGACATGTGAACCACAATATGGACAAGAGATTGGCTGTGGTTTGATTAGGTTGTGTTTTGGTTGGTGCATCTTATGAACATGGTGTACTGATACTAAGCTACTAGCTATGTTATTTTGGTTGGTGCATCTTATGAACTTGTGGTGTAATGATATTGTTGGGCCTAAGTTAATGAAATCTTGGAGAATTGTATTATTATTATCATTTTATTCTCCTGTATTGGTTGACTGGCAAACTGTGGAATGAATTTTTTTGAGCTACTGTTGGTTATTGGCTGGACCAAAAATATTAAATTGTATGAGTGGGCTGGCTTGTCTCAAGGCCCAATGTAGTTTTTTAATAGAAAAAATATTCAATATATTTTTTTGGGTAGAGAGAAGGGCTGGCCCAATTAATGGTAGATTGAATAAATGGACTGCACATTGCTTGAGCCCAAGAACTAACATTAATAGGCTATGGCCCAAAAGTAAATGTAAAAATGGGCTAAATTATTGGGCTCAGCACATTAAAACAACTGATTTGGGTTGATCCTACATGGCATCCATGTCATCATTTTTGCCACGTCAGTGCCACGTTGGTTCAGCCACATCAGATCCTACGTGGCCTAGGCTCATTAGTAATGACCATAATTTTGGTCAAAGATTTAGGGACCAAAATTTTGGTCAAGGGCGGCATGACAAAAATTCCAAAAAAGGTCACGTTTGTTCGTTCTTGACGGCTCACTGTTGACCTTCCAAATTTGGTCAAAAAAAAAAGGTCAATAAACGAAAGCAATGACGAAATAACGACCAAAATGGGGAGTCATAATTGACCGTATTTCTTGTAGTGAACACAACATGTGGGGTAGGATAACACATCCTATACAAGTGTTTCCAAGTATAGGTCTACTAAAGTTCGAGACACGGGATATGTAACATTTAATGGCACATACCCCAAAGATAGCATATAATGCCCCCCCACCCCACCCCAAAATATGGATGGAGCTCTGTATATACTGCAAAAGGCGAAGTTTTGGAAAAGTTGAAGCAACTCGTGTAAAGTTCATTTCTTTCTGGTTTGGGTGATCTATAGATTAGAACTAAACCGAAGTAGATGCCACATCTCATATCTTTTTACTGTGTTGGCAATGCATCTCATTTTCACATCATTGGATGAACGTTCACACATTAGGGTTGGGAGGCAACAGGTAACTAAGGCGTCGCTTTTGCCGGATCAAGTCCTAAGCGAGTTCTACAACGTACTCGCTTACACAAGACTCGATTTATCCAGCGTTTTTCAGGCTAAACGCTGCTCAAACTGGGATTCCATTAAAGTTGAACTCATGTTGCCCAACATGTTCTCGATGCCCAATTGCCTGGCTGTTAGACTTTGTAACGTAGCCCAACTGTGTAATATGTATATTGTGTATCATTATAAATACATGTGATAGGCCACCCCTAGAGGGTTGAGCCAGTTCCCATAAATCCTACGTCTAATATGGTATCAGCCTAAACCTAGGACCTACTCCACCTCCGTCTCAGCCGCCGCCGCCGCCGTGCCCCAAACCCTAGGGCCGCCACCGTCGCCGCTGCAATGACTGCTTCCGCCTCTAGCTTTGCCAGCTCCGGGACCATACCCGCAATGCTGGCCGCCCTGCTGAATCTTCCTGCCCGCGCTGGTGCCTCGCCGACGCCGCACTTCTTCGGCACCACGGCGGTGGGCTTGCAGTTTTCCGCCCCGATCCCGCCGTCTCCTGCGCCGTCGACCGTCGCGGCCTCCACCGTCGCGATGTTCGCGCCACCGGCGGCTCCCGCTGGCTCGTCCCCGACACTCGCCATCATGCCGGCGGCCTCGGGGGCTCCGACGATCAGCGTGCAGGTGTGACACCCCCAGCCCCGGCGGTCTCCGCGGTAACTACCACCGACGCCACCTTGATCTCCGGGCCGTTCCACTTCGACAACCTCATCACGACTCGTCTCACGCCGGACAATTACATGTTTTGGCGCGCCAAGGTTCTACCGCTGCTCCGCAGCCGCTCCCTCCTTGGCTATGTCGATGGCTCTCTGCCGTGTCCGCCGCAGGTCCTTCACACCGTCCACGGCCCGGTCATCAACCCGGCGCATCGTCTGTGGGTGCAACAGGACCAAGCGATCCTCTCCGCCATCCAGGGTTCCCTTGGAGACGGGGTCGCTGGCCTTTGTCTCTTTGCTGCCTCCTCCTTGGATGCGTGGATGACTCTGGAACATGCGTTTGCCTAGACCTCCACTGCTCACGCGATGGCTCTTCGCAGCAAGCTTGATGATGTCAAGAAACTAGACTCCTCGGCCACAACATACTTCAACAAACTCAAGGTCTTGGCGGATACATTGACCTCTATCGGTCGACCATTGAGTGATGAGGAGTTTGCCGGCTATGTGATTAAGGGCCTTGATGCTGACTACGACAACCTTGCCGAGGCTGTCCACAACGCCAAGCCGCCACTTCCGCCGCACGAGCTCTTCTCCCAGCTGCTCTTCACCGAGCAACGCGTCGAAGCTCGCCGCTCCACCAACTCCATCGCCGACCAGCCCGCGGCCTTCTGGGCCTCGCGTGGCCAGCGCCTCCTTGCGCCTTCGCCGCATGCCCGCGTCACCACCCCGCCAGCGCCACCCTCGGGCGGAGGCCCTATACGCTGTCAGCTTTGCGGGCGTGAGAGGCATGTCGCATCCAAGTGCCACAAGAGGTTTCAGCAGAGCTTCCTGGGTATTGGCAACGATGGAAAAGGTAACGAGCGGCAGTTCGCCATGGCGGACTTTGGCCCTCCTGCTGCTCATGTTGCTGCCAAAAGCAAGGATACACGCATCGACCCCGGCTATACACCGTCATATCCGGTTGATCCTGCGTGGTATATGGACACTGGCGCCACGAATCATATGACGAACGAGCTCACCAAGCTGTCCACGCATGAGCCATATTACGGTCCCGACAAGGTTCACACCGCCAACGGTGTAGGTATGCCCATCTCTCACGTTGGTCAAGCATCTCTCTTAACTAGTCATCCATCTAGGCAGCTTCATCTTCGTAATATTTTACGGGTCCCCTCGGTGACTCTTAATATGTTATCTGTTCCAAAACTCACTCTTGATAACAATGTCCTATGTGAATTTCACCCATTTGATCTTTTTGTTAAGGACCGAGCCACCCGGGAAATTCTGCTTAGTGGTCGTCTCAACCATGGCTTATACCGCTTGGAGGATCCATCCATCCCGCGCGTCTTTAGTGGTGTTCGTGTGTCGCCGTACCAGTGGCACTCTCGCCTTGGTCACCCTGCCACTCCCATAGTTCGTCATATACTTCACCGTCATGAGCTGCCTATTGAGTCTAGCAATAAGGAGATGTCCGTGTGTGATGCCTGTCAACAAGGCAAAAGTCATCAGTTACCATTTGTTTCTTCTAATCGTCAAGTAACGAGTCCTCTTGAACTTGTCTTTTCTGATGTGTGGGGTCCCGCTCAAACTTCTGTGAGTGGTCACAACTATTATGTTAGCTTTATTGATGCCTATAGTCGCTTTACCTGGCTTTATCTTCTTAAGCGCAAATCCGATGTGTTTGATATATTCATTCAGTTCCAAGTGCATGTAGAACGTCTTCTCAAGCATAAGATTATTCATGTTCAGTCTGATTGGGGGGGGGGCGAATATCGCAACCTCAATGCTTTCTTTAATAAGCTTGGGATCTCTCATCGTTTATCATGTCCTCATACACATCAGCAGAACGGCGCTGTTGAGCGCAAGCATCGACATATAGTTGAGACCGGACTCACACTCCTGGCTCATGCGTCTGTACCCTTTCGTTTTTGGAGTGATGCCTTTGCTACAGCATGTTTTCTTATTAAACGTCTACCTACGCGTGTCATTAATATGAAAACTCCTATTGAGCTTCTTTTACATGAGACTCCTGATTATACCTTCTTTAAGGTGTTCGGGTGTGCTTGTTGGCCCCATCTTCGTCCATATAATTCTAGAAAGCTTGAATTTCGATCTAAGAAATGTGTGTTTCTAGGTTATAGTTCTCTTCATAAAGGCTACAAGTGCCTTCATGTACCAACAAACCATGTCTATATATCTCGTGATGTTGTCTTTGATGAGAATGTCTTCCCCTTTTCCTCCATGCCGCAGCAAACTTCCACACCACCATCTATGCATTCATCTCCTCTTATGCTTGGCCAATTTGAAGATGTTGCATATTCGCCTGTGTTGTTACCTAACCATGGTGCAGGTGTTGGACGTGGTGCTCGCCTGGAACTTCTTCCGGATACAACTCCTATCACGCATGTTGACCGGTCAGTGCACGTGCATGCACCCGTCGTCGACCCCGCCTCTGGCGCCGTGCCCGTCCATGCAACTGGACCAGCGCTGGTCTCCGACACTGGGCTGGTGTCATCCGAGGCTCGGCCCACGACAGTTGAGGCGTGGCCCACGACCCCGCCGTTTTCACCTGGGCGGCCTGAGCGGTCTCCGTCCACGCCCGGACTCGCCTCCGTCGTCGCCTTCGTCGACCGACCGTATGTCCCTGCCGCCCCTTTCGCCTGGGTCGGCTAGGCCTACCGTCGACTCGCTTGAGCCCTCGCCTGGGCTCCCATCGCCCGCTCTGCCATCATCCTCTCCTGTGTTGGCGCCGCCAGCTCCTGTTCCCGTTGCACCGCAACGCCCGCATACTCGCAGCCGCAGCAGTATTGTCAAACCCAAGCCGCGTCATGATGGTACTATCATATTTGGCTGCCTGTCTTGCTCATTCTGTTGTAGATCCCACTGATGAACCACGCCACTATGAGGTGGCTATGAGTATTCCTCACTGGCGGGCAGCTATGGAGCAAGAGTACAACGCTCTTCTGCATAATGAGACATGGACTTTGGTTCCTCCTCAGCCTCGTGTCAACGTCATTGATTCGAAGTGGGTTTTCAAAGTCAAGAGACATGCGGACGGGTCTATTGAGCGCTACAAGGTGCGTCTCGTGGCTAGAGGGTTTAAGCAGCGACATGGTCTGGACTACGATGACACATTCAGCCCGGTTGTTAAACCTACTACCATCCGGCTTCTTTTGTCTCTTGCAGTCTCTCGTGGTTGGTCTCTTCGACAGCTAGATGTGTAGAATGCTTTTCTCCATGGGTTGCTTGAAGAGGAAGTTTACATGCGGCAGCCACCAGGGTTTGTTGATCCAGATCAGCCTCATCATCTCTGTCGTCTGACGAAGGCGCTCTACAGACTGAAACAGGCACCTCGTGCCTGGCATGCTCGTCTTGCTTCGGCCCTTCGTACTCATGGATTCGTTCCGTCGACAGCTGACAGTTTGTTGTTCTTATTTCAGCGCCCCAGTCTGACTGTGTATTTGCTTGTGTACGTGGATGATATAATTCTGGTCAGTTCTTCTGCCACGGCTGCTGATGCTCTTGTGACTGCTCTTGGCAGAGATTTTGCGGTTAAAGACTTGGGACAATTACACTTCTTTCTGGGCATTGAGGTTGCACATCAGTCTCGTGGCAGCTTGGCTCTCACTCAGAAAAAGTACTCCCTTGATCTCTTGCGCCGTGCTGGTATGCTCAAGTGTAAGCCGTCACCCACGCCCATGTCCTCTACGGATAAGCTCTCGGCCACTGCTGGTTCTCCTCTTTCTTCTACGGATGCTACGGAGTATCGGAGTATTGTTGGTGGCTTGCAGTATCTGACTATCACCCGTCCTGATCTTTCATTTGCGGTTAACAGGGTATGTCAGTATCTTCATGCTCCTACAGATGCGCACTGGTCTGCTGTGAAGCGCATTCTTCGTTATGTGCGCCTCACTGTCTCCTATGGTCTTCATCTACGACCCAGTTCCTCTACTGTTCTCTCTGCATTCTCAGATGCTGATTGGGCTGGGTGTCCAGATGACAGGCGATCCACGGGGGGACATGCTGTATTTCTGGGTCCTAATTTGATCGCCTGGAGTGCGCGCAAGCAAGCCACTGTTTCTCGCAGCAGCACAGAGGCTGAGTACAAAGCAGTTGCCAATGCGACTGCTGAGCTTATCTGGATTGAGTCTTTGCTTCGGGAGCTGGTAATCTCCTAGTCACATCCTCCAGTTCTTTGGTGTGACAACATCGCTGCTACGTTTCTTTCGACAAATCCGATGTTCCATGCACGAACCAAGCACATTGAGATTGACTATCATTTTGTGAGGGAACGTGTTGCACAGAAGCTACTACAGATCAAGTTTATCTCCTCAAAGGATCAACTTGCCGACATCTTCACCAAGCCTCTACCTTCTCCCATGTTTGAGGTCTGTAGGCACAATCTCAACCTTCTAGATGCATCAGGAGTGAGTTGAGATTGAGGGAGGGTGTTAGACTTTGTAACGTAGCCCAACTGTGTAATATGTATATTGTGTATCATTATAAATACATGTGATAGGCCACCCCTAGAGGGTTGAGCCAGTTCCCATAAATCCTACGTCTAATACTGGCTAGCCATGGACTCCCACACAAACCAACGTGCCCTCTCTACGTGCTGGCGCCTGAGATGATAGAACACCTTCATGTCCAGTTTGTTTTTGCCTGCGAATTGTCCGCCTACAACAATGTTGCTGTTTGTAGCTATTGTTCCGTCTGAAGAAAGAAACACGTTGCTGCTTGCTACTTGAAGGGACGACCTAGTATGCTTGACTGTCACCTTGGATTTTTCTTCGGACATGTTTATTCAGTTTCATCTTGGTCTTGAAGCCAAATAGTTTGATGTTTCTTCTTGAAAAGTGGAGTTCCACTCGGGAAGTAAGTAATTACCACCCCTGTTGCTGTGGTCAAATTAATTTCATGTGCGTGGCAGCAAAATTTGGCAAAGAAAGGCGAAAACAAATACAAAGAGCCGTGCTCGTGCGTTTTGTTGCTTCAGGAAACTTTTGAGGCAGAACAGAAGATGTTGAAAGCTTGCATTTGAAACTGACGCAGAGGTAAAAAGCCACCTTCAACCAATCATCTGAAACGGTTTGGATTTCTGTAAGTAAGTTGAGATCATCAGGTGTAAAGCCTTTGCAGCAGTGATTGACAAGTTTGATACACACGTACGGTCCCTAGTCCCTACTGCTAAACACTTGATTTCATTGGGAAGATCTAATGCGTGCGTCTGATTATGACATTCTCCTACTTTTGTGATGATTTTTCTCTGCTAATTTATAAATAAGTTCAACACAATAGTTTAGCAACCACAAACTAATCCTCGCTCATTGGGTGAGTAGTAAAGATTGAAGATAAAGATAGGTCTTGTTGGACCAGGAGTTCAGGATACGTACGTACGGACAAGCCGGCAGGACCTGGCTGGCTGTGTGCGTCCCGTGTGCGTTTAGAATGACCTTTTTTGCGGGGAGCGTTTAGAATGACTTTGGCCACAAGTATGGACCAACGAGGCCGATCCCGTCACCGACCAAACAAGTTTCTAGGTTACCACATCCGAACTCGTGTCTAAAAGGATCTAAGGATCTGATTCTCTACAAACATGGTATGCAAACAATCCGTCTACAAGGCTTTTTGTTTTGGACGCCGATAACGCTCACACGTGTGGTGGAAGCAACACCCGTTCACACATCATGTGTGATGCGAGCAGGAGACAGCCCACACGTGTCATGTGTTGGCGAACATTAGAACCGTTCACACGTGTGGCAGGAGGAGCACCCTACCACACACCCTGTATCGACGTACACGTTCCGTGTGGGATCGATTCCAGACTGAATGATTTCCTGTTGGCCAAACATGACGCTGAACTAGCCAACCCAACTACGAAAAAAAGCACGTGCAACCCAGTTACCTATTGCTTCACTAAAACAAGCCAAAAAAACAGCACCAAGAACATGTGTTTATAAAAATTAAAAACAATACAGTTGCCGTATAGTACATACATGCCAACGAAAACAATTTGACATGTGTCGATTTTTTTTTGGCATGTCAACAACTTTGCAAAGTATTGTACAAAATGATATATATATACATATATATGTAATGCCATGGCGCAACAAGTTTGATAGAGTTGCTGTATACGAATGATTTCTATTAAAATTGTTGTTATTGATCTGATTATGAAAATTATATGGTCTAAAAGTACTGGAATTACCATTGTCTAAGTAGTAAACAATGCCAAATAAAAAACTGCATACTGAATATACCCAAGGTAAAAAAATGGTTGAAAATTTACCATGACACCTCTACTGCTATATGATGGCAAATTGTATGAATTTGCCATGGAAGATATTGTTGTTTCCCAAGCTAAAAACATGACAAGTTTTGCAGCGGGGGTGCATATCAACTTGCCATCACATAAAAATTCAAACAAATGCCATGTTTTCAAAAAATAAATAAATCATGGTCGTCATCACGGAGGACGACCTCCTGGTCGGGATCTTAGTCCACGTCTAGGCCGGGGGGAGGAGCTACATTGCCATGGTGAAAGGACATGCGGTGCCCCCATGTGTGGTTTTGGTAATTGATGACATTCTCTATGGACTAATGGTTGCATTGAGTTATATTTGAAGGATTTTTCCATAGGCATTTCTTGAAGTCCATGTGTTGGTTTCAAGGAGTTTATGGGTTGACCAAGGTGCTATTAAGGAATTATTCAAAGATTGGTCATGTGAGTGTTGAGCTTATTGCAAGCATGTCTTGAAGAAGAAGATTGTGTGATCATTCATGTTTACCTTCAAGATATCATCCAAACGAAGAGAGTTGGAAAGATTCAAGGTTGATCAAGACTAAGTCAAGAGTGAATCAAGTTGATCAACTCACAAAGCGTAAAGGATGTACCGAGAGGGATCAAGTGATCCCATGGTATGGTAAGAATTGTCCATTGCACTTTGTGTACTAACCCATGTTCTATGTGAGAGTCTATGTGGGGTTAGGTACGTGTCCATGGGCTTGCGTCAAGAGGAAGATATCATACAACCCATGGAAAGGATGACATCAAGTGGTGATCGTCATCAAGATTGCTGTGCAAGTTCAAGTGGAGCATCACAAAGAGATCAAGTGCTTGAAGCTTGCCATCCATTGTGGTGTCAATGGACTTGTGAAGATGTGCTGAAGAGTGGCTCACCCATAGTGGAGTATGGGGGAGCAATCATCTAGTCTCCATCGACCCAATGCAATCAAGAAAGGTGGTCCATCTTGAGGAGGACAAGATCGTCATCATCTAGCTCAAGTGGATCATGTGCAAGGCAAATGTTTGCCCTTGATAGGTTTTCTATTTTATCGGTCTCATGGTGGTAGTTGGGAGATCGGGTTATATGATCGATAGCCGTACTATCAAGGGGGGCTCTCAAGTGAGTAGCTTGATCGTATCGTTCATCGAGAGCTCAAACCATTGCATCCTTGCATCATGTTTCTTGGTTCTTGTTTGGTTCTCTTTGTGAGTCTTAGATCTTATGGTCATCTTGATGCCAAGCTTGAGTTCATCGACAACGGAGTTTGCATGCGTCTTCTATGATGTTTTCGGTGTTGGAGGTTTTACCGGTCTTATCCGAGGAGGGGTTCTCACCATTTTTTTGGGACTTTTCTCATTTGCTTCTTATTGGTATTTCTATCAAGATTGTGTTAGCCCTTGTCGCTAGCTTCCCAACAAACTTGGTTTCGTCGAATTTGGAGTCCGTTTGCAGAAGTTGTGTCAGTTTTGGTGTCTTTAAAAGGGGCTGCTGCGGATGTAATTTTTTAGTACCGCTCTTGGGAGCGGTACTACCGCGACCACTTCCGTGGCTACTTCCGCTCGGGACCAAAAACTCGTCACAAGTCCAACGGTGGTAGGCACGGATGTAATTTTTTAGTACCGCTCGCAAGCAGTAGTACCGCTACCCTTAGCAGTAGTACCGCTACCCCTAGCGGTAGTACCGTAAGGTCAAGCGGTTCTACCGCTCCGATGGTTCTTCTGGCTTTTTTGCCTTCTCGCTGTTGTGTTTCAAAGGGCTACTACCGCCCTAGTGGTAGTACCGCTCCTTGGAGCGGTAGTACCGGTCGGTGCGGGCTGTGAGCATAACGGTTGGATTTTTCCCCACCTATAAAAGGGGGTCTTCTTCCCCAATGAACCTTATCTCTTGAGCTCGTGTTCTTCCCCCATTGATGACCTTCTTTGACCTTGCTAACTCTCAATCCCTCCAATGATTCTTTCTAGTTCTTGAGGGAAAATAGAGAGGAGATCTAGATTCACGTTTCCACCAATCACTTTCTCCTCTAAGTGAGGGGAACCCCTTGGATCTAGATCTTGGAGTTCTTCATGTTCTTCTTTTGTTCTTCCTCTCATTTTCCTCCCTAGCATTAGTTGCTTTGGTGGGATTTGGGAGAGAAGGACTTGGGCACTCCGTGTGCTCTTGCCATTGCATTTGGTGCATCGATTTGAGTTCTCCACGGTGATACGTGGAAGTTACAAGTTGAGAAGCTTATTACTCTTGGGTGCTTGGTACCCTTGAGCTTGTTCCTCTTGGGTGCTTCGGCGCCCTAGACGGTTGAGGTTACTTTGGAGCCATATTCCATTGTGGTGAAGCTTCGTGGTGTCGTTGGGGAGATAGCCCCAACCTTTGTGGTGTTCGGAGCTCAATCATTGTGGTGTAAAGCTCCGGGCAAGCGTCGGGGTCTCCAATTAGGTTGTGGAGATCGCCCCGAGCAATTTGACGGGTTTCGGTGACCGCCCCCAAGGGTTGCCAAAGTGTACGGGTACGGTGACCGCACCCAAGGGTTGCCATTTGTATGGGTTCGGTGACCGCCCTCAAGGGTCCCTTAGTGGAATCACGACATCTTGCATTGTGCGAGGGCGTGAGGAGATTACGGTGGCCCTAGTGGCTTCTTGGGGAGCATTGTGCCTCCACACCGCTCCAAACGGAGATTAGCATCCGCAAGGGTGTGAACTTCGGGATACATCATCGTCTCCGCGTGCCTTGGTTATCTCTTACCCGAGCTCTTTACTTATGCACTATACTTTGTGATAGCCATATTGTTTCTTGTCATATATCTTGCTACCACATAGTTGTTTTTCTTGCTTAGCATAAGTTGTTGGTGCACATAGGTGAGCCTAGTTGTTTTAGGTTTTGTGCTTGACAAATTAACCATTAGGTTTATTCCGCATTTGTTCAATCCTAAACCATAATTATTTTAAAGCGCCTATTCACCCCCCCTCTAGGCGACATCCACGATCTTTCAATTGGTATCAGAGCCTCGTCTCTCTTTGTTAGGCTTAACCACCTAGAGAGTAAAGATGTCAACTAGGGGATTAGGATTCTCTGACACTCTTAGTTTCGATGGCACAAATTTTGATGTTTGGGTAATTCGCATGCTTAATCTCTTTAGGGTCATGGACCCGAATTTAGAGCGAATTGTAGATATGGGTTTTTCTCCTCCAAAGGATCCCCAAAGATTATCTTTAGAGGATGAGAAAAACTCTTATCTCAATGCTCAAGCTTCTAATGTGCTTTTCGATGCTTTGAGCAATGTAGTTATATTTCAACTCATGCCGTTCCGGGATGCTCATGAGTTGTGAACAAAGCTTCAAGATAAATATGGTGTGTCCAAGATTTGTGGGGATGATTGTTCTCCCTCCACCTCCAGCCGTGTTGCCTTCTCAACTTCTTCTACTTCACCTACATGTGGATTGCCACAAGGTAATGCTAGGGTGAGTGGTGGTGGTCATTGCAATGATGATAGTGTGCTTGTTCTTGGTGATTCTTCATCACTATCTTATTGCAATGGTCCTTCTTTGGATTTTAACACTTCAAGAACCTTACATGTTTCACATGCTCGTGTTGGTAGTCCTTGCATATCATGTAGAAATTGCTTGCTCAAATCTCATGATGATATGCTTGCTATGTCTTGTTGCCTTGATAAAAATGTATCTATTTCCTCGAGTTGTTGTGCTAACAATGTAGAGGAAACCCAACACTCCATGGAACAAGATGTGGTCTTGAACGGTGCTTCAAGGGATCCTACATCATCATCGATTTCTTTTTGCCTTATGGCTAAGGCTTCAAAGGTATCTCCCACTTTGAATCCCAATATATCTTGTGATGATATTGATGATGGCAAGAATGATGATGATGTTGATTACGATGAAGAGAATGATAATGTTGCCTCCTTAAAAATTAAGGGGGACATGGTTTTTAAAGCTCTTCATAAAAATAAAATTGCTCGTTCCAACTTCATGGAAATTTTGTCCATTGACATTGAGGGCAAGAAATATATTGAGGAGTTGGAATCTCATCTCGAGGAGCATGAGGTCACCATTGAGAAAATGGAAGGTCATGAGCGTGATTACGCTAATGAGATTGCGGACCTCTCTCAAGCTCTTGAACTTGAACAAACCACCAAGGAATCTCTTGAGGAGACTTTTGCTCTAGAATTATCTAGAGTGAGGGAATCTCGTGATAGAGCTCTTGAGGTGGCCAATGATTTTGAAACTAAAAATGAGGAGCTTGAAGTTGTGCATGCTAAACTCCTCGAGGACTTTGAGCACCTCGAAAATGGCTCAAGGGTCATTAAGAGTGAGCTCATCAAACTCACCGAGTCTCATGCTCAACTTAAAGCTTCATATTCAAAAGAGCTTGCCACGTTGTCTTCTCCTCTTATTGTTAATGATGATGCTTGTGCTACTAACTCTATCTCTTGTGAAGCATCCATATTGAAGGAGAATGTTGAGCTAAGGGCTCAACTTGAGTTCCTATCTAGCAATTATGGGATGTTGGAAGAAAATCATGTAAAGCTCACAAGCTCTCATGATGATCTTCTAGTATCCCATAATGTGCTAATGTTAGCTCATGAGGCCATGCTTGCTAAGGTAACATCTAGTGAGCCTCATGTGGATACTAGCACTACTTTTAGTCAAAATGCTATATTGCCTTGTGCTAGTCCTCGTGATTCATCCATGCATAACATTGGTACATCTTGTGATGAATTGCTTTCCTTGCCTTGTTGCTCTAACAATGAAGCTTATACTTCCTCTAGTGCTTTTGTTGAGACTAACCATGTAGAGGAAATCAAAGAGCTCAAGGCCCAAGTCACTTCTTTGAAGAAAGATTTGGAAAAGTGTCATGAAGGGAATGCCACACTCAACAATATCTTGAGTGTACAAAAATCCCCCAATGACAAAGGTGTACTTGGATTCAACACCAATAAGAAGAAGAAGTCCAAGAGCAACAACAAGAAGGCCCCAAAACAAGTCAAGAGTTCAGCCAAGATTATTTGCTTCAAGTGCAAAATTGAAGGGCATCATGTTAGATCTTGCCCATTGAAGAAGAAGGCCATTAGTGACAAGCAACAAGGGAAGCAGCTACAAGTGCATTCTCATGCTCAACCTCTAGTTGAAGAAAGGCCTCTTCCCAATAAGACTCAAGCTAATGCTTCTCAAGTTGAGAAATCAAGTGAGAAGAAAGGGAAGAGTAGACGTTGCTACCTATGTCGTGAAAAAGGTCACATCGCTTCTTCATGCACGAATGGTACCTTATCCAACCCTATCCTAGTTGATGATATCTATTCTCTTGGGAAGGATAAGGTTGGCAATGTGTTTGCCAAATTTATTGGTACTCAAAGTGGTGTCAAGAAAAGAACCATTTGGGTAGCCAAGCCTATTGTGACTAACCTCTTAGGACCCAACTTGGTTGGGGACCAACTAGCTCATACTTGATCAATAAGTGTTGTTGGAGGTCATTGGAGACTTGGCTACATTATGAAGAATTAAGGGGACTTCATCATTCTTATTGTCTCAAGCCAAGTCAATTGGGTTATCAAGTTTCTATCTTATATCCAATGTGCCTCCTTGCGGTAACTTGTACTCAAATTGTTTACATTGAAAGTTACTTGCCCCTTTGCATGTTTTGGTTTTGTTCCTTGCATGTGTTTGTATATGTTGTGTCTCAAAATTGCTTATCTTGAGTAATCAAGTTTGTGTATGTTGGTTTGCACTTCATGTACATGTGTGTTGTACGTTGAGCCTTTGTGCATCTTGTTTGTATCTTAGTTGGCTCTCGTGAGAGATTAATGGAATATCCCATTATGGGGGAGTGATGTGCTTTGTGCACCTCACAATCCTATAAATGTGTGTACATGAGTAATACCATCTAGTATTGATATTTCAAGATTATCTAGTCGCTATGTGGTATGTCTTCTCATGAGAAATTCAAATTCTAAATAGTCCATTAATTATCTCTTGTTGGATCCTTTTATTTGCCCCTTGTTTATCCTTAATTGGTATCACATTATGGGGGAGTAATATGCTATGTGTATATTACTAGCCTAGAAAATGTGTACATTTGAGATATTGTCACCTAGAGTTGATATTGTAAATTATCTTGTTCCTAGGTGGCATGTTAGCTCTGCAAGTTGCAATTTGCTTTTTGTTTGGTGTGAAGATGATGTCGGATATCCTTGCTATCTACCAACGGGAATTATTTCCATTTATTTCTTGTCTTTTGACAATTGGTACTTACTTGTGTGGTAGAATTTATTGATCATCTTTACATTGGCTTTTGCTTTTATTTGCATTTTCTCTTGCCTAGGAATGTATCAACTCCCTTTGTCTTCCATACCACTTGAGGATCTTGTTAATTTCTTGATCTTGTCTAGTGTTTTCTAGATATAGTGAAAGTGGTGATCCCACCTTGTGCATTTTGTATTCAAATGCAAATTCTCTATAATGCACTAGTCTTGGGGGAGCTATCCTATTTTCTATAAAACACTCATCTTGTGATCCTTATCAAGTGTGTGTTGGTGGAAGGCAAGCCGTTTTCTTTTTGGTACTTTGTGCCATCATGGAACTTTGTAGAGAGCTTGGTTTGTTTGGAACCATCCTCTCTTTTGGGAGTTTGATATCTTTTATTTAGTGTGTATCAACGAATATCTCATTCCTCGGTGTATCTATTATGGATATCCTCCAAGTGATGATTTATTCATTTGGTATCTTTTCTTCACTTGGTTTTTCTTTGTCATTTGGTATCGGTTCTTGAAAGTCTTGAGCATGCATATTAATTTGATGTAGTATCTTTGGCATGCTTTCTTTCTTTGACCCAATATATAGGGGAAACTCCACCAAGTCTCAAATTGGATGGGACGTGCATGAAATTCATTTTCATATCTATATGCACATATTTATGTGGAGTTTGTCCTATGTATTGTTGGTTCTCTAACTCTTTGGTCCCAATGAGTTTGGGTACCATTTTGTTTGTGTTGTTCTAGGAACAATTGGAGATGCATTGGACGCTCGGCTCACTCACAAGGAAGGTGGTGTCTCCATGTGCTTACTGGAGTCAAGCTAGGATGATCAATGAACTAATATCCACCTTTAATTGGTATCTACTACATCCTTCCATTGATATCTCGGTAACAAGTATCATCATCTTCTTCATGCACTCATTTCTTGCATCAACCTTGTGTAGGTTGCATCATGGCATGTTTCTCATTATTTCTTGTGATACTTGTTTTCTTTCTCAAAGCATCCCAACAATGATCTCTTGTTGCTAGTTGCGATGTCTTTGATGTTCGTGTGGTTGGAATTCATTTATATACAATAAGACCATATCTAGCCATGTGATATGCTCTTAAGCAAATTTCTTATTGGTATATTTATGACTTCCTTGTGGATATCTTGTTCCTTCCTTTTTGTAACTATTTCGTGTGTATATCCTTCTTTGTGGATTGATATCATCATGATTTTCATCTACCTAGAATCTTATACACTTGAGATAAGTTACATCTCTAGTTGATATCCCTTTCTTTCACGTCCACCGGTTCTTTCTCATGTTATTTCTTTGGCGGCTCTGAGAAAGTGTGTGCCTTGAGTGTGGGTCATTTCTCATTGCATCTTGTTGCATTCTTGTGTGGTGAAGATCATTCTCCTCATGCTTGTCTTGACGAGGCTTGCCATCTAATTGGTATCCCTCGTCTTGATGAGGCTTTCACTTTCTATCTTCACCATGGGTTGTCACAAGTGTTGTTTTCTCATTTTGCATATTTAGTGTGCTTGTGAACCCATTTGCACGGTGTGTGTGTGGGGAGGACATGTCATGCACCGTGTATCTCATTTATCCAAGACTATGTTGATGCTTAATGCTCATCCTTATTTTAGTCTTCTCAAGTGCTTTGCCATGACCCAGACACATCATTTTGGTTGAGTCTATTCTTAAGTTGCCTCTTTTACATGTTGCTCAACCATGTGTTTGTTGCTTGTGCTAGGATTTGTTTCCTACATGCTCACTTACACTTGTTGTGAGTTTCTATTGATTTTCGAAGAGTGATGATCCTATTTTCTGCACTCGGTATCCTAATGCAAATATTCTAAGGATTGCACAAATCATGGGAAGCTTCACTAGTGTCTTTAGAACACTCCATTGCTCTCTTGCACTTGTCGTGAGGTTCTATTGATCTTGGGGGAGTGACGATCCTATTTTGTGCTCGATGTATCCAACTACAAAACTAAATTGTGCACAAATCATGGGGAGCTTCTCTAGTTTTTCTTTAGAACACTCCTTTACTCATATCGTAATATCCTTATTCATGTGGCTCATAGGATCTTTGGTCTAGTTGGTTCAATTGATATCCTTTGTTTACTTGCTTCAATTTGTATCTTTTGATTGCTTGATTGCTTGTTTCTCTCTTTTTTATGTCTTTGTGGCATATCATTCTTTTGCTATCTTTGTGCCTCAATATAGTTTGTGCCCCTCCAAGTATTTACCTTTGGATATGTTTGTTGCATTCCACTAACTTGTTGAGAAATACACAATTTATGAAGAACCGCAATTTATATTGGCCTTCTAAGCTTTTCGCCCATTTTGGCAATCGATGCCAATGGGGGAGAAGTTCCAGAGAGTTTTGTGGAGAAGTTTAGAGAGTTGTCTCCTCCTGCTTTGGTTTTGTTCCTTAGCATTTTCATCTCATACGCATGGTGATGCATAATTCCTTATATAAACTCTCTTGAAAGTGATTGTCATCAATTACCAAAATGGGGGAGATTGAAAGGACATGCGATGCCCCCATGTGTGGTTTCGGTAATTGATGACATTCTCTATGGACTAATGGTTGCATTGAGTTATATTTGAAGGATTTTTTCATAGGCATTTCTTGAAGTTCATGTGTTGGTTTCAAGGAGTTTATGGGTTGACCAAGGTGCTATTAAGGAATTATCCAAAGATTGGTCATGTGAGTGTTGAGCTTATTGCAAGCATGTCTTGAAGAAGAAGATTGTGTGATCATTCATGTTTACCTTCAAGACATCATCCAAACGAAGAGAGTTGGAAAGATTCAAGGTTGATCAAGACTAAGTCAAGAGTGAATCAAGTTGATCAACTCACAAAGCGTAAAGGATGTACCGAGAGGGATCAAGTGATCCCATTGTATGGTAAGCATTGTCCATTGCACTTTGTGTACTAACCCATGTTCTATGTGAGAGTCTATGTGGGGTTAGGTACGTGTCCATGGGCTTGCGTTAAGAGGAAGATATCATACAACCCATGGAAAGGATGACATCAAGTGGTGATCGTCATCAAGATTGCTGTGTGCAAGTTCAAGTGGAGCATCACGAAGAGATCAAGTGCTTGAAGCTTGCCATCCATTGTTGTGTCAATGGACTTGTGAAGATGTGCCGAAGAGTGGCTTACCCATAGTGGAGTATGGGGGAGCAATCATCTAGTCTCCATCGACCCAACACAATCAAGAAAGGTGGTCCATCTTGAGGAGGACAAGATCGTCATCATCTAGCTCAAGTGGATCATGTGCAAGGCAAAGGTTTGCCCTTGATAGGTTTTCTATTTTATCGGTCTCATGGTGGTAGTTGGGAGACTGGGTTATAGGATCGATAGTCGTACTATCAAGGGGGGCTCTCAAGTGAGTAGCTTGATCGTATCATTCATCGAGAGCTCAAACCATTGCATCCTTGCATCATGTTTCTTGGTTCTTGTTTGATTCTCTTTGTGAGTATTAGAGCTTATGGTCATCTTGATGACAAGCTTGAGTTCATCAAAAACGGAGTTTGCATGCGTCTTCTATGATGTTTTCGGTGTTGGAGGTTTTACCGGTCTTATCCGAGGAGGGGTTCTCACCATTTTCTTTTGGGCCTTTTATCATTTGCTTCTTATTGGTATTTCTATCAAGATTGTGTTAGCCCTTGTCGCTAGCTTCCCAACAAACTTGGTTTCGTCGAATTCGGAGTCCGTTTGCAGAAGTTGTGTCAGTTTTGGTGTCCTTAAAAGGGGCTGCTGCGGATGTAATTTTTTAGTACCGCTCTTGGGAGCGGTACTACCGCGACCACTTCCGTGGCTACTTTCGCTCGGGACCAAAAACTCGTCACAAGTCCAGCGGTGGTAGGCACGGATGTAATTTTTTAGTACCGCTCGCAAGCAGTAGTACCGCTACCCTTAGCAGTAGTACCGCTACCCCTAGCGGTAGTACCGTGAGGTCAAGCGGTACTACCGTTCCGACGGTTCTTCTGGCTTTTTTGCCTTCTCGCTATTGTGTTTCAAAGGGCTACTACCGCCCTAGCGGTAGTACCGCTCCTTGGAGCAGTAGTACCGGTCGGTGCGGGCTGTGAGCATAACGGTTGGATTTTTCCCCACCTATAAAAGGGGGTCTTCTTCCCCAATGAACCTTATCTCTTGAGCTCGTATTCTTCCCCCATTATTGACCTTCTTTGAGCTTGCTAACTCTCAATCCGTCCAATGATTCTTGCTAGTTCTTGAGGTAAAAGAGAGAGGAGATCTAGATTCACGTTTCCACCAATCACTTTCTCCTCTAAGTGAGGGGAACCCCTTGGATCTAGATCTTGGAGTTCTTCGTGTTCTTCTTTTGTTCTTCCTCTCATTTTCCTCCCTAGCATTAGTTGCTTTGGTGGGATTTGGGAGAGAAGGACTTGGGCACTCCGTGTGCGCTTGCCATTGCATTTGGTGCATCGGTTTGAGTTCTCCACGGTGATACGTGGAAGTTACAAGTTGAGAAGCTTATTACTCTTGGGTGCTTGGTACCCTTGAGCTTGTTCCTCTTGGGTGCTTGGGCGTCCTAGACGGTTGAGGTTACTTCGGAGCCATATTCTATTGTGGTGAAACTTCGTGGTGTCGTTGGGGAGATAGCCCCAACCTTTGTGGTGTTCGGAGCTCAATCATTGTGGTGTAAAGCTCCGGGCAAGCGTCGGGGTCTCCAATTAGGTTGTGGAGATCGCCCCGAGCAATTTGACGGGTTTCGGTGACCGCCCCCAAGGGTTGCCAAAGTGTACGGGTTCGGTGACCGCCTCCAAGGGTTGCCATTTGTACGGGTTCGGTGACCGCCCTCAAGGGTCTCTTAGTGGAATCACGACATCTTGCATTCTGCGAGGGCGTGAGGAGATTACGGTGGCCCTAGTGGCTTCTTGGGGAGCATTGTGCCTCCACACCGCTCCAAACGGAGATTAGCATCCGCAAGGGTGTGAACTTCGGATACATCATCGTCTCCGCGTGCCTCGGTTATCTCTTACCCGAGCTCTTTACTTATGCACTATACTTTGTGATAGCCATATTGTTTCTTGTCATATATCTTGCTATCACATAGTTGTTTATCTTGCTTAGCATAAGTTGTTGGTGCACATAGGTGAGCCTAGTTGTTTTAGGTTTTGTGCTTGACAAATTAACCGTTAGGTTTATTTTGCATTTGTTCAAGCCTAAACCATAATTATTTTAAAGCGCCTATTCACCACCCCTCTAGGCGACATCCATGATCTTTCACATGGTCAAATGAAAAGTAGCTTTTGTCGTGCTGCTAAGGAAAAAGAACATTGCCATGATCCTTAAACTACATTTGCCATGCTTGAACTAGATTTTCCATGGGACAAATAAAACTGCGATGGTATCTATTTTTGAAACATGAGTAAATCTAATGTTGCTATGGCCCCGTTAAATTTGCCATGGTCCCTTCAAAGAAGAAAATTTGCCATGTTACAAAAAAGGAAAGAAAATTTACCATGGTCCTTAAAATTGGAAATTGCCATGCTCTGAAAATTGCATTTGCCATGATACACACACTAAGTTTGCCATGGTCCTGTTTGAAAACAAAATTTGCAAGGTTGTAAAAGAAGGAAGAAAATTTTCCATGCTCCATAAACTATCGTTGCCATGAAAGATGCACTGAGATTGCCATGGTCCCATTGAAAAAAAATAAAATTTGCCATGTTGCAAAAAAGAAACAAAATTTGCCATGGTTCATATAATTAAAAAATTCCCATGCCTGTAAACTACATTTGCCATGATACATACACTAAGTTTTCCATGGTCCCATTTAAAAAGAAAATTTGCCATGTTGCAAAGAAGGACGAAAAATTGCCATGCTCCACGAACTGCCATGAAAGAAAATTTGCCATGGTCCCGTTCAAAAATAGAAAATTTGTATGAGGCACAGACTAAAAAATGCCATGATCCATAAACTATAATTCCCATGATGCATGCACTAAAAAATTGCCATGATCCGGTTCGAAAAGAAATTGACATGTTGTAAAAAAAAGAATTGTTGTGGTCATGTTTACAAAGTTCAAAATCAAGTATGAACAAGAAAAAATGCCATGGCAGATTTGTATCAAGAATTGCCGTGTTTTGTATGATGAATTTAGCCCGTGTGAAAAAACACAAAAAGTTGGAATCAAGTATGAACTAGAAACTTGCCATGGCAGATTCGTATAAAAAATTGCCGTGTTTTTTTATATTAAATTTTACATGAAATTTGCCAAGAATGTGAAGTAATAAAAAATTGATCAAATGTTGCCATGGCAAATGCATGTTTCATTTTGCCATGGTAGTGTCAACGAAAATGCCATCTTTTGTGTAATAAAATTGTCGTGTGTGTGAAAATAACACAAACAAAATGATCAAAAACAAATTTCCATGGCAAATGCAAAGTCAAAATGCCATGGCACATGGAGTAATAATGTTGTGGTACATGAAAAAAAAGATTGATTTGCCATGTTAAATGAATTAATTTGCCACGATATAACATTGAAATTGCCATGTAGTTAGTGAGTAGCATGCCAAATTGTTAAGTAGGAAAATGTACATACATATGGGTGAGTTGCCATCTACCATGAAACCAACAGGGCAAAATTAGGCTGATTGAACATGGGGGAGTTGCCATGTCTATATTTAGTACCATTACAGAATGATGGGTTGTGGTGGGCATGAAGATGGCAAACATGGCAAAAAAAAACAGTTCAACCATGACAATTGATGGGTTATGGATCTGATGAATTTGCCAAGCATCGAGAAATAAGAATGACAGTGAACCTCCCAGCTCCTCATCGATTTGGGATTCCTGGCTGTTGGATCGAAGCGCTTGATGCGATCTGAGCCGTCGGATCGAGCCCTGGAGTGACCTCGTCCGTCGGATAAAAAATAGTTACTGCTGCAATGAACAGTTTCACCTCGACTGTGCCACCGCGCGTAAATAGCCTGCCCCGCCGGGGGTATTTTCGTCATTTCACACCCACGGGGTATAAAAGGGCCGGCTCCCCTCCCCCTCCCGCGCGCCTCCTCTCCCCTCCCCTCCCGCGCGCCTCCTCTCCTCCCCTCACGCCTCCTCTCTCCCCGCCCGCATCGCCGCCGCCGCCGCCTCCCACCGCCTCGAACGGCGCTGTCGGCAGCCAGATACGCCACAGCAGAGCGCCCCCCCTTCCCCCCCCCCAACGACGACGAGCAGCAGAGGAGGGAGGACGAGGAGCATGACGGCGGCGGCGGGGAGCAACAGTAGCAGGCCAAGGCGCCAAGCAGCAGCGAGCCCCGACATCTCCACCACCGCGCAGCACAACGCCGAGCTCGCCTCGCTCCATTGCATCCTCTCCTCCCGCCGGATTCGCCGCTCACGGCCACCATCGCTCACCCGCGACTTGCCCGTGGTTAGGGTTTCAGGTGTTCGTCACCGGTGGCAATGGGGCTGCGCCTCCTCTCTGCATCTGGTCAGTTCATCCCTTGCCCCTCCCTCCTCCTCCTCCTCCTCCTCCTCTTTCTAATCTCTCTCTTCTTTTGTAGCAGCAGAGGCGAGTAGCGGGGACGAGCCTCCTCCCATTTACTCTCTGTGTATGTGTGTTCATCCGCTCGAGAACTGGATCCCGAGGGGCAGAGGTGCAAGCCTGCAGAGCCGCTTGATCCCAAAATAAAGGTAATTTAAGGCATGCTTTGGGTCATTTCTGTTGCGTCTCAGATTCGTTGGTACCATTTTCAGTTTCAGTTACTATTATTCAGATGTGATTGCCTGGCAGCAGCTCGGGCCTGCTGAAGAATGAAGACGCAACAACAGGGGGAGGGAGATTGGAATGCTTCAGGATCCTGAAATATGATGTTAAACCTGAGCATTTATCCAAACAAGGTTAAGGTCCTGAAAAGGTATATGCATCAGCATCACATCTCTTTTGACACTAGAGTTTAGTAGTTTTGAATACCACACATATTAAATCTGAGTACAAATTCTTGCTCCTTAATCACTGGTTCAACTAATGCTATTTTTTCATAAGGGACACATTCTCGCTCCTTAATCACTGGTTCAACTAATGCTACAAATCTGAGCGGTGCTGGTTTGTTTTGATTGATCCTTGCTTATTTATTTATCGTAGGGATTGGATAGCCCACATGGTTGGTTAGGAAGATAATTGAGGTTCTATGCCTAATGTGTTTATGGTCCCGTTAATCCAAAAGATCTTATGTTGGTTTATCTGGTGTGATGGTATTGTTTTGTCCAGGGAATTAATTCTATACGCTTTGTGAGAAAATGTTCAATCCACCTTACCTTTTTGTATCTTTTTTACAGTTCTCAGTTACATGGAAGTGGTTATTTCCAGTCCTTTGTGGTTATCATTGGTGTTTCCTGGTTCAGAGCACCTCCATGACGGCACCCAACAGTCTCGGAGCCAAGGTGAGATCCCCCTTCTCCTCCTGCCCCTGAGACCCCTCCTATGTTTCATGGATTGTATAATGTGATTTTTGTAACTGATGGTCTTTGTTTTATATAGGTGATAAGAGCAGGGATGGACTCATTAGCATCAGCCATGTGAAGATGATTGGAAAGTCTACTGGAGTAATCCTTCTTCATGGTATACGGTACTAATATTTAGCCTAAAAGCTTTGGATATATTTAAGAAAAAATATATGGTGTTTTATTATGCATAAAGCCATTAATGTTGTGATTTTTGAATATGTGGGTTGTAAATAGATATTCTGGTATCTTGTTTCACTGCACTCTGTTGATACTCTATGATAGGTGATTAGTAGACATGCTTGCTGATATAGGCATGTTGCATTACTACACAGACAATGTAAATTTCATGCCATCTATGCTGGATGATTGTGCTTGGTGTCAGCCTGCTGTCCTTTGCAAAGGTATCTCGGCTTCTTCCATGTCATTCATATGCAGCTCATGTTCTTTTGCATTTGTAGAGTCCTTTGTATCTTTGCCGCATCAAGCGTAATTATAGAAGGCACTATCATTTGAGCACTGTATTATTTCATTTTGAATTTACTGTACGTAAGAAATCTGTTTGGAGGATAATTCTGCGTCAAGCGTAACTCAGTCGATGCACTTGGAGCACGGATACATGTTATTTTGTGAAAAAATAAGCTCATATGATTTGCTCTTGTGGTTTGAAGTTTAGCAAATTGTTTATCTGTGCTTCCTGACGTACCAAGAGCTGTTATTGGTTCCACGGGAATGATTTTTAAGCTGTGTTATTGTGTTCTGCAAATAGTAGATAAGCAATTAGCATTCTCTATTTTGCTGATGAGTGCATACAAAATATACATGATTATTTCTGTTCTGGGGTACATGGGAAGTACTTAAAGCTCATTTTCTTTGCCTCCCATATGATTTTAAGTTACATATGCCCTTTATTAACATTGTGGTGCTCTACATAATGCTTCAATAGATGATAAACCTATAGAGTATGGTTTTGATTGTGTTAGTTGGAGGCTTTACTTAGAACGCATTTGTCAAAAAAACATGTTGTGTTTCAGTTTTAATAATAACTAAAATTAGTACCTCATAAATTCAGTTCACTTTGCTGATTACCAAATACCAATTAAAGTTTCTCTTCTTGATATGGGGTTACTAATTTCTATAAGTAGTTGAAGAAAAGAGCATATGTTTATTTTCTGGACTGATATTCATGTGTCTTAGGGGTTGGATAGCTGATATTGTTGGTTATGAAGAACTATGATGATGATGTCAGTGCTGGATGGTTCTGATTGGTCCTTGCTTGTGGGCCGCGTGTGCTTCCTCTCTCCCGGGAGTTGGTCGCAGCCATGGAGAGCCGCCAGAGGAGCAAGGACGGCCAGCCCCTGCCCCCTCTCCAGCACGTGTCGGGGATTACAAGCGGTGTACGTGGTGAGCCGCCCGCCTGCCCCACTCTACCCCCAAATCTACATGTACATCCACTAATTGACTGAAACTGGTTTGGATGTTTGGTTTCCTCTGAATGATTCATTAAATCACCTTTTGATACAAGCAAACTCAAGTTACTGTACATGAAGCAGTGAGTGATAAATTTCCAACTGAAAATACTACTTATATACATACTACGTAGTTGAAGAGACCATGTTACATGTCACTATGTAGTTGAAAATACTACGGAGCTTTTTACTGAGTCGGCAATTTTGTTTCTATGCGGATGCAAACAACCCCGACCGCAGAACCTAGATGTACTTTCTAGCTACATTGGCATGTTGTGAAAACAGACTAAACTTGCGACTCACTTTTGGACATGGATATGAGCTTGTACTTCCTTCTTTCTCTCATGGCGATGTTTTGTCTTCTCACTATGTGTGTGCATGCATTGGTACCAATAGCTAACGCAAAACTAAATGCTCAGAGTTGGACTGAATTAGCTATCTATAAAATTCAATAGCCATGTCCAAGAATGTGCTACAATGAGAAATTAACATCTAGGTATATATCATCCCATGTTTAGACCTCCTTAGGGTTTGTGTATATTACCATGCTTTGTTTCTAATGGACGATTTTAGTGCCAATTGTTCTATTTACTTTATTTATTTATAGCACACATATGAAACCGATCAACAGGGAGCAAGATTAATCATGCACAGGTTGTCTCATTGGTTTCCTTGCAGGTGATTCTTTCCTCTTGCCTAGCCTTCTTGCCGCGGTTTGGAAGCAGCGGCGCTAGGGTCTGCCTCGACCATGGCAAGGCAACTACAATCCATGGGTCATCAGCACGGCGTGTCGAGGTACTCCCTCGCGACGCATGCAACGCGCGCTGGGTCACACCAAGCTCAGGCCACGCCTACGTCAAGCTCCTTCGACATAGGTCTATCTTTCTCTTTCCTTAATATTCATCTTCTGGACAAATTTTATCCTTTGCAATACAATTAAGTTGGCACGAACAATTCTATTTAAAGATATACTATCCGAGGCGTGAAAAAGAAGGTGGCGTAGGTTGATGGTCTAGCTGTTTTATAATCCCTTTTATTGAGATCAGATGAAGTTTAGTCTGGTCTTGCTCTCAATTTCTCTGCATTGTTTTGAAAGATTATAGCATAGTCCTCACCGTGTTGAGTTAATGATAGGAATGTTCAGCTGGCATTAGTTTAGTTGTTGGCTTAAATTTTCAGTGAGATGATTCAATGATCATACAGTTTAGACCGTCAATTTTATGGCCGGCCTCGCTTTCTTCCTGTTCAGGCAGTATGCTCTGCAGGGGGTGCCTCATGGTTTGTGGATCTGTTTTTTGTTGTTGTTGAAGATTTCAACAAAATGACCGGTAATCAGTTGTGAATAATCCTCCTTGTGATGGTTGAGCTAAAACAGGGCATTCACATGCAATTTATTTTGGTAGAGAGGAATTTTTATTATCTAATTAGACATATAGGTAGTGAAAACACCGTTCTAATTACATAAGTAGGACTATAAAATCTTATTCTAGCGGTGTGATATGCTTTTCAAAAGCTAGGTGTACAGTTGTATGGTGATGTGTTTTTTGGCCTCACCATGTTCTTGTTGTGCTTGTTGGTGTGCAGGCTAGCCAATGAGGGCTTTTTGTTTCTCATCTTATTTCTAGCAAAGGCCACAAGTATCATTCTCTTTGCCCCGGTCATCTCCGCCCCTGGTGTTGCTCTTGGATGTGCTATACATCACCTCCCCGCCTCCTTGGCCACTTCGGTGCCCGTGGAGTTCATGCTCGTCGGCGGGACGGTGCAAGGTGCAATTCCGATGTAGCGGCGTGGATGTGTGGCGTAGGAGGCGGTTCCTCGCCGGTTGGATGGCGTTCAGGCGCAACCCCATCGCCCATTGAGTACTGCCTCGGCTACAACCTCCCTTGGTGAGCTCCATCCTCCTCCTGTTCATCTGCTTCGGCTACTATATAGAACATGGCCGTGGCTATGTTGATGTAGTGCTTGTCTGGTTGATGCTCTGTAGTTGTGGATCCATGCTGGAGCTCTCTCAGAGCTCAGGCACTCTCGGCCGTCGGATCTTTTTCCTGATGCGATCTGGGCTGTTGGATCTCGCCCTCGGTTCACCTCGTCCGTCGGATCAAAACTAAGGCCGTTGCAATGAACAGCACCCCGGGCGCACCGAATGATGCATGGCTTTGTGATTAACCAGTTTGTAGTTGTTGAACTGTTCTGTGCTGGATGGACTTTCCATTTTGGCGAGTCTGCTAGAGTTGCTCTTAGCTTGCGCAGGGCTATGATGATCGATTATGGCTGATATAAGCATGCTCTCGAGCAATTGACGCACTTGTGGGTATTAGGTTGGACCCCCTCGTTTCTTTGAGCCATTTTGATCATGTGCTTATTTTAGTGGCTCTGTCCTTGGATGGTCATTTCTGATGAGTGATAACCAGGGCAGTTTCACCCTTGTAAGAATATATTGATCTGGTGATGGAGACACTAGGGGAAGGGTCATGATCGAGCAAAGGCGAATCTGAGCCCATTCAAATGCGGTTCTGGTCTCAAGCATAGTGTGCTATGTTGTCGTTCTGTATTTGTATTTAGCGCCTCTTTCGTTTGTACATTTCCACAATAATAGCTTCAAATCTCTTTTGCTATTTGAAACTGCAGTTTTTTAAGGGTCACACATACACATGATGTGTTCACATGTTAGTTGAAAACTTGGTGAATTAAATATATATCTCAGCTACTATTGATAATCATGGCTAAAGCAAAATTTCTTCTTTAAGTTTGCTTCCCACGTACATGTGTTACTGCTTGTGAATCTCTATAGTTCATGAGAAATTGCTGCAGCTCATCATGAATGGGTCGAGGGGAAGATGATCTGATATGTGTCACTGAAAGCGAAGGTAAAATTCCCATACATCACCTGCATATTACCTGCCAATTCACAAGTGCATGTTCTGTATCAAATATAATTGTTCCCTGTGTCGAAACATAGATTCTGCATTGTATAGGATTCCAGCTCTTTAACCCTTTCTGCATGCTCTTACATATATGTGCTTTCATTAAGAAGAAAAATCTACCATGCTAGCTTAGTTGATCCAGGGCTTAAGCTATATACCAAAATAACACTGGGAGGAGTTCTGTCAGAAGTACCTTGAGCCTTTTTATTTCTATATTCTGTTTGTGCACTCATTTAATGCCACTTGGAATCTGAAGTAGAAAATATCATAAAGAGCTTGATAGCGTATAACATTACTTGGTATTTTATCATTCTTATTACATCATTAGATCTTATATATGTTATTTTGGTATATTCATGAGACTTCCACTCTGCTATTGCATTAGTAATTTTCATTGACCTGTATTACATCATTGATTGTAATCAGAGTATAATTATATGTTTGCTCATGGTGCTTTAGGTCAAGATGTTTGGTATATGCTCATCTTGTGGAGTTAAACTTTTAGCTAATAACCGAAATGTTTCCTTTTCCAGGATTCTCCTATGATGGAAGAAGTTCTAATCATCTTACAGTCAAGGGTTAGGGCAGATAAACTCACAAAAACATTTATTTGGATCTTTCCGTTGTGAAGTGCCATTTTTTCTACTTGTACTTTGTAGGCAGTGTTACTGATTTTTTTTCAATCTCAGTATGCCATCTATCCGAATTTTGTATCGCTTGCATAGTGCCTAATATCATGAGCCAATTCTAATATTATTTATAGAGCTTTCATATTATCATTAGGATGATGGAGCCTGTCAAGTATTGTCCACTACTGATTGCATTAGCTTCGCCTCAGAACGTGGAAAGAGGAACTAGAGCTATCAATACTACTGTAAATATCGATGTTTCCAGAGCATTGTTTCCAATTGTCTGTTATCTCATTGTGTTTATGAGCAGATACAACATCTCCTGTGAGACTTAGTCTTACACTTGCTGATATAAACTACTTGGCAATATTTATAGAATGTATGTCTTTCTGTTTCTACTACTCGATACAAATCAGTTGTCCTCGGCAAACATTGTGGCTTGCTTTTGGTACAAATTTTGCCTCTATGATCTTTAGTTTTGTTGTTATCGTGGGCAACAATTACACTTTAGTTTTGGTATATATTTAATCTACATGCCCTATATTTAATTATCCTGGGTAACAACTATACCTTGCTCATGGGCAACAATTACACTTTGGTTTTGGTATATATTTAATCTATATGCCCTATGTTTAGTTATCCTGGGCAACAACTATACCTTGCTCTTGATGCATCTTTATAGTGTTTGTGATACATACTGAACACATTATTCTGGGCGGTTATTATAATTTCTTTTGGATGTTCTAAATGCTTTGTGATATTAAAGTTTTAGTCGCTGGGTCAATGAGGCAACACCCGCAAGGCGCGCGCTTCCGATCTTAGCATTAGACCAAAATATTTAGACCGGCACCCTTGAGCCTGCTTTCTATCTTCGCATTAACTACTTGACCAAAACATTGGATATTGGGACCGGCACCCTCGCGCCAAGGCGCGATCCCGATCTAGTTTGGTACAGTAGCATACCAATTGCTTGGTACTTCCTTCGTTTCAAAATAGATGACTCAACTTTGTACTAACTTTAGTATAAAGTTGAGTCATCTATTTTAGAACGGAGGGAGTACATGTTAACAGGCATAACAAACATGAAAATAAAATAAAATTGTAACTAGAGGTGCTTAGGAGTCTGCCGTTGTGGGACAACCAAGTTAGCAGGAAACAAACTCTATGCTTTAAGCTAGAGAAGCTTGAAGAACGGGAGAACCTTATGCGGTAGCAGGTAGATCATGCAAATTGCCCGGTTAATGGAGACCATAACACACACTATTTCTAGGCTTTCATAGAACGGAAAAAAGAATGCAATTAGTTGAGGAGGGAGGGTGGAGTTTTGGTAGAGGAGAAGGCGTAAAGACATTTATTACCAACTACTTTTCTTCCTTATTTACCCCTGTGGCGGGTGCTGATACTAGTGACATCCCGAACCATATATCCCCAAAGGTGACCATGCAAACGAACGAGTTTCTATCGGCAAAATTCACCCCGAAGGAGGTTTAGAGCCCATAATGATATGGGGGGTCGAAAAGCTACTGGGATGGGTGGTTTCCCAATGGTCTTCTATAAACACTAGATGACCCGTTGCGCCAATGGCGCGCGGTCTCTCCGCGTTTCTGTGTGGGCCCTATCCGTCAGTCCGACACGGCGAATGTACCTGGACGCGTCCGGGCCTCCTCATATCCGCCCCAGATTTGGGACGGATATGGGGAGTGCCCGTCAGTCCGGATATTTGGGCCAGCTATGGAGAGGCCGATTGAATGTCGTTTTTGTGTCTGGACACTGACCGGGCAAATTGTCCGGACTTTTGGGGCGGGTATAGGGTTCGGTTGTAGATGCTCTTAGAAGAGCAAAGATCAGGTGATTTTGTTTACCCAATACGACGTGACAGACAATAGTCCCCTGATGTCAGCGTTGTGATCGGTTCATTTTCAGAGAAGATCACTTGACAGACGAAAGTGCGCATGCATGAAAGTAATCAAACAAGCGGTTTCACCTCGAATTTGCAATGGATAATACAACAACATTAGAGACCGTCGATGGCGGCGTCCAAGCGCACGCAACGCGGCCTTGTGCATCTAAGTTCGAACTTCGACAAGAGATAAAACCGTACGTAGTACAATATTTACCGCCCACCCGCATCATCATCGTCCCCTCCCCACGATCAGTTGTGGCAGATCTTGGCGGTGGGCATGGTGATGCAGACGGGGGCGTACTTCTTCTTGGCCTCGGGGCTCCCCTTCTTGACGTCTGACTCGGCGAACGCCACACCGCCAATGGCCGACAAGGCCGCAGCGGCGGCAGCAAACACCACGGCACGGCGGCCGTCGGTGGCAGGCTCCACGGCCGCCATCTTGGCCGCCGGCTCCTGCTGGCTCTCGACCTTGGCGGCCCGGGCCACCACGAGGCCGCGGCGCGGGGCGGCCGCGCGCCGGTCGACCGCCACGGCCGCGGAGAGGGACGCCATCATGGTGAGCGACGCCATCGGGACGGAGCTGCTGAGTTGTTGGGACGATCTGCGCTGGGAGCGTGTGATGATGATGCTAGTGGGGTGCGTTTTGGTGCGGGGCTATTTGGTTATGAAGTTACGGCCGGCTGGGCTGCAAGGCAAGGGCGCGCCTTATCTGTCGCGGGGATGGCGTGCCCACTGGCGAGCGGCCATGTGGCGGCGGCGCGTGACATGGCTGAGGTGAGGAGAATTCTGGTTGGATAACGCTGGGGTACGGTGGATAGCAAATGGGAGGACCTGGATGGAGGCCGGATGCGGATTTCTGGACCTGGATGGAGACCTCAGCTGGTACGTCCATGATGCCCAAGAGTAAACAGAAGTGCCTTCACATATCAGTGGTATCGAAGAGTTAATCGAGACAAAGATGAAAAAAACGTGGGTGTTCAGGCATAGCATTTTATTTTCCACACAAAGTACGCACGGCATACGGGATTAATGGACCAAAATGGAGTTTTGGGACGAGCAGTATTTTCAAATATTTGGCATCCGCGAGAATTTCTGGGTCAGTTTGTCTAATTCACATCTAGATGTTTTTTAAGGATATCACATCTAAGCTCTCACAAATATATAATGCAGCAACAAGAAAAAAAAATAGGACAAAAAAATACCATAAACAAAGTGAACATCAGGTTAGATGTGACATAACTATGTCACATCTAGATGTGTCCTAAACAGACCCGTTCTGGGTACCCAAGACCTCTATGAATTTCTCGGGGGTCGGCTTAAGTTTGGTTGCAATCGATTCCGAAACAGCTTTCGGGGTTCCTTTGGGAGTCTTTTCCAACATTGCTTTGCACAAGATTCAAACACGCTCGACACCGGTTGTTGATACGTCGGTTTGACACCATTTCCCAAACTACTTTAGTTGCAGATTACATCGAGAGATTTGAATTAGTCATCAACCATTTATTTGCTTACTCTCACTCCATCCATCCTTGTTACTATCTTATTGTGTGGAGGGACTCTGCAGTGCTGTTGGTGTAGGGCCCACCATATATCGACACGACGTGCACCTTAGCGACGCTCCAGGAGGATGTCGTGTAAGGCATCACCATGCATCAAGCAGTCGTAGTCGCCTGCCCCTCGGCTGGTGGAAACGGTGCACCGTGCAGGGGTGACCATGCCTTTGCCCGCTCCATGGATCGTCGCGGCATCGATGGATCGTCGCGGCATCGATGCAAATCATGCTGATGGCTCCAAACTCAAGGCCCTGTGGGAGTACAAGTATGCATGCAACCTCTGCTTCAACTGCGGAGAGCACTGGGGAAGCGACCGCACGCCATCACCATGCAACTTCATGTCGTGGAGGAGCTCCTGGAGTTTTTCAGCATCGATGTTGTCTTCAAACCGACAGGCAGTCTAAGTGTGTTAACCATCGCCTCAAGATCTTCCTACGTTGCTTCACGCATACCTGTCCAAAAGCTGGAGCCACTAGATCCCCCTCGCTCAGTTTTGGTATAACTCTTCTGTCACTCGATGATTGGAATGTCCCTTTTTAAGGCCATATACAAGCATGAGCCATGACACTAGGGGATCACAACGACAAGTTCCTGTACGTCCTAACTCTGCAATCATGGTTCAGTGAGCGTGCAATTATCCAGGATCTACTGCAGCAACACTTGCAGAGAAAGTGCATGCACATGAAGCATCAGAAGGACAAAAAGATATTGCACCGCACCTTCATGATGGGAGATGTATCCTTTTTGCAGCTCCAACCATACATTCATAAATCCATCGCGAAGCACGCCGACCATAAGCTCTCTTGCCGCTACTATGGCCCTTATCAAGTCATAGTCAAGATCAAAGATGTGGAGTATTGTCCGCAGCCACTAGATAGGCATTTGTGCATTTGTGTTTCACGTTTTGCAACTCCGGCGTGCACTACTCCCAGGTACCGTGACTGAACCTGAGCTGCCGACTTCAATGGGTGTGCTAATGGTTCTAGCTGCCATACTTCAATAACGTTAGAGCAAGAAACACGGAAGCATGATCGAGCAGGTTCTGATACGATGGTTGGATCACGCCATGGTCACCAACATTGGGTAGACAAGGTCATGCTCTAGGCTCGTTTCCTTAGCGCGGAGGCTTGGGGGCAAGCCTCTTCACAAGAAGGTGGGATGTCATCACTCCTGACATGCATACCCCCACCTGGAAGTACCACATTTGCCTCGCGGGACGCTTGACCCATCAGAAGGCAGTAAGGCACTAGCCTAACCCAAGAGTCCAGTGCCTAGAGCGGATTTCAGTTGCTTCCTTCCCCTCGCCACCTACTTGTCCATCTCGAAAGAAGGCATCTAGTGGATCATCGAACATGACAAATGGTGGCGGCTTACCATTTCCCTTCCTAGTTCCTCGTATAATGGCTAGTAGTTCCCTTCTAGTCGCTACGCTAAGCTCAAAGTAACCATACTTGTGAGTGATTAAAGAGAAGCAAGAGTCGGTCCCTGACAATAGGCGACACATCCAATGATCCAAATGTCCCGAGACAATGGACGTGGACATTCGGTTTCTTCATGTTACAACCCTCATACGGCATGACGCCGTTGAGACTCCACAACGGAGGTTTGTTGAGCAGGTACACCGTCGTCTTCATCGCTTCTACCAAAGGCCCCATCACGACCATGGACTTCAAGTGGTAGAGCACCATCTCACTTCCAGTTGAAGAAGTAGCTTTTTTTAGGCGAGTATGGTGTGGTGGTGTAATGCTTGATACCGCTGGCCTCGTAGAAGTTGACGAAGTTGTTGGAGTTCGACTCGCCACCGCGATCGGATTGGAACGTGGGGAGCTTGCACTAATGTTCATCCTTGTACTGGAACCTAGGGATCCCGCATACCATCCCCTTCTGGGACAAGCTACGTAGCGCACCGGAAGTGGAGTTGGCCGTAGTGCTCGATGAGTGTAATTTACACCCATATTTTTTCTAAATATGATCTTGATATTCCTAAGTAATTTTGGTTGTCTCAGCCTTGTTATGGCCTTAGCTCTTTTGTACTCCATTTTGCAATTTTTGGATAAGAAGTAAGGAACGAAAGAAAGCAGTGGGCCTCTTGCAGGGACCCAATCCGGTGCACGGGATGCCTTCGTTTCGGCCACAAAGTGTGTTTTGTCATGCTGAGCGCCGCATCGATTTGACTACGAAGCCGCACCATGATGCTCCAATGCTTACCCCACTGTCTACACTAGAGGTTAATGCAACACCAGCTGATGTGCAATTGCAGCCCGTCGTAGCGGATGAGACCGAGTTGCTTCGCATTGAGCTGCACAATTGCCTTGCGCGAGTTGGGAATGTTCCGGGAGAGCGGAGGCCGCTCTCGCCAAACTAGAGGTTGTGCTGGTTGTGTCTTCACTGCCTAAGCTTCAGATTGGGTCTTCAGTTGGGGAGGAAGAGGAAACCTCTACGGACATTTCTCCCCTCGTGCTACATCATGTCCGTCATCGATGCCTGTCATCGATGAGGCAAATCTTTTGCATCGGTTAAAAAAAAGCAGTTTGCATGAATCGATGCAGAGGCCTCCCCTTTCACCATTCTTTCAGAAAAGGCAACTGCATCATGCAGCTAAATTGCTTCCAATGCATAACTACAGTACAAGTTGGTAGTGAATTACTTGCATTCATGGTGATATCTGCACATATATATAACCAGATCCAATAGCAGAGAGAGCTATGGATCCAAAGCGCAGACCACTATATATACTCTACTAGACTACTAGTAACCACATCCATCAATCAAGCCGAACGTTAGTAGGTACGGCTGTCTATTTAGAGATGGAGCACACACTAGTAGATGATAACATGCATGCAAGGTGTGTGTATATTCCCTTGTAAATTCATGCGTTCGGCCTGGGAGACAACGGGAATTTATGGATCTACATGAGAAATCAAGTTTGCACTGGTTTGACATTCTCAAGGAGTGTGTCTCTGTAGGCATTCTACTAATTGTTAGACTATTACTTGGCTCTCAAGTTACCTAATCCTAGTCGTATTGTAATAGTCCTAGTTGTATTGTAATAGGTATGGTTGGCTTGTAAACTCTTATATATACCGCTCTGTGTGGCCGCAAATCAATAACAATAGTTTTATTCAAATCTTACATGGTATCTTAGAGTTCCTGGTCCTAGGGTATGGCTCCGCCGCCCACCCCACCGCCGCTGCCGCCGCCCGGCTACTTTGAGCGACGGGCCGCTACCCTCGCCCGCACCGCCGCCACAGCTTCCTCCTCCTCTACCCTAGCTCTACTACCACCACCTATGCCCCCGGTGCTCTCCCTCACCGATACAATCTCGGATATTAGTCCTTATATCCCCATCACCCTCGATCTCAACTCCCACAACAACTACCATTGGCGCCACCTCTTTGAAGTTCACCTCGGGCGCTGCAATCTTCGCTCCCATGTCGACGCCACCGCCGTGCCGCAATCCCATGATCCCCAATGGGTCAAGGATGACCTCGCCATCATCCAATGGATCTACATGCGCGTCTCCACCGAGATCTTCAACCTTGTCTTTCGGGATGCTGCCACCGCCGCCGGTCTCTGGGTGGCTCTTCAGCAGTTGTTCCAAGACAACGTCGATGCTCGCACCAATCTACTCCACACCGAGCTCAGGAATACGGTGCAAGGCGACTCCTCTCTCAGTGTCTACTGCCAACGCCTCAGGTCCATCGCCGACGAACTCCGTGAACTTGGTGATCCCGTTGAAGATCGGTAGCTCATCAACATCCTCCTCATCGGGCTCGGCGAAAAGTTCGACAAGCAGGCCTCCTTCATCCCCATGATGCGGCCTCAGCCAACTTTTGCCGAGGTGCGCTCCATCCTCCAGTGGGCCGACCGTGCTCAATCCAACAAGGACGCTCGCCCTCAGCTCTTCGCCGCCGTTCCGCGTGCTCCGGCACCCGCGACGCCACCTCCACCAGCGGTGCCTCCCTCCCCGGCAGCGTCCGCTCCGCCGCCGGGCTGGCGTCCCAGCCCTAATTATCGCGGCAAGAACCCCATCTACAGGCCACCTTCGACGCGCTCGGCGCCTACTCCTCCACCTTCGCCAGCTCCAAGCACGCCACCAGTAGCTACGCCTTGGCGTCCTCCACATGATCCCTGGACGGGGCTCGTCCAAGCTTGGCCTATGCCATGGTCCGCTCCGGCTCCCCTAGGCGCTCCACCAGCTTATACCGGTGCCTGGCAGCCCGGCGTGCGGCCCCACACTGGTGCTCGAGGATTCCTCATGCCTCGCCAGCCGGCCCATGCCTACCATGCTGCTCCAACATATGGCGCTCCCTACTATGCTGACGGAGGTCACTACTGTTGGAAATATGCCCTAGAGGCAATAATAAAAGTATTATTATATTTCAATGTTCATGATAAATGTCTTTTATTCATGCTATAACTGTATTATCCGGAAATCATAATACACGTGTGAATACTTAGACCACAATATGTCCCTGGTGAGCCTCTAGTTGACTAGCTCGTTGTGATCAACAGATAGTCATGGTTTCCTGACTATGGACATTGGATGTCGTTGATAACGGGATCACATCATTAGGAGAATGATGTGATGGACAAGACCCAATCCTAAGCATAACATAAAAGATCGTGTAGTTCGTTTTGCTAGAGCTTTGCCAGTGTCAAGTATCTCTTCCTTCGACCATGAGATCGTGTAACTCCCGGATACCGTAAGAGTGCCTTGGGTGTATCAAACGTCACAACGTAACTGGGTGACTATAAAGGTGCATTACAGGTATCTCCGAAAGTATCTGTTGGGTTGACACGGATCGAGACTGGGATTTGTCACTCCATATAACGGAGAGGTATCTCTGGGCGCACTCGGTAATGCATCATCATAATGAGCTCAATGTGACCAAGGTGTTGGACACGGGATCATGCATTACGGTACGAGTAAAGTGACTTGCCGGTAACGAGACTGAACAAGGTATTGGGATACCGACGATCGAGTCTCGGGCAAGTAACGTACCGATTGACAAAGGGAATTGCATACAGGGTTTGATCGAATCCTCGACATTGTGGTTCATCCGATGACAACATCGAGGAGCATGTGGGAGCCATCATGGGTATCCAGATCCCGCTGTTGGTTATTGACTGAGAGCGTCTCGGTCATGTCTGCATGTCTCCCGAACCCGTAGGGTCTACACACTTAAGGTTCGGTGACGCTAGGGTTATTAGGAAGACTAGTATGTGACTACCGAATGTTGTTCGGAGTCCCGGATGGGATCCTGGATGTCACGAGGAGATCCGGAAGGGTCCGGAGGTAAAGATTTATATATGGGAAGTTGTCAAACGGACACCGGGAAGTTTCGGGGTCATACCGGTATTGTACCGGGGCCATCGGAAGGGTTCCGGGGGTCCACCGGGAGGGGCCACCCCTCCCGGGGGGCCACATGGGCTGCGTGGGGCAGGGAGCCAGCCCCTGGTGGGCTGGCCGCACCCCCCTCCCTTGGGCCCATGCGCCTAGGGTTGAGGGGGAACCCTAGAGGGGGCGCCCCCCTTGGCTTGGGGGGCAAGCCACCCTCTCCCCTCTCCCCTCTCCCCTAGGCCGCCGCACCCCCCCTAGATGGGTTCTAGGGGGCCGGCCCCCTTCTCCCTCCCCCCTATAAATAGAGGGGTGAGGGGAGGGCAGCCGCACCACCCTCCAAGGCGCAGCCCTCCCCTCCCCAACACCTCTCCTCCTCCGTTGTGTGCTTGGCGAAGCCCTGTCGGAGTACTGCCTCTCCACCATCACCACGCCGTCGTGCTGCCGGTGGAGCTGTCTTCCTCAACCTCTCCTTCCCCCTTGCTGGATCAAGAAGGAGGAGACGTCTCCCGTCCCGTACGTGTGTTGAACGCGGAGGTGCTGTCCGTTCAGCACTTGGTCATCGGTGATTCGAATCACGTCGAGTACGACTACATCATCACCTTGCAAGCTTCCGCACGCGATCTACAAGTGGTATGTAGATGCAAACTCTCTCCCTTGACTCGTTGCTTAGATGAACTCATAGATGGATCTTGGTGAAACCGTAGGAAAAATTTTAATTTTCTGCAACGTTCCCCAACAGTGGTATCAGAGCTAGGTCTATGCGTAGTTCTCTTTGCACGAGTAGAACACAATTTTGTTGTGGGCGTGGATTTTGTCATCTTACTTGCCTCTACTAGTCTTTTCTTGCTCAAACGGTATTGTGGGATGAAGCGGCCCGGACCAACCTTACACGTACGCTTACGTGAGACCGGTTCCACCGACTGACATGCACTAGTTGCATAAGGTGGCTGGCGGGTGTCTGTCTCTCCCACTTTAGTTGGAGCGGAATCGATGAACAGGGCCCTTATGAAGGGTAAATAGAAGTTGACAAAATCACGTTGTGGTGATTCGTAGGTAAGAAAACGTTCTTGCTAGAACCCAATTGCAGCCACATAAAAGATGCAACAACAATTAGAGGACGTCTAACTTGTTTTTGCAGCGATTGATCATGTGATGTGATATGGCCAGAAGTTGTGATGAATGATGAATTGTGATGTATGAGATCATGTTCTTTGTAATAGGATTCACGACTTGCATGTCGATGAGTATGACAACCGGCAGGAGCCATAGGAGTTGTCTTTATTTTTTTGTATGACCTGCGTGTCATTGAATAACGCCATGTAAACTACTTTACTTTATTGCTAAACGTTAGTCATAGAAGTAGAAGTAGTCGTTGGCGTGACAACTTCATGAAGACACGATGATGGAGATCATGATGATGGAGATCATGGTGTCAAGCCGGTGACAAGATGATCATGGAGCCCCGAAGATGAAGATCAATGGAGCTATATGATATTGGCCATATCATGTCACAACTATATAATTGCATGTGATGTTTATTATGTTTATGCATCTTGTTTACTTAGGACGACGGTAGTAAATAAGATGATCCCTTACAAAAATTTCAAGAAGTGTTCTCCCCTAACTGTGCACCGTTGCTACAGTTCATCGCTTCTAAGCACCACGTGATGATCAGGTGTGATGGATTCTTACGTTCACATACAACGGGTGTAAGACAGTTTTACACAGCGAAAACACTTAGGGTTAACTTGACGAGCCTAGCATGTGCAGACATGGCCTCGGAACACGGAGACCGAAAGGTCGAACACGAGTCGTATGGAAGATACGATCAACATGAGAATGTTTACCGACGATGACTAGTCCGTCTCACGTGATGATCGGACACGGGCTAGTCGACTCGGATCGTGTAACACTTAGATGACTAGAGGGATGTCTAATCTAAGTGGGAGTTCATAATTGGATTAGAACTTTATTATCATGAACTTAGTCTAAAACCTTTGCAAATATGTCTTGTAGATCAATGGCCAACGCTAATGTCAACATGAACTTCAACGCGTTCCTAGAGAAAACCAAGCTGAAAGATGATGGCAGCAACTATACGGACTGGGTCCGGAACCTGAGGATCATCCTCATAGCTGCCAGGAAACAATATGTCCTAGAAGGACCGCTAGGTGACGCTCCCGTCCCAGAGAACCAAGACATTATGAATGCTTGGCAGTCTCGTGCTGATGATTACTCCCTCGTTCAGTGCGGCATGCTTTACAGCTTAGAACCGGGGCTCCAAAAGCGTTTTGAGCACCACGGAGCATATGAGATGTTCGAAGAGCTGAAACTAGTTTTTCAAGCTCATGCCCGGGTCGAGAGATATGATGTCTCCGACAAGTTCTACAGTTGTAAGATGGAGGAAAACAGTTCTGTCAGTGAGCACATCCTAAAGATGTCTGGGTTGCACAACCGTATGACCCAGCTGAACATTAACCTCCCAGATGAGGCGGTCATTGACAGAATCCTCCAGTCGCTCCCACCAAGCTACAAGAGCTTTGTGATGAACTACAACATGCAGGGGATGGAAAAGACCATTCCTGAAGTGTTCTCGATGCTGAAGTTAGCAGAGGCTGAAATCAAGAAAGAACATCAAGTGTTGATGGTCAATAAGACCACTAAGTTCAAGAAGGGCAAGGGTAAGAAGAACTTCAAGAAGGACGGCAAAGATGTTGCCGCGCCTGGTAAGCCAGTTACCGGGAAGAAGTCAAAGAATGGACCCAAGCCTGAGACTGAGTGCTTTTATTGCAAGGGGAAGGGTCACTGGAAGCGGAACTGCCCCAAATACTTAGCGGATAAGAAGGCCGGAAACACCAAAGGTATATTTGATATACATGTGATTGATGTGTACCTTACCAGTACTCGTAGTAACTCCTGGGTATTTGATACCGGTGCCGTTGCTCATATTTGTAACTCACAGCAGGAGCTGCGGAATAAACGGAGACTGGCGAAGGACGAGGTGACGATGCGCGTCGGGAATGGTTCCAGAGTCGATGTGATCGCCGTCGGCACGCTGCCTCTACATTTACCTACGGGATTAGTTTTGAACCTTAATAATTGTTATTTAGTGCCAAGTTTGAGCATGAACATTGTATCTGGATCTCTTTAATACGAGATGGCTACTCATTTAAGTCTAAGAATAATGGTTGTTCGATTTATATGAGAGATATGTTTTATGGTCATGCTCCGATGGTCAATGGTTTATTCTTAATGAATCTCGAGCGTAATATTACACATGTTCATAGTGTAGATGCCAAAAGATTTAAAGTTGATAACGATAGTCCCACATACTTGTGGCACTGCCGCCTTGGTCACATCGGTGTCAAGCGCATGAAGAAGCTCCATGCCGATGGACTTTTAGAGTCTCTTGATTATGAATCGTTTGACACGTGCGAACCATGCCTTTTGGGCAAAATGACCAAGACTCCGTTCTCCGGAACAATGGAGCGAGCAACCAACTTGTTGGAAATCATACATACCGATGTGTGCGGTCCAATGAGCGTTGAGGCTCGCGGAGGATATCGTTATGTTCTCACTCTCACTGATGACTTGAGTAGATATGGGTATGTCTACTTAATGAAACACAAGTCTGAGACCTTTGAAAAGTTCAAGGAATTTCAGAATGAGGTAGAGAATCAACGTGACCGAAAGATAAAATTCTTACGATCAGATCGTGGAGGAGAATACTTAAGTCACGAATTTGGTACACACTTAAGGAAATGTGGAATCGTTTCACAACTCACGCCGCCTGGAACACCTCAGCGAAACGGTGTGTCCGAACATCGTAATCGCACCTTATTGGATATGGTGCGGTCTATGATGTCTCTTACCGATTTACCGCTATCATTTTGGGGATACGCTCTAGAGACATCTACATTCACTTTAAATAGGGCACCGTCTAAATCCGTTGAGACGACACCGTATGAATTATGGTTTGGAAAGAAACCTAAGCTGTCGTTTCTAAAAGTTTGGGGATGCGATGCTTATGTCAAGAAACTTCAACCTGAAAAGCTCGAACCCAAGTCGGAAAAATGCGTATTCATAGGATACCCTAAGGAAACTGTAGGGTATACCTTCTACTTAAGATCCGAAGGCAAGATCTTTGTTGCCAAGAACGGATGCTTTCTGAAAAAAGAGTTTCTCTCGAAAGAAGTAAGTGGGAGGAAAGTAGAACTCGATGAAGTACTACCTCTTGAGCGGGAAAGTGGCGCAGCACAGGAAACTGTTCCTGTGATGCCCACACCAACTGAAGAGGAAAACAATGATAATGATCAAGGTACTTCGGATCAAGTTGCTGCTGAACTTCGTAGGTCCACAAGGACACGTTCCGCACCAGAGTGGTACGGCAACCCTATCCTGGAAATCATGTTGTTAGACAACAATGAACCTTCGAACTATGAAGAAGCGATGGCGGGCCCGGATTCCAACAAATGGCTTGAAGCCATGAAATCCGAGATAGAATCCATGTATGAAAACAAAGTATGGACTTTGACAGACTTGCCCGATGATCGGCGAGCGATAGAAAACAAATGGATCTTTAAGAAGAAGACGGACGCGGATGGTAATGTTACAATCTATAAGGCTCGACTTGTCGCTAAGGGTTATCGACAAGTTCAAGGGATTGACTACGACGAGACATTCTCTCCCGTAGCGAAGCTGAAGTCCGTCCGAATCATGTTAGCAATTGCCGCATACTATGATTATGAGATATGGCAAATGGACGTCAAAACGGCATTCCTTAACGGGCATCTTAAGGAAGAACTGTATATGATGCAGCCGAAAGGTTTTGTCGATCCTCGGAACGCTAACAAAGTATGCAAGCTCCAGCGATCCATTTATGGACTAGTGCAAGCATCTCGGAGTTGGAACATTCGCTTTGATGAGATGATTAAAGCGTTTGGGTTTATGCAGACTTATGGAGAAGCCTGCGTTTACAAGAAAGTGAGTGGGAGCTCTGTAGCATTTCTCATATTATATGTAGATGACATACTCTTGATGGGAAATAATATAGAATTTCTGGACAGCATTAAGGCCTACTTGAATAAGTGTTTTTCAATGAAGGACCTTGGAGAAGCTGCTTATATATTAGGCATCAAGATCTATAGGGATAGATCGAGACGCCTCATAGGTCTTTCACAAAGCACATACCTTGATAAGATTTTGAAGAGGTTCAAAATGGATCAGTCCAAGAAGGGGTTCTTGCCTATGTTACAAGGTGTGAGATTGAGCTCGGCTCAGTCACCGACCACGGCAAAAGATAAAGAAGAGATGAGGTCATCCCCTATGCTTCAGCCATAGGATCTATTATGTATGCCATGCTGTGTACCAGACCCGATGTAAACCTTGCCGTAAGTTTGGTAGCAAGATACCAAAGTAATCCCGGCAAGGAACACTGGACAGCGGTCAAGAATATCCTGAAGTACCTGAAAAGGACGAAGGACATGTTTCTCGTTTATGGAAGAGACGAAGAGCTCGTCGTAAAGGGTTACGTCGACGCTAGTTTCGACTCAGATCTGGATGACTCTAAGTCACAAACCGGATACGTGTATATGTTGAATGGTGGAGCAGTAAGCTGGTGCAGCTGCAAGCAGAGCGTCGTGGCGGGATCTACGTGTGAAGCGGAGTACATGGCAGCCTCGGAGGCAGCGCATGAAGCGATTTGGGTGAAGGAGTTCATCACCGACCTAGGAGTCATACCCAATGCGTCGGGGCCGATCAAACTCTTCTGTGACAACACTGGAGCTATTGCCCTCGCCAAGGAGCCCAGGTTTCACAAGAAGACCAGGCACATCAAGCGTCGTTTCAACTCCATCCGTGAAAATGTTCAAGATGGAGACATAGAGATTTGCAAAGTGCACACGGATCTGAATGTTGCAGATCCGCTGACTAAACCTCTCTCGCGTGCAAAACATGATCAACACCAGAACTCTATGGGTGTTCGATTCATCACAATGTAACTAGATTGGTGACTCTAGTGCAAGTGGGAGACTGTTGGAAATATGCCCTAGAGGCAATAATAAAAGTATTATTATATTTCAATGTTCATGATAAATGTCTTTTATTCATGCTATAACTGTATTATCCGGAAATTGTAATACACGTGTGAATACTTAGACCACAATATGTCCCTGGTGAGCCTCTAGTTGACTAGCTCGTTGTGATCAACAGATAGTCATGGTTTCCTGACTATGGACATTGGATGTCGTTGATAACGGGATCACATCATTAGGAGAATGATGTGATGGACAAGACCCAATCCTAAGCATAACATAAAAGATCGTGTAGTTCGTTTTGCTAGAGCTTTGCCAGTGTCAAGTATCTCTTCCTTCGACCATGAGATCGTGTAACTCCCGGATACCGTAAGAGTGCCTTGGGTGTATCAAACGTCACAACGTAACTGGGTGACTATAAAGGTGCATTACAGGTATCTCCGAAAGTATCTGTTGGGTTGACACGGATCGAGACTGGGATTTGTCACTCCATATAACGGAGAGGTATCTCTGGGCCCACTCGGTAATGCATCATCATAATGAGCTCAATGTGACCAAGGTGTTGGACACGGGATCATGCATTACGGTACGAGTAAAGTGACTTGCCGGTAACGAGACTGAACAAGGTATTGGGATACCGACGATCGAGTCTCGGGCAAGTAACGTACCGATTGACAAAGGGAATTGCATACAGGGTTTGATCGAATCCTCGACATCGTGGTTCATCCGATGACAACATCGAGGAGCATGTGGGAGCCATCATGGGTATCCAGATCCCGCTGTTGGTTATTGACTGAGAGCGTCTCGGTCATGTCTGCATGTCTCCCGAACCCGTAGGGTCTACACACTTAAGGTTCGGTGACGCTAGGGTTATTAGGAAGACTAGTATGTGACTACCGAATGTTGTTCGGAGTCCCGGATGGGATCCTGGACGTCACGAGGAGATCCGGAAGGGTCCGGAGGTAAAGATTTATATATGGGAAGTTGTCAAACGGACACCGGGAAGTTTCGGGGTCATACCGGTATTGTACCGGGGCCACCGGAAGGGTTCCGGGGGTCCACCGAGAGGGGCCACCCCTCCCGGGGGGCCACATGGGCTGCGTGGGGCAGGGAGCCAGCCCCTGGTGGGCTGGCCGCACCCCCCTCCCTTGGGCCCATGCGCCTAGGGTTGAGGGGGAACCCTGGAGGGGGCGCCCCCCTTGGCTTGGGGGGCAAGCCACCCTCTCCCCTCTCCCCTAGGCCGCCGCACCCCCCCTAGATGGGTTCTAGGGGGCCGGCCCCCTTCTCCCTTCCCCCTATAAATAGAGGGGTGAGGGGAGGGCAGCCGCACCACCCTCCAAGGCGCAGCCCTCCCCTCCCCAACACCTCTCCTCCTCCGTTGTGTGCTTGGCGAAGCCCTGTCGGAGTACTGCCTCTCCACCATCACCACGCCGTCGTGCTGCCGGTGGAGCTGTCTTCCTCAACCTCTCCTTCCCCCTTGCTGGATCAAGAAGGAGGAGACGTATCCCGTCCCGTACGTGTGTTGAACGCGGAGGTGCTGTCCGTTCAACACTTGGTCATCGGTGATTCGAATCACGTCGAGTACGACTACATCATTACCTTGCAAGCTTCCGCACGCGATCTACAAGTGGTATGTAGATGCAAACTCTCTAACTTGACTCGTTGCTTAGATGAACTCATAGATGGATCTTGGTGAAACCGTAGGAAAAATTTTAATTTTCTGCAACGTTCCCCAACAACTACTACACCCCACCGTCGGCCCTACTGCCCTCGTCGTCGTACCAGCCAGCCCTCCTACCATCGCCTCCATCGCCGACCCTACTGCCCTCGCCGTCGTACCAGCCGGCTCTGCTGCCAACACCGACCTCTGCTGCACCGCAAGCTGGGACCAAGCCGCCTTCATCCAGGCCATGAATAATTTTGCCGCCCAAGGCAACACAGGTACGGATTGGATTTTCGATTCCGGTGCTTCTAGTCATATGTCTGCAAATAGTACGTTTCTCTCCTCTTGCACTTCACCCCTCTTTAAATCCATCACCCTCGGTGACGGTTCTTCTATCCCCATCTACTGTGTTGGTCAGGCTCAACTTCCCTCCACCACTAAACCTCTTCTTCTTCGTGATGTACTTGTTTCTCCTACCCTTATCAAAAATTTAATTTCTGTTTGTCAATTCACATGTGATAATCTTGTTTCTGTCGAATTTGACCCCTTTGGCTTATCTGTGAAGGATTATCAGACCAAGATCGAGATCGCGCGGTTCAATAGCTCCGGCGACTTATACTCTCTCAATGGTGTTCCTGCTGCCGCTTCTCCAACCTCCATGCTGGCATCTGTCGATCTCTGGCATCGGCATTTAGGGCATCCCAACCCTGCAGTTTTAGCATATGTTCTTAGTGAATTTACCATACCTTGTAATAGAGATTCTCACGATTCTTCAGTTTGTGAGTCCTGTCAATTAGGCAAGCATGTGCGTCTTCCTTTTAGTTCATCTAGTTCTTCAAGCACTTATCCTTTTGAATTAATACATTGTGATCTTTGGACATCGCCTATTGCTAGTGTCTCTGGTTTTAAATACTATCTTGTCATATTAGATGATTTTACACATTTTGTCTGGACCTTTCCTCTACGCAACAAATCCGACGTTCACGCTCTCTTTCTCAATTTTCAGCGATACGTCTCTGTGCACTTCTTCCTCCCTATTCGCTTCATCCAATGTGATAATGGTCGTGAATTTGATAATATTAAAAATCGCACCTTCTTTCTTAACCATGGCATTCTTCTCCGTTTTTCTTGTCCCTACACTTCTCCTCAAAACGGCAAAGCTGAACGTTCTCTTCGTACTATCAATGATATTATCCGTACCCTTCTTCTTCAATCTTCCATGCCACCCCAATACTGGGCTGAGGCTCTCCACACCGCTACATATCTTCTCAATATCCGTCCTACCAAAGCCAATCCCAATATCACCCCCTATTTTTCTCTGTTTCTGTGCCATCCAAACTACTCCGACATTCGTGTTTTCGGTTGTCTCTGTTTTCCTAACACTTCCGCTACCGCCGCTCATAAGCTCTCCCCCCGCTCTCTCCCTTGTGTTCTCCTCGGTTTTTCGGATGAGCACAAAGGCTATCGCTGCCTTGACTTATACACCGGTCGGGTTCTTGTGTCTCGGCATGTCACCTTCGCCGAACACATCTTTCCATTTGCTCAATGTCCTACTCCATCACACACCACTACATCCACACCTAGCCTTCCTCCTACACGTTTCCCTTTCTATGCACCTCTCTTGACGTCTCAATCTCTAAATACCTCTTCCCCAAACCAACCAAATGCCACTGCCTCTCTAAATACCTCTTCCCCAAACCAACCAAATGCCACTGCCTTTTTTGACACATCACCGACTCCCACCCATGACCCGCCTCCTTCCCCATCTGCACCATCACCCACTCATGTCGATTCGCCATCATCCCCTTCGGCACCATCACCCACTCACGCCGATCCGCCACCATCCCCCCCATTGTCCGCATCTTCCGCTGTGCCGGACACCAGTGTAGCTCCTCTTCCCGTTCGCGCTGTTCCCACTATCCCAGCAGTCAATGATCATTCTATGCGCACTCGTTCCAAATCGGGTTTTCGTCAACCCATCGACCGTCTCAACCTTCATGCCACCGTCTCCCTATCTCAAGTTCCCAAATCATACAAAACCGCACTTCTTGATCCTAATTGGGCTGCAGCTATGCAAGAAGAATATTCAGCCCTTACTGAAAATAATACCTGGCAGCTTGTTCCTCGCCCTTCCAACACCAACATTATCTCTGGTAAGTGGGTGTTTCGCCAAAAGTTTCACTCCGATGGTACTCTTTCCCGCTACAAAGCACGTTGGGTATGTCGAGGCTATTCCCAACAGCATGGTATTGATTACGACGAAACCTTTTCTCCTGTAGTTAAGCCCAGTACCATACGCACTGTTCTCAGCCTTGTTGTCTCCTCCACCTGGCCTATTCACCAATTAGACGTAAAAAATGCCTTTCTTCATGGTTCTCTTCAAGAGACCGTCTATTGTCAGCAACCTCTTGGTTTTGAAGACCCTTCCTATCCCAACCATGTTTGTCTTCTTCAAAAATCTCTCTATGGTCTCAAACAAGCTCCCCGTGCATGGTTTCAATGCTTTTCTTCATTTATTCAAACCATAGGCTTTATTCCCTCTCTTTCTGACGCCTCTCTCTTTGTCTATCATCATAATTCTGACATTGCCTACTTACTTCTTTATGTTGATGATATCATTCTCACTGCTTCTTCTCAAACTTTTTTGGACCGCATTATTACTCATCTACGTTCTGAGTTTTCTATGACCGATCTTGGTCTTCTTCACCATTTTTTAGGTATTGCAGTGATTTGTGATTCATCTAGTCTGTTTCTTTCCCAGCGTCAATACATTCTGGATCTTCTCAATCGTGCTGGTATGCTAGACTGTCATCCTTCCCATACTCCTGTCGACACTAGTTTCAAACTTTCAGCCAATGGTGATTCTTTCTCTGATCCTACTCTTTATCGCAGTCTTGCCGGTGCTCTCCAGTATCTTACCATCACTCGTCCTGAAATCTCTTTTGCTGTCCAACAAGCTTGTCTCTATATGCATGATCCTCGAATTCCTCACTATAATCATATCAAACGCATCCTTCGGTATCTCAAAGGTACTCTGGATCATGGTCTCCACATAAACAATTCATCCCCCACCTTTCTCACCGCGTATTCTGATGCAGACTGGGCTGGTTGTCCCGACACTCGACGATCTACATCCGGTTTCTGTGTTTTTCTTGGTGACAATTTGATTTCTTGGTCCTCGAAAAGGCAGGTAACCGTCTCCCGCTCGTTCACTGAAGCTGAATATCGTGCGGTTGCACATGCTGTGGCTGATACGATCTGGCTTCGTCAGTTGCTCTCCGAGTTGCATCGACCACTTCCACATGCTACCATTGTTTATTGTGATAACATATCAGCTGTCTACATGTCCGGGAATCCTGTTCAACATCGCCGGACTAAACATATTGAGATTGATATACACTTTGTTCGCGAGAAGGTGGCTCTTGGACAAGTTCGGGTGCTGCATGTTCCTTCAATGGCTCAGTTTGCTGATATATTTACCAAAGGACTGCCATCTACATCTTTTTGTAATATTCGATCCAGTCTCAACGTTATCGAGCCTCCCGTTGATACTGCGGGGGATGTTAGACTATTACTTGGCTCTCAAGTTACCTAATCCTAGTCGTATTGTAATAGTCCTAGTCGTATTGTAATAGGTATGGTTGGCTTGTAAACTCTTATATATACCGCTCTATGTGGCCGGCAAATCAATAACAATAGTTTTATTCAAATCTTACACTAATAATTTGTAAGAAAGAGACCTTACGAATGCTCATGGACGATCTTTCTTCCACACGCGAACACACTTTTCAACACGAAGGCACAACTATGCATTGGACGAGTGTGGATACGATCACCGAAGGAGCACTTTTCAACACAAAGGCACAAATACAAATATACAAGTATTTGAATATTTGTGCACCAACCGGCACGCATGTGACGTAAGACACGTGTATTTTAACATGCTCACAATGGATCGATGTGAACTTGATCTTAATGCGCGTATTTTTTTTGAGTAGATCCTCGATGCATGTATGAGAAGGAAAAGAAAAGGTTAGTCTCATGATGAATGAAAACTGGAGGGCCCTATGACATACGAATAATTCGGAGGAACACTATTTTTTTCACTTTTACGAGTGGTGAGGTGGGTATTTACTTCAACTTTAGTGGCAGTTTCAATGACAGATGAAAAAATTAGAGGAACAATTAATGAAGAGTTTTTTTTCACTTGCTGGTAGCGGGGTGGGTAATTTACTTCAACTTTAGGGGTTGTTTCAATGACTGGCGAAAAAACAGATGAACAATAAACGAAGAGTTTTTTTCACTTACAGGTGGCAGGGTGGGTAATTTATTTCAACTTTATGTACAACTTAGGGTTGGTGGATGGACCAAAAATTTGAGAAACGCACCGTACTATATATATATTGCAATTAATTGAGGAGGCAAATCACCTCCAAAATATGAATATTTTGTGCAGCCCCTCTTGTCCAAGAAAGGCCACCAAAAACTAAGATTTTTTACTTTATATTTGTATTTTGTGTAGAATTCATGATGGCCCATCTTCACCGCCGCCTTGGTCGAGAGGAGCTACACCGACATATTCGCTTCAATAGAGCTGCCTCTTGAAGAGGTTGTGGTGGTGCGTTGACACTTGAAGTCCGCAACGCGGGGGTGAAATAGTTCATACTGGTGTGCTTGTAAAAGTCGACTAAGTCGGCGGAGTTTTCTTTTTTTTGAAAGATCCAGCATCGCTGACATTTCATTGATAATAGCAGGAAGCAGCGGAAAACGACAAGGTGGTGAAGGTTCTAGGACCAGATCCGAAGATCAAAGAAAGAGAAAAGAAAAACAACAGCCCTAAAAGCTGCAGCCCAACACTCCATACAGTACATACTAAGGCAGCGCAGCTCCGACTCCGACGGTGAACTACTAAAAAGACTAGGCAGGGGTGGCGTCATGGAGGATCACCGAACAAGCCATCTGTCACGTGTCATCGTATACCACTGGCCCCCCACCGCGGCTTCGACTTCACAGCAGCAGGCAGTCGAGGCACACCCACAGACACACCGAAGAAGAAGAGCCGACTACGACGACCAAGGCCACGCTTTCGACATTGCTCATCACCATCATCGTTGCCACAGAAACCACCGTGCACGTCCAGTTGAGGAAACACCAAAGGAATCAAAGTCTTCAGGACGGTGCCCTAAATAGGGGAACAACGTTGAAGAAGACGCCACCACCCGACCCAGCAGCAGGATCTGGGTTTTGATCTGAAGGACTTGATCCAGAAGATCTGGCTATGATATTCCCGACGGCGCCTCCAAAGAGGATAGCGACGCCCACAGGCGCCGTCGCTGCCGACCGGCCAGCACCGGCCAGGCTTTCACCCGGGACAACCACTTCCATGCAGCAGGCCCAGGACGACCCGTGCCTCCACTGAACCGCGACCCCCACACAGCAAGTGCGCCACCGGTGTGTAGGGCCACCACCAATCCTCCCCGACGGCGGGCCTGCAGAGACCAGGTCAGGTCGTGCACCCCGCATCCGACCACTGTCGGAGCCTCTCTACTCCAACACCGCCTCCCGCCACACATAGACGTCCTTCCACGCAGCCTCGGGACCCCTGCAGGCTGCACATCTCGCAGGAGACTGGATCCGCGCTGCCCGAGCCCCTCGCACGCCAGGCCCCCCCGCACGCCAGGGACCAGAACTGCCTCACGAGATCCAGGACAGGAAGCACTGGCGCTGCCCCGCTCGCCATTTCCGCGCGCCGAGCCGCGCACGCGCACACCTCATGATGTGCAGACCCGAACCTCCGCCCCGCGCCGGCTACCTCCGCGCCCACTCGTCGCGCACCGTCCACCGCCGCCGGCCCCGTCATGCCGCCCGCGCCTGACGACCCGCGAAGCCGCGCTCCCGCGCCAGATCCGTGACTCCGTGCTCCCGCGCCAGATCCATGCCTCTGTGCGCTGCCTCGCTGGCCAGCTATGCTGTCCCGAGCACGCGCAGTTGCTCACCACTACGCGGGTCGTCAGAGTTGAACTCGCCACTACGATCGGGCTGGAACACGGGGATCTTGCAGTCACGTTCAACCTCGGTCGACCCTTTCACCTTTCTGAAGAAGCTGAGCGCCAGTCCTTCGACCTGATAACTTGAAGCCACATGGACCTCAAGTAGTCATGTAGTACGATTAACAAGAAATACCTCTTACCATCAGCGGGCGGCGATGAGATCAGCCTGCGGAGATCAGTGTGTATGGGCCTGTTTGGTTTGAGTCCTGGAGCAAAATTGCCTGCCACAGGCTTCCTTGAGATCTGCTTGGCCTTTGTTTGGTTAGTGTCCTAGACAATCTAAGTCTAGCCTTGCCCGCAAAAGCAGACAAAATCATTAGCATGCGCTGGCCACCCGACAATGCGATTAGCCTGGGTAAGGCGTCCCATTCCTAAGACTATCCACAATGGGAGTAACATAGATGGTAACATCAACATATCTCTAGGCAAAATAGATGATGTGGCAAGTAATTAATGAGGAAAGAAGGGCATGTGGTAACATAGCTACTGTAACATCACACATACCAAGACAAGATGAGTCTAGAACTTAATAAATGAAGTGTTGCATGACATCACACATATGTTACTCCTCATTATAGAGGTAGTAACATAGATTAGTAACATATGCATGTTACTAGTCTAAGTTACTACCCATTGTGACTAGTCTAACGCCTTGGTGTGCTTCCGGGGCTGTCTCGCATGTATTTTATTATTATTTTTGTACAGTATGGATGGATGTGCAGTTTTTGAATGCTAACTGTGTCGGATCGAAGGCGCGAGGCTACACAAGCGAGCGGTGGAGACGAACGAAGGAGAAGGGAAGACGAACACTGATTTTTTACGAGGCCCAACTGCTTGCCCCTTTTCTTTCTTTCTTCTCTTATTATGCGCTAACAAACTGAAACGTAAAACCAGTTCAGAACGGGTAAGTCGGTCGTGCCATCCCACGTCCACCCGATCGTCATGGTGTTGCCATCACACAAACATGCAGTCGTGCCATCCCACGATCCGCTTGCGGTGGCCTAGCTAACTAACAGAAAGACCAAGTATACTACGCCAAGTCGTGAACAAACTCACGCTGCATGGCCCTATTATTCAGCTAGGAATCAACTACTTACCGCGTATCTACACGTTGCAGTCACGTGCACGTACGAGCTAACCTTCTGAACTAATGCATGAAGCTAATGACTAATGCAATCTCTGAACCTGCCTTTGTAACAAGATTTGCACCAACAAACTGTACTATAACATAGTAGTAGCATCTCATGGGTGTGTTTGGTTCTCTGGTTGCATCTAGCATGCATTGCATGAGGGAGCTTGGCTAGGGCTGGCCTGGTTGAGCTGATGCAAAATATAGATGAGATGTATGTTTGGTGCACTGCATGATATGGGGCAGGCTCAGCTCAGATTTTGTTTGGTATGCTGCATCTGGGTTGTACGAGAGATGCAGCATACAACATATATTGTTTGGTAGGCTGTATGATGTGGAATTTGACTCTAGGAAGCTTGTACATGTATGTAAAATAATTAGAAGATCATTTCAGATATATTTTTTGATTCAAGTAATAAAATAATATGTTCAAAAGTCTCCAAAATGTGGTCAAAATATAATCACATGTCTTCAAAATGGCAGAGACAAGAGCAAGAAAATTTCAGCAACATCTTGTCTGTTTGTATAAGTATATAAGCAGTTTATATGGCACAAAATTGCTGAAAACATACTCCGGGATCATAGAGAGTGCGCAAAAATCAAGTATCCAGTGTCAGCACATCTTAAAAGTTCACATATTATATGTATATACCCACAAATCCATATTGTCATATTACAGTCCAGTACATACTAGAGTTCGCATATTAGATAGCCACAAATCCATATTGTCATATTACAGTCCAGCAAAGGAACATAGCACAAGGTATATTTTGTAAAATATGGGTTATTCGGCATGTCCATAGAATTCTAAATGGCAATATATTACCTTAAAGTAGGGATAGAAGCGCCTACTGTGTTGGACTTTTGGATGAACTTCATTGGATGGGGGCTGGATCATCTCATCACGCAACTCCCCAATTGCATATAAAGCAGACTTGAAGTATCGACTGATTACTTCAATTGACCTCCTAAATATGGGTTTCATTGCCCTAAACCTATGGTTGTTCCCAACTACAAGAAAGAACATCGCAAGCTGCTCCTCTATGCAGGTATGAATGCTGTCTTCCAACAATTTTCGATCACGAAATAAGTTACACAAGTTATAAAATGGGGCCTTGTTCATCCTTAATAGGTCATGCCAATTTATATCATTGTTTTCGTAGATAAAACGTAGATTGGACAACCTAGCTACATCTCTCTCAAGCATAACATAACGGATTGGGGCACGATAGTTTCTAATTCTAGCCCTTGTAGTTATCATGGCCATATAGGCACACAAAACAGCAACCAAACCAGCAGCTTGCACTATCAGGATACCTCGGGTCTTGCCGTTGTCATCCATCTACATAAATTCAGCACAGATTTATAAATTAATAAAGGCATGGGCACTGATAATATTGACATCATTTTCATCATCAAAACAAAATAAAATATATGCAAAAATTATTCATACTGTTTGCACCATTTGCATAACTATTTTTTCTACCTATCTACTGATTCCTTCATTTCCATATAATCTAGCAAAGTGTTCTGGACATATCACACATATCCATGCTAATGGCCAACCTTACCTAACATCAAAACTACCAAGCCATCTATAATCCATAGGGGAAAAGGAGGTTGTTGACAGATCTGAACCTACATAAAAAAGGAGAGGGGAGGCGATGGGAAAATAATGCACTAGTGCTTGCCACACCCAGATGGAGGAGAAGGCCCTCTTTCCCGTCCACTGCGAGAGGAGGCCGCCGCTTCACCCATCCACATCGGCGGCGAGATGGGGATGTGACGGAGACAGGGAGAGGGGGGGGGAAGGAGGTGATGAAGTCATGTACCTAGGGTAGGGTCATGAACCTGTCCAAGGTACCCTCCCCAAGGACATCTTTTAGAAGAAGCCGTCTTCCAGTCGACCGAGGGGAAATCCACTCGACGGACTAGAAGACACTCAACGAACCTGAAGACACTCGACCATGAAGACTCACTCGACCACCAGGAGTTCAAGATCTACTCTGTATCCAAACGGTCTGTAATTAAGTAGTCTTAACGGTCATGATGACACTTTATGTAAGGCGTTACCAGTAACGCCAGATGTCGGTGTCAAAACCGGCAGATCTCGGGTAGGGGGTCCCGAACTGTGCGTCTAGGCGGATGGTAACAAGAGACAAGGGACACGATGTTTTACCCACGTTCGGGCCCTCTTGATGGAGTTAAAAACCCTACGTCCTGCTTGATTAATATTGATGATGTGTGTTAAAAGAGTAGATCTACCACGAGATCAAGGAGGCTAAACCCTAGAAGCTAGCCTATGGTATGATTGTTGTTCGTCCTATGGACTAAAGCCATCCGGTTTATATAAACACCGGAGAGGGCTAGGGTTACACAGAGTCGGTTACAATGGTAGGAGATCTACATATCCATATCGCCAAGCTTGCCTTCCACGCCAAGGAAAGTCCCATCCGAACACGGGACGAAGTCTTCAATCTTCTATCTTCATAGTCTTGGAGTCCGGCCGACGATGATAGTTCGGCTATCCGGACACCCCCTAGTCCGGAACTCCCTCAGTAGCCCCTGAACTAGGCTTTAATGACGACGAGTCTGGCGCGCATGTTGTCTTCGGCATTGCAAGGTGGGTTCTTCCTCCAAATAATTTATAGAAGATTGTGAACACCAGGATAGTGTCCGGCTCTGCAAAAATAAATTCCAAGTACCCCCGTAGAGAGAATAATATTATTCAAGTTCAATCTGCTGACGTATTTTGCGGCGTAACGTCACACCACTACCAAGCCCTCAAATTGTTTTTATGGTTCCACCTCAGCGCGTTTAGCGAGGCGGTTTCCTTGGCACATCTTGTAGAAGCAGAGATCGTGTTCCCCTTATTCCGGGATTCCCATCAATACGAACGTGGGTAACCCAACCGCGCCCGTTGCCACGCCCCCTCCATCGAAGGCGGGTTCCAAACGGTCACGGGGACGGCTCTTGGTATACTTCCTCTTTATAACGAGACCAAGGCCCGTTCTTCTTCTTCAATCCTCTATCGAATCCGCCCCTCACCCCGAGTTCCAACACCCAAGGCTCCATATTCGGGTATCTTCGATCTCCGACAATGTCCGGCCCCAACCTACGAGGCCGGTGGATGCCCTCCTCCGTCACGGAGGAGGACGTGCTAAAGCTAAGAGACGCCAGGTACTTAACCTACGAGATTTCGCATAGGCTGCCTGCCCGAGGGCAAGTTATTCCTACTCCCGAGCGCGGCGAGAGCGTCGTGTTTGTGTCTCACCTCCGTCGGGGTTTAGGCTTCCCGACGGATCCCTTCGTGAGAGGGCTCATGTTTTACTATGGGCTAGAATTCCATGACTTGGCTCCGGAGTCTATCCTCCACATCTCATCATTTATTGTCGTCTGCGAAGCCTTCCTCCGCACTACCCCTCACTTCGGTTTGTGGCTCAAAACCTTCAACATGGAGCCGAAGGTGATTGAGGGGCGTCAGGTAGAGTGCGGAGGGGCAGTTATAAGTAAGAGGGACGATGCTCCATGGCCCGAAGGCTCTTTTCAGGAGGAGCTCGGCTTGTGGCAACATGAGTGGTTCTATATCACCGCTCCCAGGGGCAGTAGGCAGAGGTTGCTGCCCGTCTTCCGCTCGGGCCCCCCACAGCGGCTGATGTCATGGGTCAACAAGGGGCGTGACTGGGGGGCCATCCAAGGATGTTCCCCTGTTGCAGGACCGGATTCGAGGTCTCCAAGAAAGGGAGATCAATCTGGCCGTAGTGGTCCAGGTTATGTTGATCCGACGCTTACTGCCCTGCAAACGTCGCCCCCTCCGTTTGTGGGAATTTAATCCGGAGGGGCCACGAGCTCTCCAACACTTCATGGGTTTGACACCCGTGGAGATGTACAAACTGTTCTTCGGATCGCAAGAAATGCGTCCGGAGTTGACCGATGATGCTGGCCTAAGCTGCAATCGCCTGGATACTCAAGTAAGTAGCCCTGTGTCCGGACACATCGTCCATTTATTTACTGTGGGTTTGCCTTTTAACCAGCTATCCCTTGGACAGAAGTGGATAGCGCAAGCAAAACTGATACGGTGTCCGGCCCCCCTCCCTGAGACCATGCAGGATCCCGTGTTAATCAAAATGTTAGAGGTTGTACCTTCGGAGGAGGGCGAAGGAGGACACAAGGGATCTACCACCTCAGCCACGGAGGCTTTCAGTAAGGGAGGAATCAAGAGTCCCTCCTTCCAAGGAGAGAAGAGGACCTCTTCCAAAGACCCGGAGGTCAAGGCCTCAAAGCGGGGGAAGAAATCTGTACCGGAAGGTCCCGTGCCGGGAAGAGCCCCGGCCGAACTGTCTCCTCGGAGGAATCAGCCCTCTAGCGAGCCGTAAGTAAAAAGGGGAAATTTTATAATAGTAAACATCCCTGTTTAATTTCTAAGGGTAACCGAAGTTTTCACCTTGTAGTTCGGATCTCAGCCCATCTCAGCATAGCTCATCTTCGGGAGACCTTCGTCCGGATATGATGGAGAGAGAAACGCCTCCATCTGCCGCCCCATCGTGTGGGGCGGACGACCCTGAGGTGTCGCCGCGGAGGGTCTCCCCGAGTCCGGCGGGGCCAGAGAGTTCGGCACCCATAGGAGTACAGCCGGTGGAGCCGCAGGATTTGCTTAAGAGGGCATCCATCTCAGAAGATCACCGCACATTAATGAGTATGGTGATTGAGAGGATCTCGTCCGCCGAAAGCGGGTTGTGTGAGGCCGTCGGAAGTTTGCTGAGGGGATTTGAGGTACGCAAAAAATGATATACCTTTTGACAGTTTTTGCACATGAAGTGCGGCCTGTATAGATAGTAGCCCCTGAGACTTGGTATGCTGTCGAAAGCGGCAGCGTGCCGAGGATCATAATCTTAGTTATATAATGTCGCCTTTCCTATGCAGGTGGCGAAACGTTCGGTGGCTAGCCGGACTGATGGAGTTGCCGAGCTTAAGAGGCAACTCGACGTTGCGGATGCAGACATCTCGCTGGTCAATAAACGACTCGATGAGTCACAAGGTGCGTGGTTGCTCTATGGTCGCCTAGTAAGGGAGCCGACGCCCAGTCCTTACAATTTGTATGCCTGATGCAGATAGTGTTGCCGCTGTGGAAGGCCTTCGAGCAGAACTTGCTCGGGCCAAGGAGCAAGCCAGAAAAAGCGAGGCGGCTGCCTCGAAGGCAGCGGAAGAGCTAGAATCCGAGAAGGCTGCTCACTGCCGAAGCAGGAAGGAGATGGCCGGAATGGCCACGAAATTAAGTGTTGCTACCGACCGCTTGGAGGTTCTTGAAGGAGAACGCCGAGCGGAGCAAGAGGACCTGAAGAAGGCCGACGCCGAAGCCAAGGATGCCCGTAGTGCGATGCGGGCTATGAAGGAGGAACTTCGTCAGATTGGATACATTGTGGCTGGAAAGCCCTTTATGCTGCGTAGGAAGTTCACGGATCCGAAGTATGCTCAACTGGGCTGATTGTACGGTGTGGAGGATCCTTATCTGGACTTGGCGGCGAGTGCGGCGGACGCAGTCGTGCACTTTCGAAGCCAGGAGGATCATGAAATGGAAGAGCTTTTCTGGTCTCAATTCCATAGTCCGGAGCGTCCACTTCCGTTGAGTGATCAGCTGGTTGAGTGGGCTGAGCTGAATAGATTGTCCGGACTTGCCATGACGGATGTGGTCACTCATTTGTGGCCGAAAAGGCCCAAGCCGAAGAGTTATTTTGTCTTGTTGCAGCAATTCCTTGGGACGGTGCTGCGTATTGGGGTGATGAAGCGGTCGGCATGCATAGAAGATGCACGGATGGCTCTCGCCCGTGGTAAAGCATACTGGGCGGAGATGGATGCTACCACTGTTGCATCCCGAGGTTCGGACAAAAGTCAATTCCCCACCGAGCACTATTTTGAGGAAGTCCTGCAGGGCGCTCATATAATAGAGGCACAGTGCTCGAAAGATGTTATGTTTGAATGATATGTATGATTTCTGAGATCATGTTTATAATGCAATAACTTTTATACTTGTGTGCTCAAGTATTGAACTATCTCCTGTGCAGCCGTATATGTATGAATAACCTGAAAGTTGCAGTCTTTGGCTTCAGCCCCCACGCACATGGTGCGGGGGTGTTTGCAAAATAAAAAGGCGCTTTTTCACACTTAATCCAACATCTTGGTCCTTTTAGGGAGGTGATAGCGTAGCAAACTAGGCAACCGGACTATAATGCTTTATCACTTTCACTTAGCCATAGGAGCTCGAATGTGGGGCTACTATATAGCCCCTAGCGGCACCGCTCCTCTCCGAACTTCGGGGCGCGTATGTGCCTGACCGGGAAGCGGTCCTTCGTCAAAGCGGAGGAATTCTAAACATTCCAATGGTCGATCGAGTGGTTGACCAGTCTCTCGCTACATCATGACAGTCAGTTTTCGGCTTTCTCTACTGAGGTGCTCGCCCGGCCGAACAGGGGCACAATCGCAGTAGTTCTCCTGGTGCCGCGTTAGCCGATGATACGGAACGTAAGGCAGTAAAACACAGGAGCTGGGCAAACCCAACATTTGACCAAAGACATGATTCGGAGCTGATGCATATAAGGCCTAACTCGAGACGCCGAACACTCCCTGAGGTGTTCGGTCTTTATGATATTGGGCAGAACAATGCCCTAAGCCCCTAGTGTCCAGGTACGGGCGGGAACTTCTGGCGCGGCCGATGCCAAAACGCCAGCCTCCTCCTCGGCTATAGTGGGAAACCGGGGATGTGTATCAACAAGAGACAGTAAGAAAGGTTTACGCAGGGTCTTAATATGAAAAGAATCCTTGCAACGGGTCCCTGCTGCACGTCTGCGCCTGTGTCTCCGTTGTGCTGTATCCTGGACGGGTGTAGCACGTGCTTCATCTATAAAAGAGAAGGACTTAGTTTCTAAGAAATATCGTGCAAAAAATTGTATGAAATAAAGTATAATTTGGAAGATGAGGAAAGTTGAGCTTTATTGGCTCGCATCATTTATACGCGCAGCCCCTTGTAAAGAGGATATGCGGCTGGAAGCCCCTTGTTTAGTTAAGCCGGACTCGCCTAACCGTGTCCGGGGTCTGAATGACCTGTGGTTAGGGGCCTTGACCTGCAAGGTCGGAGTGGCTGTCAAGGCAGCCCCACGCTCTCTGTTGTCGACGGACACTCGTAGTTGCTCTTAAATGAGATTATGCCGCGTGGACCGGGCATTGTAAGAATAAGAGGCGTGTAGTGTGGTATGGCGTTAAAGCGGGCGAAAGCTTTGTGCCCCAGTAGTGCTTGATGGCCACTGTGAAATGGGGTGCTGCGAAGAATAGGCCTTTCGCGACGGAGGTTGTTGGATGAACCGAACACGACCTCTAGTGGTACAGAGCCCGTATGATTGGCTTAAAGGCCTGGCATCACTCCTTTAAAGGAAGTGCTATTATGTCGAATGTTGGTATGGTCTATCCCCATTCTGCGGACGGTCTCCTGGCATGGCAGGTGCCGCACTTTGTTTTCGTGTTATCACATGAAGTGAGTTCACTGTTTTGACTTCTAGTGGGAAAGTCTTCTGTTGTCCGGAGTGCTGCTTTCGGGGTTCGTCACTTCCACTTGGTGTGTCGAGCCCCTTGTGTTCGGCATTAAGTCGACCGGACTGCTTGAAGACCCAACAATCTTTGTGGGTATGGTTTGCAGGCTTTCCGGAGGTACCGTGTATTTGACATAGCCTGTCCAGAATCTTATTTAGGTTCGATAGCTCGTCACTGTTGTCCTTGAGGGGCAGTGTTTTGTTATTCGGCCGAGAGCTTTTGAATCCGGCGTTGACCGCCGTACTATTTGGGCAATTTTCCTTGTTCCGGCGCTGATCTTTTCTGCATCGTGATTTCCCATTTCCATCCTTGACTTCGGATGTACTCGGGTCACTGGTGCTAATCTAGCCAGCCAGCTGTCCTCCCCTGCACAAAAGCGGGTCATGAGGCTTGTTAGTGCAGCCATTGTTCTTGGTTTTTCTTGGCCGAGGTGTTTGGCGAGCCATTCGTCTCGGACGTTGTGTTTAAAGGCTGCTAAGGCTTCAGCGTCCGGACAGTCGACTATCTGGTTCTTTTTAGTGAGGAACCTGTTCTAGAATTTGCATGTTGACTCTCCGGGCTGTTGAGTTATGTGACTTAAATCGTCTGCATCCGGAGGCCGGACATAAGTCCCCTGAATATTTGCTCGAAACGCATCCTCAAGCTCTTCCCAACTTCCGATGGTATTTTCTGGGAGGCTTTTAAGCCAATGCCGAGCTGGCCCTTTGAGCTTGAGGGGTAGGTATTTAATGGCATGGAGATCGTCTCCTCTGGCCATATGTATGTGTAAGATATAATCCTCAATCCAGACTCCGGGGTCTGTTGTTCCGTCATATGCCTCTATGTTTACGGGTTTGAATCCCGCTGGAAATCCGTGATCCAGCACCTCATCGGTGAAACATAGTGGGTGTGCGGCGCCCCTATATTTGGGTGTGCCGTTGTCTTCAAATGTTCGGCGGGTTATGTCGCTTCCTGGAGTCTTCTTTTTTGGTCCATAAATAGATCTGACTGGGTAGTCTTTTTTCCGAGGATCTTTATGCTGATCGTGTGCCGGCTTGTGTGCGGCGCCCCTTTTTGCTCTTGGCCTGTCATCTGGTTGTCTATCCGGCCAGGCGGCTTCTTTCTTTTTTGACTGCGGGGGCTCTAAGGCCTCCTCGTCAAATTCAGGCAACAGCTTGCGCTTCGGGTAGCTCTTTGTCTGGTGACTAGCGCCATGTTTATCTGCGATGTTGAGTACTTTGCTCCATCTCATTCTGAGTGCGTCCTCCGCTGTTTTGAGCTTTTGCTTTTGTTTCTTCAAACTTCTTGCCGTGGCGACGAGCCTTTTATGAAGATTCGTGTGCTCTGGTGATGTGAGATCATCTTCGCCGGGGATGGGTTGCTTGTCCAGTTCATGTCCGGCTGGTGACGTGTGCGTCGTCCACTGCTTCGCCCTGCTCTAGGGCCTTGTCCGTACGGGTGCCGTTTTTATCGAGGCCGGTCTCCGGGCGGCGCTTGCGTCGCCGTTTTGGTTGTTTGTTGGGGGAGTTGTCATTCGCCACATCCCGTTTTTCCTCATTGTCGCTTCCTTTTGGTGTATCCACCATGTATACGTCGTGAGTAGGGGTGGCTTTCCAGTGCCCGGTGGGCGCTGGTTCTTTGTCGTCTCCGGCATCGTCGTTCATACCGTCGATGTCTTCGGAGTCGTAGCCTAGCATGTCGGTTAGATCGTCGACATCGGCTACCAAGTGGGTGGTGGGTGGGTTTTGAATTTCTTCGTCGTCCGCATCCCAACCATCCTGACCGTAGCCCGGCCAGGGCTCTCCTGATAACGAGAGATACTTTAGCGAACTCAAGATGTCGCCAAAAGGTGAGTGTTGAAAGATGTCCGCTGCGGTGAACTCCATGATCGGCGCCCAATCGGATTCGACCGGAGGGGGCGCGGGAGGTTCGGAGTCCGGCAAGGAGTCCGGCACCTCGGAGTCACAAACTTCATGTGGGACAAGGTCACTGTTCGGCTCTATCGCCGTAAAGGTTGCGGTTCTCGAGGCGGTGTCTAGCCACCCGTCCTCGGCCTGCACAGCCGACCCCGAATTGAAGATCGGAGCGGGTTCGAGTGCGGCCTCTAGGGTACTGTCCGGCTGCAGAGCTAAATCATGCTCGCCGTAACAGTGCGGCATGCTCGGCTGTGGCTCCAATCCATCGGAGATCAAGTCCCCGCGGATGTCCGCCATGAATTTTAAACTTCCAAATCTTACCTGACGGCCAGGGGCGTAGCTTTCGATCTGCTCCAGATGGCCAAGCGAATTGGCCCGCAGTGCAAAGCCGCCGAATATGAAGATCTGAGCGGGGAGAAAAGTCTCACCCTGGACTGCGTCGTTGATGACGATCGAAGAAGCCATCGAGCCTATCGGTGATGACACAAAGGAACTCTCAATGAAAGCACCAATGTCGGTGTCAAAACCGGCAGATCTCGGGTAGGGGGTCTCGAACTGTGCGTCTAGGCGGATGGTAACAGGAGACAAGGGACACGATGTTTTACCCAGGTTTGGGCCCTCTTGATGGAGGTAAAACCCTACGTCATGCTTGATTAATATTGATGATGTGTGTTACAAGAGTAGATCTACCACGAGATCAAGGAGGCTAAACCCTAGAAGCTAGCCTATGGTATGATTGTTGTTCGTCCTATGGACTAAAGCCATCCGGTTTATATAGACACCAGAGAGGGATAGGGTTACACAGAGTCGGTTACAATGATAGGAGATCTACATATCTGTATCGCCAAGCTTGCCTTCCACGCCAAGGAAAGTCCCATCCGGACACGGGACGAAGTCTTCAATCTTCTATCTTCATAGTCTTGGAGTCCGGCCGACGATGATAGTTCGGCTATCCGGACACCCCCTAGTCCGGAACTCCCTCACCAGACCTTAATGTACTTTAACCCTCCGCTACGTGGGCTGGCTGGGGTCTTGGCGTCCTCTATATAAGCCACCCCCCTCCACTGGTAGAAGGGCTCACACCCCTGTAACTCTCACACACATAATCCAGTCGACCGCCTTCGGGCTCCGAGACGTAGGGCTGTTACTTCCTCCGAGAAGGGCCTGAACTCGTAAAACACTTGTGTGAACAACTGCTCCATAGCTAGGATCTTGCCTCTCCATAACTACCCCCTATTCTACTGTCAGACTTAGAACCACGACAGTTGGCGCCCACCATGGGGCAGGTGTCTTAGCGACTTGTTGGAGAAGTTGCAATCTTTTCAATTCCCATCATCGTAGTTTCAGGTGGAGTTTTGGTTGAGGGCCGCGAGATCCGTCTCGGCGCGCTCACATTCGTCGCCGACGACTCTGCCTGGCTGCAGGAGGCTCCGCTCGACATGGATGCGCTCCCAGTCCGTGGAGCTACGCACTTTCTAGCATGCGTCCGCGGCGTCCTTCTGCGTCAATCGTCGACTCAGTATCGGCCGGTTTTCGTGTCATCCTCCCTCCCAGCTTCCCGCCGGCGTAAGCGCTCCGGTCGGTCGAGGCTTCAGCGGTGGGTGAGGCACGCAGTGGCTCGCCAGTCGACCACTGCCCAAGTCGCGGCAATCGAGCCCGACGAATCTCTCTACGGCCTGTTCGACCTATCAACTGGCTCCGCAGAGACTGCATCCGAGTGCGACAGCAGTGATCCGGCGGCGGAGGTCTTGATGGTCAATGGGACGCACGTTCCCCCCGGCTTTCCTGGCACCGAGGGAGGCAACGGCGGAGGCGATCCGTCGCATGACCATGAGGAGTACCGTCCCGAGCCCCTCGACTCGCAGCAGAGGGAAGAGCTTCGCCGCCGGAACATGGATGCGCTTCATACTCCGATCGTTGGAGAAACCCTTGAGGCTCGCGCCTTAGAGGACGCGCGCTTGGCCAACCTGGCTGAGCGCACTCGACTGGAGAACCTTCAGCGGGCACTCGACGAGCGCGCGCGGCAACAGATTCTAGACTCCAGTCGACGCCAACTCTTTAAACCTCCGACTCAGGTATACAGCACTCCAATCCAGAATTTGGCAGCTGCAACACGTATAGCAGAGTCGATTCAGCCTTCCCAGTCAGAGGCTGGCAGAGGCTTGATGCAGATCAGGGATTTGCTCCGGGCAGCAGGAGATCAGAATTCGGCTGTGTCGCAGTCGCGGAACAGGATTCATAGCAGATCCGTGGCGGCGAATACGGTCCAGTCGGCTCATAGCCCCAGATCACCCCCGAGGCGTGAAGGGCATGGCAACCGGCACGATCAGTACATGAACTATGAGCAGTATGATCACCGATTCGATCGCAACGATCGACGTCGAGTGCCCACTCCTCCCCCGAGGGGTGGATCGTATATGCCTCGACAGCAGGATGACAGACGCTAGCACAGTGGCGGGCGAAGAATTCTGGTCGACCCCAGGGAACCAGGCTTTGATGCGAGATCCATCATCGTTCAAGGTCTGGTCGACCGGAACAGAGCCCATAGAGAGGGTAATGACAAAGATGTACCCACCAGCAGCCGAGTGCACGTCTCCGGACCAGAGTGTTTCAGCAGATCCATCAGGGCCGCGGTGATTCCTCCCAACTTCAGGTTGGCGACTGGAGTCAGCAAGTTCAACGGTAGTCCAAGCCTGACACTTGGCTTGAGGACTACCGAGTGGCTGTCCAGATCGGCGGTGGAAATGACGAGGTGGCCATGAAGCATCTGCCTCTCATGTTGGAAGGGTCAGCCAGGGCATGGCTGAATCAGTTGACACCCAGCAGCATCTACACATGGGAGGACCTCTCCCGAGTGTTTGTCAGGACGTTCGAAGGAACATGCAAGCGACCGGTGGGACTGACAGAGCTGCAATCTTGTGTACAGAAGTCGAATGAGACTCTGAGGGATTACATCCAGAGATGGATCACGCTGCATCACACAGTAGAGAATGTATCGGATCACCAGGTAGTTTGCGCCTTCAAGGAGGGCGTAAAATACAGAGAGCTAAGCCTAAAATTCGGTCGAATCGGAGACATGTCTCTGAGTCGAATGATGGAAATAGCCATCAAATATGCCAATGGTGAGGAAGAGGATCGGCTCCGGAGCGGCAAGCACAAGTCAGTCGCCCAGGACACCGGAGGCGGAAATTCCAGTCGGAAGCAAAAGCGTAAAGCCGAGTCAGGCGCTCCTGGAGAAGCCTTGGCCCTGAACCAAGGAAAGTTCAAAGCGAAACCCAAGGGGCCTTGGAACCCCAAGAAAGTAAAGGATAAAGAAGGAAATGACGTGATGGATTTACCATGTCACATCCACACCAAGAAAGACGAAGAGGGTAATTTCATCTACCCGAAGCACACCACTCGACAGTGTCGACTCCTGATACAGCAGTTCCAAGGGAAGCAACCCAAGGACAAAGAAAAAGAGTCGGACAAGGTTGAGGTCAAGGAGGATAGTGACGAGGAATATCCGCAGGTCAATTCCACCTTGATGATTTTTGCCGATGTTGAGAGCAAGAACCGACTGAAAGTTATAAACCGAGAAGTGAATATGGCTGCTCCGACAACACCCAATTATCTGAAGTGGTCTCAGACTGCCATTACATTCGACCAATCCGACCACCCCACGCACATAGCCACCCCTGGAAGGCAAGCGCTGGTGGTCGACCCCGTCGTTGAAGGCACTCGACTGACCAAAGTGTTGATGGATGGCAGCAGCAGTTTGAATATACTATATGTTGAGACGCTGAAAGGGATGGGCATTCTGATGTCCAGACTGAGCACAAGCAACATGAGTTTTTATGGAGTCATCCCTGGCAAGAAGGCTGCATCACTCGGCCAGATTGCTCTTGATGTAGTTTTTGGTGATTCAAAGAAATTCCGCAAAGAGAAGCTTACATTTGAGGTTGTGGATTTCCAGAGTGCCTATCATGCAATTTTGGGCAGGCCAGCTTATGCACGTTTTATGGCTCGACCATGTTACGTGTACCTCAAACTAAAGATGCCTGGCCCTAAAGGCGTGATCACTGTCACTGGTAACCGCAAGAAGGTAGAAGAGTGCTTCCAGAAAGGCTCAAAGATCGCCGATGCTCAGATGGTGGCAGAAGAGTGGCAGGAACACCAAAGGAATGCAGACCCGAGTGATTTGTTGCGAGCCAAAAAGCCTGCTATGGAATCAACATTTCAGTCGTCCCGTGAGACAAAACCCGTTCACATCCACCCGACCGACCCTAACGCTGCTCCGACTCATATCTCCACAACACTCGACCCCAAATAGGAAGAAACGATCATCCAGTTCCTCCGTGAGAACTGGGACATCTTTGCATGGAAACCTTCTGACATGCCGGGTGTACCCAGGGGACTGGCTGAGCATCGTCTACGAGTCCATTCAAAGGCAAAACCTGTGAAGGAACATCTGCGACGGTCCGCCGTCCAGAAAAGGAAGGCCATTGGCGAGGAAGTGGCTCAGCTCCTAGCAGCAGAGTTTATCCGAGAGATTTACCACTCTGAGTGGCTCGCCAATGTCGTCATGGTCCCCAAAAAGGACAATTCACTTCGCATGTGCATCGATTTCAAGCATATCAATCGGGCCTGCCCGACAGATCATTTCCCTCTTCCCCGCATCGACCAAATAGTCGACTCAACTGCCGGATGTGAGCGACTTTCTTTCTTGGACGCTTATTCCGGGTACCATCAGATCCGTCTGTTCGGACCAGATGAGATCAAAACGGCTTTCATCACCCCATTTGGGTGCTTCTGTTATGTCACCATGCCATTTGGCCTCAAGAATGCCGGAGCCACGTTCATGAGGATGATTCAGAAGTGTTTGCTCACTCAAATCAGTCGGAATGTGGAAGCGTACATGGATGACATTATGGTCAAGTCACGGAAAGGTTCCGACCTGCTGACTGACCTCGCTAAAACATTTGCCAACCACAGGAGGTACGATATCAAGCTTAACCCATCCAAGTGCACATTCGGAGTTCCTGGTGGAAAATTACTCGGTTTTCTCGTTTCCGAACGGGGAATCGATGCAAACCCAGAGAAAGTAGGCACAATACTCCGAATGAAACGACCTGTGCGTGTGCACGATGTTCAGAAGCTTACTGGTTGCTTGGCCGCTTTAAGTCGGTTCATCTCTCGTCTCGGTGAGAAGGCATTGCCTCTTTACCGACTGATGAAGAAGTCAGACAAGTTCGAGTGGACTCCTGAAGCTGACACAACGTTTGCAGAGTTAAAAACCCTGCTTTCCACCCAGCCAGTGCTTGCTGCTCCAATCAGCAAAGAGTCTTTGCTGCTTTACATTGCAGTCACAGGACAAGTTGTCAGTACTGTACTTGCGGTCGAGCGGGAAGAAGAAGGGAAAGCCTTCAAAGTTCAGCGCCCAGTATATTACATTTCCGAAGTCCTGACCCCATCCAAGCAATGATACCCTCATTATCAGAAGCTTGTATATGTGATTTATATGACCACGAAGAAAGTTGCTCACTACTTCTCTGACCATATCATCACAGTTGTCACCGACGCCCCCTTATCAGACATTCTACACAACAGAGACACAATCGGTCGAGTGGCAAAATGGGCAATTGAACTTCTTCCCCTAGATATCAGATTCGAGGCAAAGAAAGCTATCAAGTCCCAAGCAATAGCAGATTTCCTCGCCGAGTGGACTGAACAGCAGTTACTTACCCAAGTTCACTCGGAGCACTGGACTATGTTCTTCGATGGCTCCAAAATGCTGAATGGTTCCGGTGCCGGAGTGGTCTTGGTTTCCCCCCGAGGAGATAAGCTCAGATATGTACTCCAGATTCACTTTGATTCCTCCAACAATGAAGCAGAATACGAAGCACTCTTGTACGGATTGCGTATGGCCATTTCACTCAGCGTCCGTCGCCTCATGGTCTACGGTGAGTCGGACTTAGTGATCAACCAAGTGATGAAGGAGTGGGACGTCAGAAGCCCAGCCATGACTGGTTACTGCAATGTAGTCAGAAAGCTGGAGAAGAAATTTGAGGGATTAGAGCTCCATCACGTTCCCCGACTGAAAAATCAAGTAGCCGATGACTTGGCCAAGATAGGTTCCAAGAGGGAAGCCATTCCGAGTGACGTGTTTTTGGAGCATGTTCACACGCCGTCGGTTCAAGAAGATCCTTTCACTGAGGAAGCCCCGCAGCCAAAAAGCGCCACAGATCCGACTGAAGTCGAGGTCCCAGCTGTGGTCGACTTAATCATGGAAGTTCTGGTCATCACTCCCGACTGGACAGTGCCCTATATCACCTATATTCTGAGGAAAGAGCTCCCCGAGAATGAAGAAGAGGCTCGAAAGACCGTCCGCCGATCCAAAGCCTTCACCGTCATGAGGGGACAGTTGTACAGGGAAAGTGCGACTGGAGTCAGCCAGAAATGCATAACTCCGGAAGAAGGTCGAATGATTCTCAACGACATCCACTCGGGGACCTGTGGTCATCATGCATCCTCTCGGACCATCATGGCTAAAGCATACCGAGCGGGTTTTTACTGGCCAGAGCAAATGAGATGGCGAAAGAGATAGTCGACAAGTGTGAAGGATGTCAATTCTACTCCAATATGTCGCACAAACCCGCCTCAGCCTTGAAGACCATTCCACTCGTCTGGCCGTTCGCTGTATGGGGGTTGGATATGGTTGGACCACTGAGAACAGGCAGAAACGGCTACACCCATGTATTGGTAGCAGTCGACAAGTTCACTAAGTGGATTGAGGCTAAACCCATCAAGAATCTGGATGCCGGCACCGCCGTCAGCTTCATCAGGGAGTTGGTATTCAGATATGGAGTTCCCCACAGTATCATCACAGACAATGGATCAAACTTCGACTCCGAAGAATTCAGAGCCTTCTGCGCATCTCAGGGTACACGAGTCGACTATGCTTCAGTCGCCCACCCTCAGTCGAATGGACAAGCAGAACGAGCAAATGGCTTAATTCTCAAAGGGCTGAAACCCTGACTGATGTGCGACCTCAAGCACGCAGCTGGCGCATGGGTCGACGAACTTCCATCGATGCTTTGGGGATTAAGGACCACGCCAAACCGGTCGACTGGGAGGACTCCGTTCTTCTTGGTCTACGGAGCTGAAGCAGTCTTGCCAAGTGACCTGCTTCACAACGCACCCCGAGTCGAACTCTACACCGAAGCTGAAGCAGAGCAAGCCCGACAGGACGCGGTCGACCTTCTAGAAGAAGAAAGAGAGATGGCCTTGATTCGATCGACCATTTACCAGCAGGACTTGCGTCGCTTCCATGCCAGAAATGTGAAGAGTCGAGCTTTCTAGGAGGGAGATTTAGTTCTCCGAGTGGATCAGCAGAAACCACACAAGCTTGCTCCTACTTGGGAAGGTCCCTTCATCGTCACCAAGGTTCTCCGTAACGGGGCATACCGCCTTTACAATGTCGAGCACCAGATTGACGAGCCCAGAGCATGGAACGCGGACCTGCTCCGCCCTTTTTATACTTAAGTTTTTCACTCGAATGAGTTGTAATAAAAGTACTCCTGTAGTGTATTCATCAAAGACAAGAGTTTCATAATTTTCTCAGTAATTGTTCTCATAAATCTGTCCCCCAGTGGGTGGCTTAGCTGCGAACCCGTTTCGCCTAAGCTTGTAAAAAATCCTACCGAGTGGTAAGCCAGCCTTCCACTCGGAGGCTTAGCTGCGAATCCGTTTCGCCTAAGTTAAACAAAATCCTACCGAGTGGTGAGCCAGCCTTGCACTCGGAGGTTTAGCTGCAGTCCAAGTACTCGCCTAAGTAAACAAAATCCTACCAAGTGGTAAGCCAGCCTTCCACTCGGAGGCTTAGCTGCAGCCCAGTGCTCGCCTAAGTTTTCGAAAATCCTACCGAGTGGTAAGCTAGCCTTCCACTCGGAGGCTTAGCTGCAGCCCAGTGCTCAGCTAAGTTTTTGAAAATCCTACCGAGTGATAAGCCAGTCTTCCACTCGGAGGCTTAGCTGCAACCTAGTGTTCGCCTAAGAATAAAAGACATCGCCGCAAGGAGGACGAAGCGTGGGTCGACTGCTACCTTCTCCTCCAAAGCCGTGCCACGAAAATCCTACCGAGTGGAGAGTGAACCTCCCACTCGGGGGCTTAGCTGCAGCCCAGTGCTTGCCTAAGTTTCTAAAATCCTACCGAGTGGAGAGCAAACCTCCCACTCGGGGGCTTAGCTGCAGCCCAGTGCTCGCCTAAGTTTCTAAAATCCTACCGAGTGGAGAGCAAACCTCCCACTCGGGGGCTTAGCTGCAGCCCAGTGCTCGCCTAAGTTTCTAAAATCCTACCGAGTGGAGAGCAAACCTCCCACTCGGGGGCTTAGCCACAGCCCAGTACTCGCCTAAGTTTCTAAAAAACGTACCGAGTGGAGAGCAAACCTCCCACTCGGGGGCTTAGCTGCAACCCAGTGCTCGCCTAAG